>NC_058130.1:251782681-251970496 GCF_016433145.1 Gracilinanus agilis | reverse complement strand
CCTGGGGAGGTAGGTGCTATTATTATCTCCATTTTACATTTGAAAGAATGTCACACATTTTATATTTGAAACAGTGTCACACACAACTATTATCTCTGGCATAATTCAAACTCGGGTCTTTTGGACTTCAGTCCACTGTTTTATCCACTGCCTCTATTATTATAAATATAATGTAAAAGTATTACAAGTATATAAAATATAGGTAACTTAAATGCTAGCTATATATTTGCATATATATATGTACATATATATATATATATATAGAGAGAGAGAGAGAGAGAGATAGCTATGTTAGACACTATGGGAGACATAATGGAAATTTAAGAAATGTATTCTGGCTTTCACAAGCTTGCAAAATAATTGAGGAGAGATCAATCAATCAAAAAGCATTTATTTGAGACCTACTATGTATCAGGCACTGTGCTAAGTGACAGGCATAATAAAACAAAAGGGAAATATTTCTTTGTCCTCAAAGAGCTCACATTCTACAGGGGGAAAGATACTTATGTATATATGCATATCTATCTACCTATATTAGAATAGCTACAAAATGAACATAAATGTAGTTTTGGGACAGAGGATATAGGAATGAATGGATTCAAAAAGTATTTAGAGAATATGGAATGAATGGATAAAAAAAGTATTAAATGCTTACTTTGCGCAAAGAAATTGCTAAGCTCTGAAGATAGGAATAGAAAAGGCAGTTCTTGCTCTCAAGGAACACACATTCTAATGGGGGTGGGAATGGTGAGCTACATCACGGACAAGTCATATGTAAAGGTACTTTGTGTGCAGTGGCAAAATCGATAATGACTCTTTATTAGTGTTATTTCCATTAGTAAAATCATATCATTTAAAAAAATTATATCAAATTTCTGATGTTTGCCAGTTCCAAGGCTTTGGTAGTAAGAACTTTCTTTTCTGGATTTTTAGTGGCTGTAAAGAACTTTGCCAATCTGTATCCCCATAGCAGTTGTTTCTCAGGAGGATGACTGAGGGCACTGGGCTAGAACCCATGAGTTCGGCATACTTTGTGGAGGCAAATAATTTTTAAAAAGAGGATATGGTGTTTCTGGGATATCTAAAGACATCAGAGAAAAGAGCAAGTGGATAAGGAGAGGTCAAAAATTATTAAAGTTGAAGATTGAAGGGGCAAGTTGCTAGAGGAGACACAAGTAGATGGGCTGGCTACTTCATTCTGAGATGTGAGGAAAGAAGAAAAATGTGTGACAATTATAGACAAATGTAAGGTACTATATTTAATCATTTCTTTTGTTCTTTTTAAACCTTTACTTTCTGTCTTAGTAACAACTCTAAGTCAGAAGAAGGGCAAGGGTGAGGCAGATGGGGTTAAATGAATTGCCCAAGGTCAAGTGGCTAGGAAGTTTCTGAGACCAGATATGAGCCCAGATACTTCTGACTCCAGGACTGGTGCTCTTATAATTTATTTCTAAGTGGGAGTGGGAGTGGGAAATTGGGAAGAGGGAAGACTAGATAGTCAGGGAAGTCTTCAAGGAAGAAGGATTTGAGCTGGAACTTGAATATGGAGTAGGATTTAGAAAGGCCAGTGAGATATGAGGAGAACATTTCAAATGAAGATTAAAGAGACAGCAAAGGAATGAAGATGGGCTAGGGAGGAGATCATATATAGGGCATATGTATGAAAATGAGCTAGACTAGTTTTGAAAAAGGGGGAATGAGAAGAAGAGAAAGAGGGAGAGAGATGCCCTATATCTTTCCTTTGGACATGAGTATATTTAAGAAAATGGCTTTCCATTTCCATAAAGAGAGAAGTCACATTTTTCTTCTAAAATCTTTTCTTTCACACTTTCCCAATCATGTCTTTACCATTAAGCTGATAAGACAGGTAGCCTTCATTGCAACAATTATAAAGCTCTGAATCAAAGCTAAAAATACCCTTAGTCCCTACAAAATGTTACTGCAAAGAGAAATCAGCTATGTTTCTAAGGGTATAAAAGTCCCATTCAAGTACTGAAAGGAAGCTTCTATTTTCTAAGACAGATTTCCATAGCTATGTTTTCCGTATTACTGATTAGTTTCCATTGACCTATCACATGTGTGAATCCCCTACCCTCTCCTTTTTATTGGGGGGAGCTGGGGAGCTATGACATAGGCTGGTAAATAAATATCAATAAACAGAGTGGGACTAGATAAAGAAAGTACTTGAAAGGAGTTTAGATTTCGAGATGGTACCTAACAAGGAATCAATGAAGTTCTCAAGCTAAGGAGTGGCATGATGAAATGACTTAGGTAGCAATATGTGGGATAGGTTATTAGAATGAAGGGGAGACTAAGGTCAGAAATCTGGTTAGAAGGGCAGTCATCCTTTGCTATAATGCGGTTCACTTATTGTGGCTTTAAAATAAAATCTAATTCTATATCATGGAATTATACTTAATGCAGCACACTATTGGCTGATGGAATGAAAGGAGATCAACCACAGTGCTGTGTTCTGTATCCTGGGTGCTGATTGATTCAGTGAATGTAGGTTAATAAGATTGTGAAAACAGTTTATAGGAGAGTGGGAAGGGTTTGTAAAACCTTAATATATATATATATATAAAATATATAAAATAAAATAAAAATAATGGCGCTACTTTATGGATTTTCACCTATTGTGGGGGTCTCTGGAATGTAACTCCCTCAATAAGTGAGGGATCACAGTGTAGTGTATCAAGTCCATTAACTAACAAATTATAGGAAGTTCAAGGCAGATTTCAGTGAGAATGAGAAAGGTTACAGAAAAAAAGACAAGCAAAGCAGGTAGGTGGCTCAGTGGATAGACAGCCAGGCCTGGAGACTAGAGGTCCTGGTTTCAAATCTGGCCTCAAACATTTCCTAGATGTGTGGCTCTGGGAAGTCACTTAACTTCAATTGCCTAACCATTACCACTCCTCTGACTTGGAACTAATACTTAGTATTGACTATAAGACAAAAGGTAAGAATTTTAAAGGAAAAAAAAACTACAAAGAGGAGTAATCAAAGAGAAAGGAGTACCAAATCTGAGATCGTAATAGTGAAAACATGTGCCTTGAAGAGTGGCCATAATGGTGCATAACTAATGGAGAGTGGAAAGGAATATTTTTTAGTTAAAAAAAAGCAGAAATCTATGAAATCAAGAACCTTTCACATGAATGCCAAAATCACTGAGGATGAAGATGGGAGGCAAGGCAGACAGGCAACATTTTTTCTAGGTGCTAAAGTTATTTTAAGTGGGATAAGTAAATTGGTATATAATAGTGGGAATTATTTGAGATAGATGCTATAGGAAAATATCATGACTGTCAAATTGTGAGGAACAATTTAATTTGTGAGAATGAGTGTTCATTCAATGATCCAGAATGTTCTTCTCCAAATAATGGCTAATAATATTCACTCCTCTCATTAAATCCAGGGAAACAGAAGATGTTTCTTCCATGGGAAGTGACAGTAGAATGTCTTCAAGGTAGAGTCATATATTTCTATTACATTCCAAAGTAAAATGCTGCTGCTTACTTATAGTTAAGCCTTTATTTTTGGCTAATTGACCAAGAGGGAACTGTATACTACCTCTGAAAGTCAAGCTTCTTGTAATTAAATTGGTTAAAAAAAAAGAATAAAGTATACGAACAAACTTTATTGGAAACAGGAAATGAAAAATGTGTAAAATGAACCTGACTGTATTACTGTAGGTTTAAAGTAATAAAATATTATTTTGTGTCATTTTATTAAAAACCTCTCCTGTGAAAAGAAGCCAAATATAGAGCACACTGGCTTCTGAAAGCTTTTCATTAGCATTTGGAGCCTTAGCTTATTTTCAACAAATCTTAGTGAAAATGAAAATTAGTTTCAAGTCTCTAGAGTAAACAGGCTTACTGCATTAAAACTGCTAATTTCTATTCCTTTGAGCTGGCTGAATAGGCATAAATTATTAAAATATAAAAATATGGCTTTCAAGGGGTTGTTTTCAAAACCAAAATACTGGGCAAGGAATTTTTTTACTAACATGAAAATGTAGTACATAAAAAAGGATATGATGAATGAAAAAAAGGAACCCAACAGTTCTACTCAAATAACTTACTTCTCAAAAATATAAAATGTTTTCATCTTTCAGTTAAAAAGTCATCACAGATAAAAGTGAATATGATAAAATATATATTAGATATCTATGGGATTGAAAGAAGAAATGTTTCTCTTTTTCTCACCTTTTATTGAATGCATTATTAGGTATCTTCCTAAATCTGCTCCCAAACTCCTTCATCTAAACCTTCTTTTCCATATAATCTCCAAATCTATCAAAAAAGAATTCAGTTTATTTTGTGATCTCTTTTATTTCATAATAGTCTTGAGAAAGCTTAAAGAGAGCTTTCATTAGTTTACCATTAACTCTTCTTTTGAAGTACTATTTCCATTGGAAGCCATAAATGAAAGGTGCCTATGAGTGACAGCTAGGATCAAAAATGCAAGAGAAAGAACATAGTCCAGAAATGAATGCCACTCAGCCTACAGTTGATTCTCCTCTTTTTAATCTGTGTTCCTCTCCTCATATACTTGCTGCTGGGAGTAGAATCTTATCTACCTAATGAATGTAACTTTTTTTTTTTTTAAAGCCCTTGTACTTCGGTGTATTGTCTCATACGTGGAAGATTGGTAAGGGTGGGCAATGGGGGTCAAGTGACTTGCCCAGGGTCACACAGCTGGGAAGTGGCTGAGGCCGGGTTTGAACCTAGGACCTCCCGTCTCTAGGCCTGACTATGAATGTAACTTTTTAAATGAAATAAAATTCCTTCAGGTCTCCATTCTCTACTATAAGACGTCAGGTGCATTTTCTTTTTCCATATCAAAGTAGAAAATCATTTAAAGTGATTAGAACCAGCTACTTACCAAAGTTCACGTCTCATGTTTGGTCCTCGACCAAGCTAAGCAATGGAGGCATTAGAAATAGATAATCTGAAGTGACAGTTATCAGTGGAAGATTTCTGGTGGAGCTACAGTGAACTGTGGTTACACTTGAGAACCATAATCCTAGCCCCAATTATTTCTGAATATAGGAATAAAAACAACTGGAATGAGGTGGGTGGATTGTGTTGTGTTTGCCTTCTTCTTCGATGTACTCTCCAACTATGTGTGATTAAAAGTAATTTGGTGTGTATACTAGAGAAAAGGAAATGAGTTAAAGAATATCTCCATTCTTTAGTTTATTATAGAGGACAAAAAGTATTTAGAAAAGTTGGAAACACAGGAGAAAGATATTCTTAAAAAACTGAAGGAACCAATTTCAAAGAGTTGGCAGAAGTAACGAAGAAGAAAAGAAACAAAGAATGTTTGAATTTTTTTTAGATTTATATAAAAGTTTACTATGGAGAGTGGATCTAATTCTTAAAGAAAAAGCAGCATCCTATATTCTTTGGAAGGATAAAAGGGATTCATTTGGCCACAGTATATATGAGAATAGCAGCTATTACTGAAGGAGGCAAAGATGATTTGTGGTGTTTGGTTTTCGGTTTAAGCAATACTTTGTTTTGTTATTGGAACTGTCAAAGTAATATGAACATGAAAATTTGATTTCTATCAATCAATAGCTCACGCCCGTAGTACAGTAAAGCAAGAAATAAGCTATAAGAGTGGAGGAGTAGGAGGATTGTATATGTTCTGACTATGATGTATCAGTGTGAAGATTAAAAGTTTCCTATCACCACTGGGGGTCAGTACATTTGACAGTTTGAGAAATGTGAACATGGTTTAAGGAGAAGTGACTAGAAAGAATGGAATCCCACCCTACCACTGAGTCATTGAACAGTCACAGGCATTCCAGATCTCTGATTCATTCTTCTCATCTAGAGAATGGAAATATTACTTGCTGCCTTCCAGGGGTCTGGTGAGATTAATGAGGTAATATATGAAGTGCTTTGAGATCACTAGATGAAAGGCATAATTTAAGTAGAAAATAACTATTATTATTATAACCAACCTTCCTGAAGTACAGACTGGGACCCAACTAGCTGAGTGGCACCAATTAGTCAAATAATAGGGTAGGCAAGAGAAGTGTCTAATTTTGCTATTTTTCTAGTACGCCAATAAGGAAGCCAGGCAGTTGGTTAGTTCTCATTATCTGAAGATCAGAAATAATGGTCAATAGAACACATGTTTCAAGTACAAGTTAGATACTTCAGAAACAGGTAGGATCTTCCTTTTTTCAATGGATTTTTAATAGACATTTTCATTATTATTATAATCTTCTTATTATGAGATTTCAGCCTTCAATCTCTATCTCTATTTTTCCTTGGTATATGTTAAGAATTTTATACTTACTGAGTCCAAATAACATTTAGATATCATCAAAGGAGGATTCTATGAGGTTACTTAATTTTTCTTTTGGTAGAGTCTTATAGTTTGTTATCATTTAAATAAATAAAAGTCAAGTGCGTCAAGATATTTTGGCTCAGCTTCCTCTTTAATTTGGAAGTCATCAATTATAATTTTATTCAGAAAAGATGATAATGAGTTAAGACTAAGTGGCTGTCTTAAATCATTCCCCTGAAAAGTGGCATGTTTATGAATTGTTAACATCATTGTGTTGGTGGTATGCTTTAAAAAGAGGACAATTTTTCTTGTGATCAACAAATATATTGGTGTTCTCATACTTGGATCTACTTTATATATTTGCAGTTTGTGAATGTTACCATGAGTATAAAACCGAGTCAAACGCTTTTGACTCCTTAACAATGTTGATATAAATATAATGGTGTTTAATACATTATACTTTCGACCCCTGGGATCTTTGGCATACACTTACTTGGTTCTTACACAATAATGATATGTATGTACATATACATACATGTAGTGATACACATTGGGAAAGATTTTAAATAAAGTACATAAACATTTAGGTCCATACTTTGCAGGAGCCACTAATATTTGTTCTCGTTGAAAAAAGGCAGCAAAGATTCTTGTGAAGATTTCAGGTAACACTGTGAAATATGTGAATAACTAATTTTGGCTCTTTTGAGGGCCTGTGACTTTCCAGGTGTAATTATAAAGGAGCCAGTAATGGATGTTTATTATAAGGGGAGATAGAGAAAGTCTGTATGGTGAGTCTCTTTTAGCTCTCCTCTGGGGCCAAATATTCACTGGGAGATTTTAAGGGGGGATGGACATGTTGCCCCACAGGAGTTGATGGTGAGGATTCCCTATAAGAGGAGGCATGGGGTACCCCAATATGATCCTGAATAAGGATGGGGTTCACACAAACCTCCCCAATCAGTTAATTTCACAACAGGTAGTCTGACTTCAGGATGGAGGCAGCCAGACCAAGCTGTGGTTCCCCTCTCCCTCCTTGTCTCTCAGGCACTCTGGAATGCTATCTGACTGATGAATTTATTATTTGCAGTTCAGGGAATGGGGAAAAGGGTGAAGGGCAGAGGGATTTTGGGGTGCCCTCTTCTCTATTTCTATGGGGTCCATCACTTGGGTGGGAACCTTTGGGGTTCCTACTCCTAAGCTTCTTTCCCCCTTCTTCTCCTTCTATTTCTAAATTGTAAGTTTTGACTAAAAGAGGGTCTCTCTGCAAGGTTGGGAATGGGTGAAGGAGAGTAAGAGATTGCTCCCAAAATGGAGTCCAAACTTAGCTAATTCGATGGTTGAAGTCTTGATGGGTGAGATGCGAAGGAATGACTTTGATCAGGGAATCAGGGTTTCAATTTCCAAAGAAAGATCCTCAGGAAGCCCTTAGGACTGGATCAGAGCTGGGATGTCCTCCTCCTTCCTCTTCCTAGTCCTCTGCCCGAAGACCTCTCTTCTTTCTCTGAGAAATTCCCAAAATTCTCTCTGGTCTCAACTTTCAGCAACCATCAGCAACTGCCTTCTCTGGCTTCTTTTGTCCCATCCTCCTTGGAAAAATTCCAACCTTACACAGGTTTACAAAGAAGCTACAGATTAAGTTACTTCCATTAGAGGAACAGTTTTGTCGCATTATATTAATGATGTGATTCAACTTGTGTTTTTGGTATAGTCTAATCTTGTGAAGTCTATCTTGTGGTCATATTGCTGGCCACAAATTTTCCACTTACTTTTTATTTGTGGTTTCTCTTGGCATTTTATTTATTTGATTCTTAAACCTCAAGAGCAAAGGTTTTGACTGATGTTGAATTGTTTATTCTTTATGGTACTTTAATTCCTTGTGTACCCTAACATTTTTACTTTTATTTTTTAATTGCCGATTAAGATAATCAAGAATTTCTGATGTATTTATGTTGTATGGCGACCTTTCTACACAATTCTCTGCACAATTTTTCATTGATTTTGATTGACAGCAGTCAAAACTTTTCTACTATACCTACTAGCTACATATTGACATAATATTTCAATATTCTGTGCATATGTTCAAATTTTCTCTGAAGTGAAATGAACAGAACCAGGAGAACGTTGTACACAGTAACTGAAACATTGTGGAACGATCAAATGTACTCAACTTTGCTACTAAGAACAATGGAATGATCCAGGACAATCCTGAGAGTTTTGAGAAAAAATGCTATCCACATCTGGAGAAAGATCTGTGGGAGTAGAAACAGGAGAAAAACTTCTCTGAAGTTGCTTCTTTCATATTTTTGTTTGATATTTGTCCTTAGAGATATTCCTTGATTTTTTAATTTGGTCATCTGTGGCAATAACCACCATATATAACCCTCGGTGGAAGTCCTGAAATGTCTATGTACTTTTTGTTAATTACTGTTGGAGAATGTTGATGCATCTGTTCACAATGGTTATAGGACTTGCTGGCTTTTAAAAATTATTATTTTATTGAAATTGTGAAACTAGTTGTATTTAAGATGTCAAACCAAAAAAGGGTTTTTAAAAATTCTAGTCACATATGACTATCTCTTTTACAAAATCATTTGAGACAGAGGTATTATTTTTGTCGTGTGGTTTTTTATTAGATTGTATGTAATGAAGATTTTCCCATCCAATGATCTCAGAATCTTTAACTTTTCAGATTAATGAAGATTTTTCAGTGACAGATTCTTCTTTTCCAGACTAAAATACTTCCTCAAATTAATCTCTTATTCTATTCAATCTAACTTTAAGAATGCTGTCATTATTTATGATTTCTTGGCTGGTAGGTAGGCGATGGTATGACTTGGAGCTAAGGATACCATTAAAAAAAGTAGAATTTTACTATTACTGGCAAGATGTTTCCAATTTTGTTATAATCTAGTACTCCTAGTGCACTAAAAAAGCATTCCTATCCTCAGTTCTTTTCATGGGTAGGAAGTCATAGTTTTACACTAGTGCACCAAAGCACTTGAAGTTGGTGGGATATTATCCTTTCTGAACTGTGTTGGCATATCTTCCTTTTTTTTGTGCTTCCAGAACACAAAAAAGTTACCACTCTTGCTTTGCTATTTCCTATATAAGATTGATCAAGTCACTGCTCCTTTGGCTGATAGTGCTATGCTGTACTATTTATTCTGACAACCTTAGAGGAATAGTAAAGGCGCTAAACCAATAAATGACACTCAGGGTTCAACTTTGCCATGATTTCAGGGTTCCTGAAATTATGTTTTTTGTCACAACATAATAACTATTAATTTGGTTAACCAACATAGATATTTTATGAAAATGGAAATACTTGAAGTGGAGTGGGGGAATACTATATATATATATATATATAAACACGCAATTTGGCATGTTCATATAATTATCCTGATTGACATAATGAAAAGTTTTAATATATTCATATAATAATAAAGCTGGATCTCAAAGTGTCTTGGCTTCCTCTCATACCAGGAAATTCAGGGTTCCTTCTTATGTCTTTTCCCCAGCTAACTTTTGGGTGATTAGAATTGGCCCTGGCTGGATGCTATGCTCTTTCCTCAGGATTGGTGAAGTGCTTTCTATTCCTTAATTCTCTGGCCCAGAACCAACAGTTCCAAACCTGTTTTCACTGACACTTTCAGGGCTTTGCAGCATTGGTGCTTCTGGGTTGCAGCCTCTGGAAAGCTTTTGTTTTTGAAAGGCTGTGACCAAGCTGGCTATTGAACCTTAAAAAAATTTCTTAGCCTGGACCCTGGGTCTCTATAGCATTGCAAAGAGGGAGAAAAGACCAGAGTGTGAGTGTAGGTAGGTTGGTTTTGATATAATTCTGTGCCACTTCCTTGAGTTTGGCAATGCAGCTTTACCTGTAGGTAGCATCAGAGGAGGAGAAAGGATGCTGAGTGAGTTTAGGGTCAGTGAGAGCACCAGTTTTTTTATTATTATTTTTAATCTTTTTTTCCTTCCAATTCTGGGTGTCTGAGGCCATGGAAAAAACAGCCGGATTTACTTCATCTTTGTTTTTTAAATGAGATAGTTCATATTTTCTTCTATTTTTTCACTCTTTTGATTTTGTTTTATTGTTTCTTGATGCCATGATGATCATGAAGTCTTAAGTTTCTATTCACTCAATTTTAATTTTTAAAGACTGAATATCTTCCATGATCCTCCTTTTCCATTTGGTCCATTCTACTCACAGAACTCTTTTCTTCATTGGATTTTTGTGTCTCTTTTCCCACAGTTGACCAGTTTTGCTTTTTAAGCTATTAATTTCTTTTTGCATTATTTTCCCTATTTTTCTTTGACTTATCTTTTTTTTTTTAATTTTTTAAACCCTTAACTTCTGTGTATTGACTTATAGGTGGAAGATTGGTAAGGGTAGGCAATGGGGGTCAAGTGACTTGCCCAGGGTCACACAGCTGGGAAGTGTCTGAGGCCGGATTTGAACCTACGACCTCCTATCTCTAGGCCTGGCTCTCAATCCACTGAGCTACCCAGCTGCCCCCTCTTTGACTTATCTTATTTGATTTTTGAATTTTTTTGAGTTCTTCCAGCACTTGAGACCAATTTCCATTTTTCTTTTAAGTTTTTCAAGTGGTTGCTTGTATCTCACCACCCTGTTAATTCTGTGCTTTGTTCTGTACCCATAGAAATTTTCAAGTGTTAGGAGTTTCTTTTTCTGTTTGCTCATTTTCCCAGCCTATTCTTACCTGTGGATTGGAAATTCTGAAAGCTGCTGATTCTGTTTCCTCTTCTGTATGCACCCCAGCTAAGATTCTTAGCCTACACTTGCAACCAATATTGAGCTTTATGTGATCTAGCTTGTCTTAATTTTTGCCAGCTTGTGAGAAGCAGATAAAAATTTCAGAATGGAAGAAACCATCACTGTTACTAGGTCTTCTGGACTTTCTTATTCTTCTATTGGCTCATGTAATTACAGAAAAGGGTGCTTCCTGAGGGTGGGTAGGATGGGAATTCTAAATCCACAAAATAAAACTTTTTTCATATAATTTTATCTTAATGATATTAATGATTTACTTAATGAAGTGCAAGCTCTGTTCTGTTCTTTCATTAATTTGTTCCTGCTTCTTTTGACATTTTCTTTTCTTTTTATCTTCATGAATATTTAAAAGCTCCCTGCCTTCTCTGATGGCAACCCTCAACTACAGTTGTTCTTTCCCGCACAAAACTATATTTACTATAATGTGAGAAAACGTCAGTGTTCTGAACTTCAGAGTTATTTAGAAATCAGATGAATTACAGAAAAAACTACATTATTAAATTGGTTTGCAGTCAGAATGATCTGGATTCAAATTCTGTCTCTGACACTTCACAGCTGTATAAACCCAGATAAGTAATTTAATCTCTCAGTAGTCTAGGTCAGTGGTCTACAAATGTCTTGTGGCCTAACCCAATAGGTATGTGGTTAGCCAAAAGGAGAAGAAAAAGATGGGGCAAAAATTTCACTTTCCTTGACATAGCCAATTGTGGGGCTTTGTCTCCATTACAAGCACAATCACTCATTCCTCCTCCTCCCTATTCCTCCCCCCCCCCCCCCCGACTACCGCCAGTACCATCATTTTGTAAGTGATCAACCTTTCTGAGTCAGGCTTTAGCCCATCAGTATAGTTATAGCCCAAGCTATCAAGGAACTCATAGCAGCAGCTTAGGTGCCACTGGGAAAATCTCTTCCCTATCCTCTTTTCATTTTAGGTTGGACAGTGTAAGGATGAACAAGCATCAATAGGTCATGACAGATCACAGATCTCATTAAATTATCATTCTACCTAAACCTGCCATTCTTTTGAATAGTCTTATTATTACCAAGGGCACAATCATCTTTTTGGTCATCAACAATATATATAATATAATAATATCACAATATTAAGGGTTACCTTTGACTCCTCAGTGTATATGTCCAACCAGTTACCAAATTGTGTCATTTCTATGCCCACCTCTCTCTCATCTGTCCCTTTAATTTCTTCATATATCCAACACCTTGATAAAGACCCTCATCACTTCTTATTTGTACTATTGTAAAAACATTCTAATTGATTTTCTCCCTCAACAACCCATCATCAAGAGCTTGGCAAAGTGATTTTTCTATAGCACAGGTGTGATAATGTCACCTACTTCACTCCTTCATTCAATAAAATCCAATGGCTCCCTATTAAGATAAAATGTTATTTCATCTTTATCTCAATCCTTTAAAAAGTATCTTGTATATAACCTTTACAATGTTTATAATACAGCAGCATACATATAATGGCGATAAAAAATTTTAAACCACAGGTATCTGTAATAAAAAGGTTTGGAGACTACTACCTTAAGCAAAAATCTGTGTAAGTTATAGAACAGGTCTGCATTGGTCGTTTCATCTCTGGCAGTTCCCTGTCCCAGGGTAATCATAGATCTGGATCTAAAAAATTTTTTTTTCCACAGAGAACAGAATTTTTCTAGCATTAAAATATTATAAAAATATTTTTCTTAGAAATTTGCTTGCTTGATGTATCTTTACTCTTGGTTCTAACCTAGGATGAAAAAGTTTTCTCTGTAAACATATGAAGGCACAACTTAGCAATTGTGTCTGTGTCCCTACTCCCAGAATTTTCTGCTTATTCTTTCTTAGATCTGGGCACTCACATCCTTATCAATAGCCTCTGTTTCTCCCTACCCTCTCCCTACCCCATCTTTTTTCTCTTCTCCTCTCAGGGTCATGTTCTCAGACCCTTTTACTTCTGATCACTTCATCCTGAGTTATGTTCATCCCTTCTTGAATCCCTCTTCTCCCAGCACCACAAAACACTCTCTTTTCCTTTTTGTTTCTTCTTCTTCATGCCTTTGCCCCTACCACCCTCAGGAGTCTCTAGTCCATGTGGATCATAAAAAACAAACAAAAATCTTTTACCATAACCTTTAGTCAATATATGTGCTCCTGACACCTAATCTAGTACTCTGCACATTAGGAAGGACTAAATAAACTAGCACTAAATTGAACTAGATGTATATACCACATTTATTTTTTGCTAGCTTCAAAGGGTACTTCTTAATTCTATTTTAAAATTGTTTAAAATTTTCTACACTTAGCTGATCTTCCCTGTTATTTGTCCCAAATGAAGAATTTTACTAAATATGAGGGCTTAAAAAAAAAAAAGGAAAATTCTTTCCTTACATTTAATGTGACCTCCTTCACATTTAATTGCATGGGTCCCCTCCCCTATCCTTTTTATCTGTTAAAATCTACTTTAAAGTTTGAGTAATTCAGGCAAGAAAATTGAGTTCTTCTTTAAAATCCTCCCTTCTCCACTCCCTGACCCCACTCACAATCAACCATTTATCAAATTGAGCGAACTAATCCTAGTCACTGCAGGGTGTGCTGTACTGTTTCCTAAGCACAGGAAAGTCATCAGGTGACTCATACAAAATCTATTTACCTTTGATAATCTATTTCCTGTCTAGTAGGCAAATCATTCTGGTAAATGATAGACTAGTCAGAGAAGCCATGGCTAAGAGATGCCAGACACCAAACCTTTTATTTGCCAGTGTAGAGGGTGTGCCCAGGAGGAGCCCTCCTCTATTCCTGGTGTTGATCTTTCTCTGGTTCTCTAGCTGTTAAAGGCCAAGTCCAAAGGTGTATGAAATGGCAAGGTATAAATTAATCTTAATGAATTAAAGAGATAAAAGGGGGAAGGAAAAGGTGGTGATGAGATGAATAACCTGGGCTGGGCCAGTTTATACCTCACCAAAGGATTATCATCACCTTCTTAAGGAGACAAAGGTAGAAGTTCAGGAGGGCCTCATCAGGCTGCTCCACATGGCAAAGTTTTAACAGATCTTTGTGACTGTTGTATCATGTAATAAAAACTTTCTAGCTCCCCAGAAAAATATCCCAAATCATGGATGCTGGCAAGTGTGTGTGTGTTCTCTCAAAGGCACTCTGGTGTGATTTGGAGGTATCAGGTATTCTTTAGTTGGGGAATGGGGGAGAATGTACAGGGTGTGCCTAGCATGAACCTTGTAAGGCCTTTAGAATCTCTCTGAAATATCCTAAAGGAAGCACTAATTCCTAAAGGTTAGATTTTTGATATGGTGTGAACTCATTCCCCTGTTTCCAATTTAATACCCTAGGAAAGCCAAAAGGCAGTGTGTTACAGAAGAGAGAAAATAGATTAAGAGTTAGATGACCTGTTTTCAAATTTTAGCTGTGGGACTCTGACAATCAACCAATCAAAGAATATTTATTAAGTGCCCACTGTGTATGAGGTACTAGAAAAAAAATAAAAGTTCTTGGATTCAAGGAGCTTATAGCAGGAGGCTAAATTGCAGACACACCAATAAAAGCAAAATAACATATAAAAAGTACAAATAAAAAATACAAAAAAAAAATGAAGTCATCCCGGAGGAAGTGAAACATCAGCAATTGGGGAGGAGCAAGGAAGACCTCATTTATGAGATAAATAACAGAGATACTTTAAAAAAAAATAAAAACCTTACCTTCTGTCTTGGAGCAGAAGAGTGGTAAGGGTAGGCAATGGGGGTTAAGTAACTTGCCCAGGGTCGCATAGCTAGGAAGTGTCTGAGGCCAGATTTGAACCTAGGATCTCCCGTCTCTAGGCCTGGCTCTCAATCTACTGAGCCACCCAGCTGCCCCCACTAAGTTATGTTTTAAAGCAATGGTTCCCAAACTTTTTTGGCCTACTGCCCCCTTTCCAGAAAAAAATATTACTTAGCGCCCCCTGGAAATTATGAAATTATTTATTGAACTCAGAATAGAATGTAATACAAAAAAAGTGTGGCCATCACCACTCCGTTAGATCGCTGCAGCACCCACCAGGGGGTGGTAGCGCCCACTTTGGGAATCACTGTTTTAAAGGAAACTTGGGATTCTAAGAGGTGGAGGTAGGGAAGGAATATACTCTTAGTAGGAAGTTTAGCCTGTGCAAAGGCTTGGAGACAGGAGATGGGATTTTGATTTGAGCAACAGTAAGAAAGCCAATTAGGTTAGACAAAAGTTTGTGAAGGGAAGTAATGTATTATAAGGCTAGAACAGAAGAATTTGCCAATCTATGAGGGGCTTTTGGTACAGGATGATTTATATACCGTTGATCCTAGAAGTCATAAGAGAGCCATAACAGTTTACTGAGCATGGGAATGACATGATTGGATATGACTTTTCAAGAACGTCACAGAGGCAGCTTTTTGGTTTCATTTTTCAAAGAATAATTAAGAGACTATTACAATTGTCCAGGTGAGCATTAAGGAGAATCTGAACTAAAGTATGCTACTTTATATGCTACTTTATATGGAGTGGGGAGAAGGAACAGGCATGAGAGATGTTGGGGAGGCAGAATCAATACGATTTGGCAAATCACTTAATTTTCTAGACCTCTATTTCATCATCTATAAAATGAGGGGATTGGGCTGCTATTCAGGCATTCAATTGTGTCTAACTCTGTGATGCTACTTGGGGTTTTCTTGGTAAAGACACTGAAGTGGTTTGTCATTTCCTTCTCCAGCTCACTGAGGCAAACAAGATTAAGTGATTTTTCCAGGGTCACACAGTTATTAAGGGTTTAAGGTTGAATTAGAATACAGGTCTTCCTGACTCCAGACCTGGTGCTCCATCCATTGCTTCACCTAGACTGGGATTAAACTAAGATCATAAATTTAAGAGTTAAAAGGGTCCTCAGAGTTTATCTAGTTTAAGCTCCTCATTTTGGAGTAAAAGAATCTGAAGCCTTGAGATATTAAGTGACTTAGGAGTGTAAAATTTATCATCAGCTCATATATCCTGGACTGGAGCTTCATAAAGAAAAGAAGCAGAGAGACATTTAGAGAGGAGAGGGCAATTCCTAAAAACTTGAATTCCTGAAAAGGCATTCCTGTATATCCCTGAGGCCCCTTTCTGGAAACTGCATGGCCTTAGAGGAGGTGGTTAGAGGAGGTAACTGAGCCAGTCACATATTTTCCTAGATTGAGCCTCCTGGATCACAATGAGCTCCTGGACCATGCCTCCTGGACTCAGGGGAGGAGATTCTGAGTGACCAAACAACCACTGGTTGAAATTGGAGATGGAAGTGAGGAGCAACAGGGGATAGACAGAAGCTAGAGGGTGGCAGTAGAAATCTGACTTTGCCCTTATTGGTGCTGATACTGTTGAGTTAATTTGTTGAGTTAATTGACATTCATAAGAAGTCAAACCTCTGATGATCTCAAATGCTTTACTTTGTTAGCAAACCCAATCACCAGGTAATACTGCTGTTTCTCCTTTGTTTTTGAAGAGGATTAATGACATCATGGAGTGATGTCTTGAATTGCATGAGAACTGGATTTGACTGAGGCAGGATTGCACAAAGACATCTGCCTCAATCTCTTCCAGAGTTATCCAAGTCCAGTGGCAAGAAAAAAGTCAGAATGAAGTGGATGCCTGGTGATAGCCCATGGCAGCTTCCACATCTATCCAAGCTCAAGGTGCTCCACAATGCCTCTCATCCACCCTTCTGCAGGGGGTATACTAAAAACATGGAGAACTAAACAGGTCCCTGAAGGAGGTAGATTTCAAGTTAAAATTAAGAAAGGCTAAGGAACCCCAAACAGACAAGATCTTAGGATTGTCTTAGTTTTTTACTTGTATCCTTAGTATTTAGTACAAAGTAAGCACTTAAATGTTTCTTCATTCATTTATTCAAAAACAGAGAGAAGACTGATTAAAGCTTTCCTAAAATCAGAAAATTTTAGGATCATAAAAACTCATAGAATCCAGATATCCCCAATATTTTTGTGCTGAAGAAAAAAAATCTTTGTTCCTCATATTCATGATCACCCAATATGTGTCTGTGTACATACAGTGATGATAATTCATTGGGGAGAGGGGAGGATATTGTGGTGATTCTTCTGCCATAAAGAAGACTCCTTCATCCTTTGTTTTTAATATTTAATGAATGTCTTGATTCCTTCTAGTGGCTTGTAAAATTACTTGTTTGAGAGAAATGCAAGTTAAAACAACTCTCAGGTACCATTTCACATCTCTCAGATTATCCAATATGACAGTAAAGGAAAGTGATAAATATTGGAGGGGATATGGCAAAATTGGGACACCAATGCATTTCTGTTAGAGTTGGGAACCCAGCCATTCTGGAGGGGAATTTGTAACTATGTCCAAAGGGCTATAAAAGAATACATACTTTTAGATCCAGTAATACCTCTGCTAGGTCTATATCACAATGAGATAAAAAAAAAAAAGCAAGCAGGGTGGAACACCTACTTGTAAAAAAATATTTACAGTTGCTCTTTTTGTGGTGGTAAAGAATTGGAAATTAAAGGGATGTCCACCAACTGGAGAATGTCTGAACAAATTCTGGTAAATGATGGTGACAGAATGAATACTACTGAAATGATGAAAAGGATGATTTCAAGAAGAGGTAGAAAGACCTCCATGAACTGATGCAGAGTGAAATAAGCAGAAACAGAATAACACTGTACACAGTAACTGCAATACTGTGGAATGATCAACTGTGGTAAGACTTAGCTACTCTCAGCAATGCAATGATCTGGGACAATTCTGAGGAACTTATGATAAAAAGAATGTTATCTACCTCCAGAGGAAGAAAATGTTGGAGTCAGGATGTAGATAAAAACATGTGATTTTTTTCACTTAAGTTTGTTTGGGTTTTTGTTTGGGTGGTTTTAAACTCTGTATGATTATTTTCTTACAAAAATGAACAATATAGAAATGTTTTGCATGATATATGTAAAACTCAGATCGAATTGCTTGCTAGCTTTGGGAAAGGGGAGGGAGACAATTTGAAACACATAACTGGAAAACTTATCTGGAAATTTGTTATTACATGTAATTAGTAAAAATATGTCTTTAGGGGGCAGCTGGGTAGCTCAGTGGATTGAGAGCCAGGCCTAGAGACGGGAGGTCCTAGGTTCAAATCCGGCCTCAGCCACTTCCCATCTGTGTGACCCTGGACAAGTCACTTGACCCCCATTGCCTACCCTTACCACTCTTCTGCCTTGGAGCCAATACACAGTATTGACTCCAAGACGGAAGGTAAGGGTTTAAAAAAAAAATATGTCTTTATAAAAAATTACTTGTTTGCATGCTGAAAATTACAAACGTGTTTAAAATTGATGCTTTGTAAAGGATAATGCATAAAAAATACATAAATAGACATTCAGAAAAAAAACAACTGAAATTTCACTGAATGTCTGGGATCTAATAGCGAGGACTAATTAATAATTCATTTTTTAACTATATCTTCACACTTTCTCTGGAAGTATGCTGCAGGAAGCAAGTAATGAGCCAAATTTTCCTCAGTTCTGCTGGTCTAAGATTAATAAGATTCCATTAAAAATAGCAATATTCAGCAAGATCACAGATTTTAGAGTTGGAAGGGACTTTTAGAAGTCCTTGAGTCCACTCTCTCAGTTTGTGGATGAGGAAACTGAGGTCTTGGTCATTTTCCCAGGGTCACACAATCATGCAGTATTCAGTGCAGGACTTGAACCAGGTCTTCTTCACCCCAGATACAAGACTATCTGTACATCATGTTGAATTGTGAGCTTTCTAGTTGAGCTGAGATTTAGATGAAGTTTCAAGAGTAGGATCTAGGGAGTACTGCCATCTTTGAATATTTTATTAAGGCTCTCTGGAGGTCCTCTGTGAGGCAGCCATTAATATTTTGTAAACATCTATATGAGTTATGACTGGCTATCATGAGGAGTAAGTGGCAGCAAAAGTCTATTAAACAAATGGATAAGTGTACCCTGCAGTTCACTTGAGACAGATAATTCCAACCACACCTGAAAAGAGTAGATGAATGAAATGAATCATGATTAGTCTTTTTTTTTTAATCTAATTTTAAAAATTGACTAAGTCTTCCTATTCTGCCCAGGCTAGGATGGAAGAACTAGGGCTCCTCATGGGTCAATCTTACTCTGATCAGTAAGGAAATTTTGACAGCTCTGCATCCCACCTGCATCATTTTTGCCTTACCTAAGACAACTTGGTTTCCCCCCACTCCCAGTCCTATTGCTGGTCATATTAATGCTGAACTTAATGTGGACTGTAGACTGGTTTAGCTAGAACTCCTGAGATCAAGAGATCTTCTGGCCAAGGCCTCTGTATTGGCAGGGATTACAAGCATGCACCATCATGCTTGGCCATGATTTGTCTTAAAGAATAAAGAAACAGGGGAGGAGAAAATGAGATGAGACAAGAAGATGACAAAGTGAGGCAAAAGAAGAAAAAGAAAAGGAAAGGAAAATCAATTTCTCATTTAGCAAAAAAATGGCAGGACCATTAAGGAGATGCTTCCAGCCCAATACTCCCTTGTTCAAAGTTGGTTTCAAAGTGACTTGGGCACCAGTGAAATGGGGAAGGGCCTGTGACTAATCTCAATAATTGTGTTACAGTTTATAATGGACTAGATCCCACTCTATTAATCCTTCCCTATGGAAATAAATCTTTTAGATGTAAATAAAGGAAGTATGTGACAGTTTGGGTATGACAAGGAGCAATGAAACAAGGGGAGCAGAATCCATGGAGTATTTCTTACTTTGGGAAGAGTGTACCTATCTATATTCAACATTTAATTGGCTGCCTCTACATCCTCAGTTTATGCGAATATATCCTAGGCTCAGGTACAAATTCAAAGCAGATATTTCAATGAACATTTACTAAACACCTACTGTATACAAGGTACTCAGTGCTGAGACTAGAAAGACAAAACAAATGCAGTCTATGCCCTCAAGAGGATCAAATTTTATTGAAAGGGTGGGGTTATTACATGTAAAAAATAGAACTGAGAATAATTTTGAAGAGGGAAAAATATTAATAATTAGGAAGATCAGAAAAGGTTTCATGGGATTAAATACCAGAACCAATAAAGTAACTAAAATGGCCATTTGCCTGGTACAAAAATGGGCTATTAATTATTGAATTAGATGTCCTTCCTCTAGATGGGAAATCCCTTTCTCACATAAATCATATATCCATATTTCCCCCTACCATTTGCCAAAGTAAAATGTGTTAATGAGGTGCTAACAACTTTATCTGAATATCTCAATGGATTTGGAGGATTCCAGAATCCTTCAATTTTAAAGTTGAAGAAACAGACTCAGAGACGAGGTCTCAAGGTTTCAGAGGTAGAAAATGAGAACTTGTTTTAGACAACAGTAGAACTCAGGTTTCCTGCTCCCAAGCCTGGGTTCTATTACATCATGTTGCCACTCAGGGACTACCTCATGAAAGTTCAAGTTTGATTTTTTAAAAAGTCCAAAACTTTGGCAAAAACTAAGTTTCTGGCAGATGCAGACTTCTCTGTCTGAGCCAAAAGATAGCTCATATTTGTACTTTGTAATTTAACAGACACTTTACTCACAACAATCTTGTGATAGAGGCAATTCAAATATTATCGTCCCTATTTTACAGATGAGGAAACTCAACCTAAGAGAAATGAAGTGATTTTTTCTGACTCAAAACAGTTGAAACAATATTCTTACTCCAAAACCAGGACTCTTTCTTGGGGCAGCCTGCCAACTTTCTCCTAAAGGCCTGGGACAGAAACAGAAGGAGTTTCTAATATAAACAGTGTTTTTGCAACTTAGAAAAATAAATCACACAAAGTTCTGATCTTAGCTGATGACAAGTGTTTTTTTTTCCTTCTTTTTTTTCTTTTGGATTTTCTTAAGATATACTATGGCTAAGTGAAAGGACAATTAAAAATGAAAGAAAAGTTGTATGTTTGATGACAAATTCAGGAGATTTACAGTGAAATCCATGCTGTAGCCAATGAGGAACTTTCAAAAGATGGAACAAGTCTGGGCATATGACATTAGCTCTAACCTATAATCATAGCTACCAACCAGGAATGCATTCATTAATGGTGCAGTGTTGAGAAGCTGATCATGACCTACCCCCTTTTTCACAACCTGGAAAGACCAGTAAGGCAAAATAAGTATTTGTTTTATCCTGTGCTTTGAAACACTTTTGACATAATGGTGGCCTAAGCATTTGGGAGTCTACACCTAGACCAGATAATTAAACCCTGTGGCTCAACTCACAAGATGTGAGTGCCAAAGGTAGGCTCACTTGCATACTGCCCAGATGGAATTTTAAGAGAAGCCCAGCCCTGCTTGTATTGGGGGCAGCCAAGCCCTGGGCAAATGAGGGCCTCTGTTTTTATGAATGAATTCTATCCAGTGCAGGGCAAATAAAAACTCACTACAACATGTAGCATCAGGCTTATGAATTAAAATGGTAATAGCTAGTTTATTAATCACAGCACTAATTTGACCACACTCTGGATTTTAAAATTACCTTTTTCTATTTAATAGTCTAACCAAAAGTTTTAAAAGCAAATCTCTAATAAGGAGGTATTAATAGGACTGAAGGTTATAATTTGGGTCTTGTGCACAAATTAATAACTCATCTCAGTGAAAATCTCTAAACATTCAGTGACATTCATTTGCCCATTTGCTCATTTAACACATATTTACTGACTACCTACTATGTGCGTAGGTAACAACATTTAATGAAGAGATTTCTGGAGCCCTGCTATCTGTTCACGGTGAGCTTTGTAGTCAACATTTAGTTTCCTTATAAGAGATTTTTAGGGACTTTCCTGAAATTTCATGGAAGGGAATTTGATTTGTGGAAATTCTTTTTCTCTTCATTCAATTTCTCTTCTCTTATTTCTTTCCTTCTTATTCTTTTAAAAAGCAAAGCATGAAATCCTGAAAAGACTTATGACAAGGAATGCTATCCACCTTCAGAGAAAGAACTATTGGAGTCATCTTTCACATCAGTTTTATCTTGTAACAATGACCAATATGGAAGTGTGTTTTGCAAAAAAGAAAAAAAAAAGCAAAGGATGTTTTAAAAGGGAATTGATTGGCTCTGACAGGGGGGAGGAAGAGAGGAGGGAAAGAAAGTGAATCATGTAAACATGGAAAACTATTTAAAAATGAAAATTTTAAAAAAGGGAATTGATATTACAACAAGGGTTTTTTCACAATAAAATAATTGACAATGGGGCAGCTAGGTGGCTCAGTAGACACAGAATCAGACCTCGATATGGAAGAGCCTTGATACAAATCTGGCCTCAGATGCTTCCTACCTGTATGGCCTAGGGCAAGTCACTTAACCCAAATTATATAGCCCTTACCATTCTTCTGCCTTGGAACACATACTTAGTATGAATTCTAAGAAAGAAGGTAAGGGTTCTTAAAAAAAGGTGACACAGTCAAAATGACATCAGTTCTTTAACTATTCCCCATATTTAAGTGACCTTACCCAGAATCACACATCTAGAATCCAGGACATTGAATCTGGGTTCTAGGAACACATTTTGAACCCAGGACCTCCTGTCTATAAGCCTATCTCCCAATCCACTACACCACCCAGCTGCTTCTCTTTCAAACTTAATTTTCTCCAAACCTGAGATGAATTTCTTTTCTTTTTTTATACCCTTCCTTTCCATCTTAGAATCAATCCTGTATATTAGTTCCTAGGCAGAAGAGTGGTAATCCACTAAGCCACCTAGCTGTACCTCTTAGTATATATTCTAAGACTGAAGGAAAGGGTTTAACAGCACTTAACAGTAGGTTCATTTCTATCCTCAGTTTGAGCCATTCACCATAGGTCTTGGAATGTATCCCCCTGCGGATGGGGGGTGGGGGGGGGGGAAGAGACTCTACCCTATATACTGAGCATTACAGTATTTTGATTGCTCATTAAACTCCAGTGGCTCCTGAATACTTCTAGGATCAAATACAAGCTCAAAGGTTTGCATTTAAAGCCTTTCACATCTGGAATCCAACCTGCATTTCCACCCTTAATATTTATGTCTTCTTCATGTACTCTGGAATTCTTGCTTTTCTTTAGACAAGACGATCCATCTTTTCTTTATTTTTCATTATCTATTTTTCAAGCTTGGAATTTACTCTCTCCTCAGCTCCATATCTGAGAAGCCCTAATTAATTTTGAAGCTTGGCTTAAGAGTCATTTTATACTTTCCATCACCAAATTACCTTATATTAGTCCGTATATATTTCATAAATACTTGTCTTGGTATCCCCAGAAACTAGCATAAGCCCTGACACATAGTTGGCACATAAAAATTTTAAATATTATTATTTCATCTCATTCTTCTCATTTATTTTTTGATGAAGTCCTGAGAGGAACAGCATTGGGAGAAATTGCTATTTTCTCCATACTGTAGAATAAGTGGATAAGATAACTTCTTTTTATAACTGAATCAGTATGTTGAGTCATGTACCCGTTTTCTGGAAGCCCACTGAGAACATCTTTAGGAAAACAGGGATGATGTATATTTCATCATGTTCTCACACTATTTGGATTTCTTTTCCAAGAAGTCTACACTTTGAGTTTTTCCTTCAACGTAGCAGAAATATTATGAATATCTATTAAAAACATGGTTCGTATAGATCAGTATTGTCCATGAGATTGTGGGCAGTAATTTAATTTGTGATATTGGGCCAATTCCAGAACATTTTTATTTGTTCAATCCTCTAGAATATATTTAGGCTTATATTTCTGGCATGGTAATTTTTTACCTTCAAATTTAGATAGCTGTTTTATGATGTGTCTTTCTTTTTTCTTATTCAAAGATACTTTATTTTACCAACTAATAACAATTTTACCATTTAATAACAATAATGTAATAACAATTTTTGACATGTTTTCTGAAAGCATAAGATCCAAATTCCCTCTTTCCTTCCCCCCCTTCTCAAGAGATGGTAAACAATTTGATCTGGGTTATATACATATTATCATGCAAAACATACTTCCATATTGGCCACTGTTGTAAGGAAATACTCATATAAAACCAAAACCCCAAAATAAAACCATAAATAAATCAATATGAAAAATAGTATGCTTTGATCTGCCTCTGATTCCAACTGTTCTTTCTTTGGACATGTACACATTCCTTGTCTTAAGTCCTTCAGAATGGTCCCAGACCTTTGCATTGCTGAGAGGAGCTAAAGTCTTTCGCAATTGATCATCATACAGTATTGCTGGTACAATGTTCCCCTGGTTCTGCTAATTTCACTATGTAACAGTTCATGCAGATCTTTTCAGTTTTTTCTGAAGTCCTGTTTATCATTTATTATGGCATAATCATATTCCATTTAATGTGTATTTCTAGCAACAAGGTTTGGCTTGCTATGTATTGAGTAGTACCTAAATTTTGGAGCCAGCGGTCATGTGTTGGATAGTCTACTTTGGTTCAATGGGGAGACCAAAATCTGCAAAAGGCAGTATCTGTCCCTAATCTAATTCTGTTGTTCCATTGTTTCAGTCATGTTTGACTCTGGGATCCCATTTGAGTTTTCTTAGCAAAGTTATTGAAGTCCTTTGCCATTTTCCTCTCCAGTTCATTTGAAAGCTAAGAAAACTGAGGTAAACAGTGTTACACAACTTGCCCAAGGTCACACAGCTATTGTCTGAAGCCAGATTTGAACTCAGGAAGATGAGTCTTCCTGACTCTAGGCCTAGCACTCTATCCCTGTACCACCCTGCACCACTGTACTACCAAGCTACCCATAATAATCTCCATTATCTCTAATGCTCAATAAAACCAGGATCCTAAACAAGTATTCATCTATCTATAACCTCTAGTGGCAAGAATCTGGTCTTGAAATGCTACCACAAACCCTTTAGTTTCTATAAACAAATTTATGTTTGTTAGACACTTTTGTGTCAACATATTGTGGGTTGACTTCAAGGGAGGTTGCTTATAGAGGAATTTTTTTTTCTTTATCACATGGTTGGATCTCAGCCATCTCATAGGTTCTAACTAGAAGTAAACAACTTTTATTTACATTTGGCAAATCCAAAGACAAAAACAAAAAAAAAAGACTGTTAGCCAAGTTTACAGTAAAGCTATCTAATGATACAAAAAACACAAGTATCGACAACATAACACTGTTACTCATGGTCAAATAAACCATGTAGTCTCCTGGGAACTAGAAAAAACAAACACAAAAAAACAAATTTATAGGTTTTCACCATTTCTCGCCCACCACCCTACCTGAAGACCACAATGTCAATCATCTTCTTAAATCACCTCTCCTCAATGTTTCTCCTCATTACTACAGACACTTATTTCAGGTCAGATTGCTGATTCCTATATACTCATTCTGATTTTTTAAACACAATCTAAGGGTCTACTTGACATCAAGTACCTCTATTTATGTAACCACTCATAATGTCAAATGCAAAGAATTTTGACTTTAAAAGGAAACTTACAACAAAACATCTAAGCCAAAAGGTTTAATTTTGGTTCCAATATCCAAATAATTAAAAAAAGAAGAGAGACACTAACTTTAAAAAAGGAATTTAGAAAATGGAATGTAAAGAATTTAATCAATGGATAAGATGCTCTTTTGGTGATTAGAGAAATTCTACATAGGTCACAATGAGATCAATTGTCTTTAAATTTTTCCCATATAATGGTACATTTAAATAAAAAATATAACTTAGATAATTCTTCATGGTAGCACTGTGCTTATGTCTGAAGCATATATTAGATGTGGCAAACACTATTACCTCTGAAGTATCATCAACAATGGCCAGTCTACCACAAAATATTAGTCTTCTTCTAAGATATTCTTCTTGTCCCAAGGGCTAGAAAATGGGTTAGCAATAAAGCTACTTTAAAATGTAAAAGCCATTCTTTGCTCGAGGTCTATACAAAATGGAAGCAGGAATGTAGAATGCTGACTCTTGGTAGTCCTTTCAAATTTCTGCAATATTACTTTATTCTCCACAGTTTTTAAACTTAGTCTTCAGATTCTTTTGTATTTTTCACAGTTATAGCATGAATTATGATGCCAATGGGATCAGCCTCTGTTCTAGTTATGTGGTCTGGGAGCATAGTTCAGAAAAATGGTACAAATGGGGAAAAATATTATAATCTATGCTCTAGTCTACTTTTATTACTAAGCAATATTTGACGTAAAACACCAAAGCAATTGTGTTCTCTGGGAAACATAGGAGTTGGAGCTCTGTTAAAAATATGTCTAAAAATGAAAAGGGAAGTAAAAAGCTGTTTAAACGATGATATCTGAGAATAAGATTTAGATTTCTGGAAAACAGTTTAAAATATGAAGACAGCATCATGGCCAGGGATGGAGCGCTTCTAAGAATGAGCAAAAAAATATTTACTTGGAATTTTACAGATATAGGGCTTTAAATTGAAGAAGTGGGAGGCAGAAATTATGCCTAATTAGACATTATGTATTATATAAAGTAGCAACAATGCAGGAAGAGTACAAGTAGAAATATTGAGAAATTCATAGGAGACAAGAGTCAAGAACAAAGCTAGCAATAAAATTCTTGGCCCCCAATGCTAATACACAAAGTTAGAAAGTATGGATGCCAAAAATCTCCTAGATACCAATTCTAGAAGTTAAAAATCTTCTGGATAACATTAAGACTGCACAAATATGGCTCTGAAAGGATAGATCTTATATTAAAGTAAAAGTATGGCTAATAGGCATGATAGACTAGGGTAGCAATGTTCATGAACAAGATAAATGTAAGAAAGTCTAGGAATTAGAGCAGGGGTCAGCAACCTTTTTGGCCATGAGAGCCATAAACGCCACATTTTTTAAAATGTAATTTCGTGAGAGCTGTACAGTGCTCACAGTGGGCGCTCCTGTAACAGCACCTGAAAAAAAATTGACTTTATGGCTCCTGCAGAAAGAGCCATACGTTGCCGACCCCTGAATTAGAGAGTGAAAGCATGGTGGAAAGCTTGGTGTGAAGGTGAACAAACGCATGAAGAGAAGTGACATCTATGGCCACAGACATTTACTACAGACTACAAAGGCAAGAAGAAGAAATAGTTGAATATAGGGAGAAGATCATGAGTATGGCATAGAGACAGGATAATAGCATAGACATGTAAGACTTGATTTATCTAAATATCTGCTGGAGCTCAGTCTTTGACTAAAGGAGAAAAATTGATCATTTCCTTGCATTCTTTAATGATAACTTCACCAGAAAAAAAACAACCCTATGATTCTGGACCTAATTCTCAATAAAGAATAGGGACTTGTTTTGGTTGAGTAAAAATAATGTGTCTCATAAGAAAGCTGATCATTTCATTCTGGAATTTGTAATAGGGAGAGGAGAGACAGGTATATGTCTGATATACAACAGATTTTAGAACAGATTTCAAAGGCATCAGAGAAAAGGAAAGTAGGACAGCCAGAAAGACAAGATCCAGGAACTAAAATTTCACAGAAGTGAGCTCAGGAGGAATGAAAAGTGTTCATTTGAGTCTTTGGGTTGATTACCACTTCATTCTTCTGTTTTCTTCCTTGCATGATCGTTGCTTAAAAATAATCTTTTTTTTAGTTGTCATGGCCAAGAAAATTGGCATCAAATTATGTCCAAGGTGACTTAAGAGAAGCAATTTGAACCTAGGATCTCAGATTCCAGTTTTCCTAAAGGTTCTCGATCTTCCAATGGTTCTCAAAATGTGGTCTGGGGAATCAGAGGGGTCCCCAAGATACTTTCAGGTTAAAAATATTTTTCTAATAATAGTAACTTTTAATTTCTAATACAGTAAATATTGGTGGGGCAACTAGGTGGTGCAATGGATAGAGTGCTAGACCTGAAGTCAGGAAGACTCATCTCTCTGAGTTCAAATCTGGTCTTGGACACTTAATACCTGTGTGACCCTGGGCAAGTGACTTAAACCTGTTTGCCTCAGCTTCCTTATCTATAAAATGAGCTGGAGATAAATGGCAATCACTCCAGGATCTTTGCCATAAAAAATTGTTTGTAAACCCTTACTTTCAATCTTAGAATCAGAACTGTAAGGGCAAGGCAATGGAAGTTAAATGAATTGCCCAGGGTCACACAACTAGTCAGTGTCTGAGGCCAAATTTGAACCTAGGCTCTACTGTCTCTATCCACTGAGCCACCTAGCTGTTCTCTGTGCTAAGTGTTTTTTCATAACTATTATCTCATTTGATCATTTGAAGGAAATTCTAAGATTTCAGTTACAGGATAGTGTAGATATCATTTTTCCTCTCATCCAAGTTTATAGACTCCTTCAGATCTAAGACACCCTTTTCTGAATGCCATGTGAAGAATCTCTGATATAAAAGTACAAATGGAATGCCTCATCAGATGGTGGGTTCTCTTTGCTTCGAGGTCTTTAAGCAAAGATTGGAGGACCATTTGGCTAGTATGTTGTAGATTGATGGTTCTTAAACATTCTGGTCTTAGGACCCCTTCACACTCTAAAAATTATTTAGGACCCTCAAAACCTTTTCTTTGTGTGAGTTATATCATATTAGAAAAGAAAACTACTAAATTTTTAAACATTTATTTTAAAATAATAAAATGTTTACATATTAACATAAATAATATTTTAATGAAAATAACTGTATTTCCTAAAACAAAAACAGTAGTGAGAAGATTGATATTGTTTTATATAATTTTAACAATCCTAATGTCTGGTTTAGTAGAAGACAGCTAGATTCTTGAACCTGCTTTTGCATTTAGTCTGATGGGATATGTTGTTTTGGTGGATGCATAAAAAAAAATCCAGTGTCACACAGACATGTAGTTAGAAAAGAGAGAATTTTAGGAAAATAATATCTTAGTATTAATACAAAAAGAGTTTTAACTTTGTGGACTCTCTGAAATAGTCCTGGCAGCCTCCAGGGGTCCATGGACCATAGTTTAAGAACCTATGGTTGCAGAGTATTCACATGCCACAAGGATGCCTTTTCAGTTACGGATTAGACTAGGTATCCTTTGAGGTCTGTTACAACTTTGAACTTCTGTGATTGCTCTTACAATATTTTCCTTATGTACAATAATCCTTTCTGCCCTCTTTGCTTTTACTAATCTTCAATTCAGAAGGTGATTCCCATTCAAGTTATACATATATATTTTTAAATGTTTCCTCCATGAGGGAATCTCTTCTCTGAATTCCCACAATTAGGTTTTTCTTTTTTGACATATTTAGCATTGCTTATACATTGTCTTTTATTATTCTTCTTTGACCCACCTGTTCATGTTATCACAGTTTCTCCAATGACTGTTGTATCTAATTATTCTGAGACACTGACACCCAACACAATGCTAGGTGGACAACAAATGCTTAATTAATAAATATTTGATGTCTGGACTTTTAAGTGTACAAGAAGTGCAACATCTGGACCTGCTGGGCCAGCACAAAGGCATCACACTCCAGGATCTCTGTTTAACAGGTTGCTGCTCACATGAGAGCTCATATCACACTCCACATTTTTTTGTGCTTGGGTTTTTTGTTTGCTTTCTTTGGACCTTCTTTGGGGAAGGAGGCTGGAGTGTGAAGGAGGCTGGAGTGTGAATATGTAGGATTTTTGCACCAAATCTTATAATAAAGGCTAGAAGCTTTTTGTTCCTTCTTCGCATTCATGTTATTCATCAGAAATAAGAACCTTTAATACAGTCTATGAATAAAACTGGAAACAGGGGGAAAAAGTCTATATAATTCAGAGAGAGGCCTATTTAAATAAATGACAGAAGTAAAGAGTTTCCTTCAGTGGCTGCTGTTGCTATCCTTGCTTATTAATCCAGAATTTGAACTATAAGTAAATAGGGAGAATGTAAAGATCCCGCAAATTTGTTTTACTCTGCTCTCATAGCTATCATCACATCATTGAATTGAGCATCATTTTTTATTTTATTTAAAAAAAACTCTTACATTCCATCTTAGAATCAAAGAATCAAAACTATGTATTGGTTCCAAGGTAGAAGAATGATAAAGGCTAGGCAATAGGGGTCAAGTGATTTGCCTACCAGGTCACATAGCTGGGAAGTGGCTGAGGCCGGGTTTGAACCTAGGACCTCTTGTCTCTAGGCCTGACTCTCAATCCACTGAGCTACCCAGCTGCCCCCCCAAGCATCATTTTTTAAAAATTGCATTAGCCTGAACAACACATAAGCAAAACAGAAATCAAAAGTAGTTTTCAACCAGAAAAGTCATGGTTTTCTCAGGTTTATTTTTAATGGCATACCTCTAAACAGATTTCAAGGCATAAATCCTACAGCTGTTCATGGGTCAATAACAAATAATACAACGAGAGCAACCACCATCAGCCTACTTTAAATATGCCTTTCAATACATTTGCTCTATGGGAAAAAAGGATGTTCCAAAGATACTTTCAGGGTATCGAAAGGGGACAGGAGCTGTTGTCCTTCATGGATCAGGTACAGGTACTTCTTTAAAATATTCGTGATATTTTGAAAAGAAAACTCATTGATTAAAACCTGACTGACATTATTTAGAAAGCAGAACAGCCAAGTGAATATACTTTACAAGAAGTCTCACTGCTAAAAAAATCTCACTTTCCTAATAACCTTGCTCCTTCATGGCTCTTATGCCAACCAGATCTGATGCAGATAGGCAGGGACAAGTTAAAAATAGCCACTGTATTGCAGCTGAAACAGAAATCAGTTTCCCTCAGTTGCAGATGCAGGATAGGAGACTTTAAAACGTGTGTGAGAGAAAAGTGTTTATATGTATGTAGGAGACAGAGAGAAGAGGAAAAGAGAAAAGAGGGAGGCAGGGAGGGAGAGACAGAGAGAGACACACAGAGAGGAGAGGAAAAACTGTGGAAAGGGATCTGGGAATCAAGTACATGGAGATAATACTCATTGGACCTGATGAAATTATATAGTATGGGGGAAAGTGGGTCTGGAAAAGAATTTTGTGGGACATCCGTGCAAGAGGAATTATACATAAGAAATTATTTTGGAAAATCATGGAAAGACCTACATGAATTATGATGAATAAAATGAAGAAAACATTATATTCAGCAATAGAACTATTGTTTGAAGAATAACTTGTGCATGTCTTCATCCATAGAAATAACTGGTAATTAATAGAATAGATAAGATAGATGATATAAAATAGAAATATGTAAGACATAGTTTTATAAAAACACGTCTTTTTGTCAAATAATGCCTTCTCTGATGAGGGGAAGGGTGGGAGTGAGGAAGTTAACTGGCATTTAAATGTAACAAATAAATAAAATTTTAAACATTAAAAAAAAGAAAATAGAAAAAAAGACTTAGGAGTGCTCAGATAGGTGGGAAAACAAAAACCTATAGACAAGAGAGTAAGTAGAATAAGATGATTAAAAATGTCAAGATCTTCAGAGAAAGGTCAAGAAGGACAGAGGTACAGAATATCAGGATATGCCTTATTCCCCACATCATCTTATCACTTCTTCCCTACTTGCTATTCCCAGTCCTAAGAATGGAGTCCCTAAACATTGCCCATCTTTCATCATCAGTCCTGTAACAGGTACAGGGGACATCATAAAATGTCCCTTTACCTCCATATGAGGGAGCAAGCAAGGGATAGGAAAGGACACACTGAGGCATTTCAACACGACCAACTTACTTCTAGGTACAGTGCTAGGTTCTTATACCATAAATCCAAGTTTCCCAATTCTTCTTTCAAAACCCAGCCTCCTTTGCCAACCATGAATTTTTTAACCAATCTCATATTACAAATTGTGCCAAATAACTTCCCCTACAATGGTGGCTGGCTCTTAAGTTTGGAGAGCCCAAACCCCAACCATCTCAAGAAAGAGTGGCTGCAATGGCTCTTAAGACCCTGAAGCTAAGCTGCAATGTAGCTCCTCAAAGTTCTCTCTCCAAAAGAAGGGATGAGTGAACCAGAGTTCCTCATCTCTACAAAAAGAGAAATGATCCTGAAATGATGAACTAGTATTATATGTGAATTTTTTTACTTCCTGTACATAACTCAACACTTTCATGATTTGGTATGAATACTCTCTCCATGATCACAAACTACAAACCTTCAGTGACGCAGCCGATAGATTCAGGAGTTGCTGCTATAGCCAAAAACAATTCCTTACCTGTTGGCCAACCCTCTGGTGATGAAGCTTCCCTTAACTTAGCTAGCTAGGCTGGTTCTCTCAGACATACAATTCATCACTGGGCACATATTCAAAGTCTTTTCAGTCTGGGAGGACTTGTCAGAGCTTGTGCATCATTGGCACAAGCCTTTGAGAACTTGGAATCAACCTCCTCACTGGGGTAAGAGATCAGATTTGGAATTCTGTGGAAACTTGAGAGTGTCTATCTAGTATAAAATAATAGTATTTAAAAACTAGTATCTATAGAAAGATAGAATGGTCTCATGTAGAGAATCAGCTCTAGAGCTGGGAAAGTTATAGGATCATAGACTTAAAGAGTTAGAAGGACTTAACCCTTCAAGTCCAATTTCCCTTATTTTACAGATGAGAAAAATGTGGTTAAGTATAAAAGGAAGAATTTGAACCTGGGTTTTCCCGACTTAACACACAGTTCACTACACCAGACTCCCAGAAGGATTCAAGGTCTGGATTCAAATCCTGCCTCTGACACATACTAGCTGGACAAGTCACTTAAACTCCCATTGACCAAAGCAATTCTCAAAGGCTCTAAGTTAATAGATGAATTCCCAATTTCTATCTGTAGAAATTTATATCAGGCGTTCCCTATACCAAAAAAGTTCCAAAAATTATCTAAAACAATTTTTACATTCATCAAAGGAGCATCATTACCTCTTAATTTTCTGATGATAAAGCAAATTTTTCTTAAATATTAAAAGAATGTCTAGGAGACTCCTAGATATTGCTTAGTTCTTTAGCCTAGATTTTATAGTACATATTCACCTTTGCCCATTTACTCCTCAAAAAAGTTGGTTTTCAAAGGTTAAGATTGAAATCAAAAGGATGAAGATCAGTATTTGCAAAGGATGTCTGATTAAAAATCTGAGTTCAATCTCTCTCTTCTATAATACTTCATAAAAAAGTTTGACTCTTTGTTATGTGACATCACTATAGAAGTCATTATAAAACTGACTTCTATAAAAATAAAATTATTACATAATTAATATATTGCATAAAACAATATGAAAAAGTTAAGACTTTGCCATATTCTTTTTGCAATGTATTCTAGCATTATATTCCAAAAAATAGTGTTTCCTGAGGAAGTCTCAAAAATCACAGAAATAAAAAAAATTTTTTTGAAGGCACAGAGAGACAAAGACACACACCACAAACACTAAGAGAAATCAAGGAACAATAAAATTTTGGTGCCTTAAAAACATAATGTAGTTTCCTAAATCTCTACCAGATTACTTCAGTATATTCTGCTAGCACTTAAATATCCTTCCTCATATTACTGGAAAACAATCAATGGGAAAACTGAGTTCCTTTATAAAGTCTTTCTGTCTCTCTCCCTATCTCTCTGCTGCAACCAAATTCTTCTCTGGGAATTGTTTTCTTCCTCCAGAACACACTCACAATTTAAGAAGGGCTTTCACTGATTTTCTTTAGGAGAGACCAAATCAGATAAACTCATTTGAAAAATGAGATCCTGCTCTAAATCTTGCATGTGCACATAAACATGGCAGCTACCGACTTATCCAACACTTCTAACTTGAATTTTGCTGTCTGATTTCTTTATCTGTGGGGTTGCTGGCTATTTCTTACCTGTCATGATCCTCTGAGCTTCATAGGGCTCCATGTAGCCAGTGCTTTCCCCCTTTCCTGCTTTATTCTTCAGCTCACTTTTGGCATCAAAAGGATCTGAGTAATCGTCAGCAATGATAACCTGAAATGGGAAAAATTTCATTTGTGTTACAGTCACCTTTTGCTTATTTTTTTGAAACCAAAGATTGGGCATAAAAACATAGAATGCTGAATAAAATTTAAAAAAGGGAATCCCCAGAGGCATATTTCCCAGTTTCTAAAACATTCTTTTCTTTTTCAACCACAGAGAGCCCCCAAATATAAATTCTTCTCAGACAGTAATTACTGTACAACATTCTTTTATCCCCTTGCCACCCTATCAAATCTGGAACATAATTATCTCTTGGGTTGTCAGAGATTAATTTAGTGAGAATATTATGCTTTTAAATGATTCTCATATGAGGCATATACCTCAAGATGTTAGCAAAGAACTAGAAACATAGTATGTGCCCATTAATTGGGGAATAGCTCAAAATCGTATCTTTATGTTAGGGAAAATTCTTAGTCAGTAAGAAATGACGAATATAATGAATTTAAAGAAACATGTAAGATATGTATGAACAGATACAGAGTAAAAAAAGAGGAATCCAAAGAATTCCATTATGACTTTAGTGATATTAATGATAGTATCGTAAAAAAAAAAAAAAGCCAGGTTCTGCAAGCAATATTCATGCTCTTGTTCCTCTCAACTGCTTTCATTTCCCAGCAGATGATGAAACAAGGCTTGGGTACCAGTTCTCATGAAAGCATTCTTGAATTGGAATCAGTGGACCTGGAATTTAAATCTTGAATATACTATTTACTTCCTATGTGACCTTGGGCAAATTTTTTTTACCATATCTGGACTTTAGTTTCATCCTCTGTAAAATTAGGGAGCTGATCCAGATAATCTATGGGGTGTCTCCAACCTTAACAGTTATTATAATAATAAGATCTAACCAATGAGAAAGCAGGAAGTGGGTCAGACCACAGATAATGAAACATTTCCCTATTCTTAACAGAGAGCAGGCAACTAGGCAGAAAGTTTTATACCTTGTTTTTCATTCTTTGTATTTATCTAGTATTTAGAATATTATAGGGGCTTAATAAACGCTTATTGTTGAATTCAATCACTGTCAGACCTACTTACTGTATAAAATGTATTTGCTTAAAAAAATTTTAAAGGGAGGGTTCAAGATGGAAGAAGAAGAGAGTTTATTTCTATAAATAACTTTTTAAAACAAAAGGTATCAAAACCCATCAAAATTACATATAATATGTGACATAACATTACAAATAAATAAAAATTACTATAATAATATATTATTGTAATATATAAGGAAACAATTTGGATTTCCAATTTAACAAACACAAAATATGAAAATAACAAAATTAAATTATTCATGTTCCAGATTTATCAAGTTCACAAACTGTCCCATTTTTCCATTTTCTCAAGGGCATACTTGAACTCAAGTTCATCTATACAATGCATACATGTAGAGACTCATAATCACTAAAGATAAAATCTCATAATGTTTTTGTAATAAAACCCTTAGAGACTGAACTAAAAGGTGGCTTCCTCTTACCCAACATACAGTTTTAAGCATTGTGCTTATCACAGAGCCAATAGCATTAATGGGAAAAGAAACAAACCTTCTTCTAAGGACTCTGGCCCTTTTGGCCTCACCACTCCCAGACCCCCTCTTTATCTATGAATGAAAATGCCAAGAGCCAAATTACAAAGCAATGGGAAAACAACAGCTACTTGAGGTCCTGAGGACTGATGCCAACCACAATCACATCAGAAACTGGAAAAGTTCATGCAGACAGAAACTTTCCTGTCAGCGTAGCCTTCAACATTTAAGAGCAGTCTTCAGTTGATTAGAGAGTGTACCTTAGGCCACGTTTTCATCTCATCTTCCTTATAATATATCCTATAGTTATACAGGAAACTCCGCATCCTCACCCTTACCACCTGTAAGACATGTGATTCACATCTGGAGTTTAAAGCTTAAGATCTAGAAAAGCTTTGTTTCTCTATCACTTTAAAGCAAGATCCCCTCCCCCGCCTTTAGTTGTAAGAGAAAATTTTTAACCCTTCAGTTATATGGCCTGAAATACAAAGTTTAAATGCTGACATCCTTTTGACTTACATTCAATTCAACAAGCATCTGTCCAGGACCTATACTGTTCAACAAAAGAGGCAGGATGGAATAATGGAGAAAAGGAAGGACACATATGGGAAGAAATAGGTTTGAGTCTTGCCTCTCTGAATGATACTGGCTATGACCCTGGGCAAGTCCTTTACTGACCCAGGATCCCAGATTATTCTCCAATGCATGGATGAAACAAATGAAAAGCCATTTATTAAGTGGTTATTATGTGCAAAGACTACAAATGGCAGAAGAGGTCCCAATCTGTACTAATGGAGAGTTTCCACAGTGGGAGTTTTCCAGACCAATTTGGGTCAGTGGGAGAAAAATGTGGAAGTCATTATATATACAAAGAAAAAAAATTTTCTATCTTGGTAGAGTTTGTCCTCTTGAGGGAATGGGGGGAAAGGAGACATGGCATATAAACAGAAAAGATAGTGTAATTTAAGGAGAGGAAAAGAGAAGCAAAAAGAGCAGGAGGGAGAAAGATGAGGGAGTGAGAGGGAAAGAAATAAAGGGGAAGAGAGAGAGAGAGAGGAGAAAAGAAAGAAGAGAGGAGTTTAAGAGAGAGAAGTGAGGAGGGGAGAAAGAAAAGGAGAAAAGGAGAAAGAGGGAGAGAAAGAAGGAGAAAAGTAGGGAACTTAAGGCAAAAAAGTAAGAAGGGGAGAAAAAGGGAGAGGGAAAGAGAAAGAGAGGAAGGGAGGGAAAGGGGGCAGAGGGAGAAAAGAGAGAGACAGACAGAGATAGAGACAGACAGAGACAGAGATGCCCAATAGCAGGTGGCACCTAGACTAAGCCTAGAAGACAGTTGTGGGACTTGCAAATGGACATGGGTGAAGAGGAAGGGAAAAAAATGAAGGACCCTTTGTTTTACTTAACCACTGAAATGAATGGCTTGTTATTGCAGCTTTAATAGTGAACTCAATGAAAAATACCACAGGTTGTCTGTCAGTAATGTATGCAGGAGCTGTAATCAGCAGTCCTGTCAGAGGGTGTCAGCGCTGGGTGCACTTTACACAAAGACAACAATGTGCATCAGGCAGCAGTAATTTCTCCTCAGAACAAGAGCAGGTTTATCTGTAAAAGCCCCAGAGCTAAAACACCATCCATTTACTTTCCTGATGCCGCCTTGTCAAGAACTGATGGATAGCATCTCGGGCTCCCTGCTATGCTCCTATTCCAGATGCTGACACTGTAATAGTCTCCTTTCTTTAAAATAACAGCATTAAAATGACATGAAACAGAAAAGGAGCCTAATGTGGATAATGTCTTTTATTTGATATTTCTACTTTGCCATTTGCAGAAAACATTAGGGGGAAAATTATACACATGAACTGCTGTCAAACAGGATAATATCAGATGCTGATTTGGTTTAAGTACAATGGTAACATCTTTCAGAGTTCAAGAGACCAGAAGGCAGAATGGATAAAATGATGAACTTTCTCCCTGGGATCTGATCTCATTTCTCTTGACTCTTTATCTTCCTTTTTGCCTACTTCATACATACAACAACAGTTCCTCATGTCAAGTCAGAATGCACTTATTAATTACCTGTACAAAAAGAGAAAAAAAAATAGTCCCTGCCCTCAAGGAGCTCAAAGTCTAATGGGGGAGATAACATTCTAACAGTAGAATAAAAATAAGAATTGTATAGCATCAACTGAAGATGACATCATCTAAGGCACTAAGTTTAATAACTGGAACAGTAAAGGCTTCTTGTCAAAAGTGATAGACATTAGCTGTGTCTTGAAGGAAGTCAGGGAGTCCCAGAATAGAGACATGGAGGGAAAATGAGAAAAAGGACAAGTATTTTTTAAAGGGCAGAAAATTTGTTACTTATCAGGATGGTATTGGGAAGCCAGAGAAGAACATTTTGATTGTATTCACTCAAGACCAATATATCTGCTAAAATATGAAGAGCTGCATAAATAGAAAATACTGAGACTTGTACAGTATAATTTAAGCCGTTGTTCATTTTTTTCCCTTACAAGAGACCCAGGAAGCTAGACTATATAACATGTTCTACCTGTATCTTCTAATTAGAATTTGATCTACACATCAGAGGCATCATAGGGCCTCCAGCTGTCTATAGTCCTTATTTCAATTTAAATAAGAATTTAAAAATTCTTAGATTCTATAAAGCAGCTGGACTTCACTGACACATGGTTTTACTTACACCTGCTGACACTTGCAAATGCTTTCATTTTTTAAAAAAGTGCTTGGATTTTTATTATAGTTTAAAGACTTTTAAAAGTTCCTAAAATAGACTTAAGAGTTTGTTTCTGAATTTTTAATTGGGAAGTTATAGTCAAGAATGGTCTTAAAAATTCATCAGATACTAAATTTGATTTCAACTCCCTTTTGAAACAATCACTTCCAGGCTTTGGGTTTAAAATGCAATCAGCTGCTTATAAAGCTTATAAAAAGTCCAGTAAACTTTCTGCTTATTTAGGCCAGGTACCATTTCCAAGGTATTACACATACCAATAAATGCTGTCTAATTTTGTTTGTGGTGATTTTTGATGGTAAGGATTTTCTTTATATTTGGCTGGTAAGAAACTATAGATCCTTTTTCTTAAAGTTCATGAAAATCATAGTACTGTCCCATGATGTCAACTTTGGTTCCCACTATGCTTTGTTTTAAATCTCATAGATAAGTTCTACATGCTAGAACAAGCTAAGTCCCCCAAATTTAATCAAGCAACTTGACCAACAGAAAGCCAGGTATTCTCTTTTCTCCATTTTTTAACAAATGAAAGGTGCCAGTGATAAAAATACTGGTAAACCCCATTTTCCCAATGCTAAGGTAGTGGAATTTTGAAATCAAACTTCCCAAACTGGCCAAAAGCCCACTGGGTGTTTGAAAAAGCTTTGGCTGCAATATGGTAAGCTCCCTAGAGTGAGGCTACTTGAGTGCCGAAGGAGAGACAAGAAAAAAGGAGTAGGTCAAAGCTTTTGTGCCTATTGGCAGAAAAGAGTTATTTTTACAAAGAATACTGAGAGGACTAGCTTTACTAACACTACTACAAGCAAAATATTTCCTGTTGGAACATTCTAATCAAATGCCACTTCTGTTTTACAGGCACAACCACTCATTAAGACCATCTCTTTACAATCTGATTTCGATTTAAGAATATCTGCCTCTTTGCTTTCCTAAATATGACAATGAAATTTTTTACATCTCTGAACTGTGTATCAATTTCTACTACTTTTTGTCTCTTATGAAATCTGACTAATTATGATAATTGTGCAAATGAGTCAGATGCAGAAATGTGAGGAGCAGAATGCAGCTAGCATATATAGTGGATGAGCTACAAGGATTAAAAAGAAAATGGAAAGACAGATGAGTATATTGATGATAAATTTAAATTTTTTTGGAACAGTCTTTTTTATTTTTTTAATTTGAAACCTTTACCTTCCATCTTAGAATTAATCAATACTGTGTTTTGGTTCCAAGGGAGAAGAGTGGTAAGGGCGAGGCAATGAGGGTCAAGTGACTTGCCCAGGGTCACACAGCTAGGAATTGTCTGAGACCAGATTTGAACCTAGGACCTCCCGTCTCTAGGCCTAGTTCTCAATCCACTGAGCCATCCAGCTGCCCCAGGGACAGTCTTTTAAGGAATGATCAATCACCAAAATTTATGATATCAGTAGTTCAAGGAAGGTCCACCAACCCAGTTATATTCCCTACTTGACACAGGGTTTGAAATCCTAGCATGAGGAATTAATTTCTCCAGGTTAGGATTTGCCCAATTCCCCTCCATTAGTAACACCCTATTGTAAAATAGTTTATAAGATTTTTTTTTCTATTAGAAAGGAAAGCATTAAATAAGGGCTTGACAAGGAAGGAAGGGGGAATAATTATTAGCATAAGTGGCACTGCAACTTAAGGCTGACTTAAGAGAGATGCTGTAATGCAGGGAGTTTGTAATCTTTTTTTGTGTCATGAATCCTCTTCTGGGCAATAAGAAACTTTTTAACTCTTCTCAAAATAACATTTTTAAATGCATAGAATACATATTATTTCAAAGGAAACTAAATATGTTGAAATACAGTTATCAAAAAGAACTTTTGTGTACACACAAACCCAAGAGTAAAGAATCCCTACTGCATTGGGCTACTTTGAGCTGCCAAGGGGGCACAACTGAGACCACTGATTGCCTTAATGGAAAAGATGCCAGGGGCCAATCAGGTGGCTCAGTAGGCAGAGAGCCAGGCCTGGAGATGGGAGGTCCTGAGTTCAAATTTGATCTCAAGCACTTCTTAGTTATGTGATCCTGGGCAAGTGACTTAACCTCAACTGCCAAAACCTTCCTGCTCTCCTGCCTTAAAACCAATACTTAGTATCAATTCTAAAGAAGGAAAGTAAAAAAAAAAAAATTTTTAAGAGAAGAGAAAAAAGGTCAAGAAGAGACTAGTAGCATAGATGAGAGATATGGGAAAATGTTTCCTAACACTCTACATGTGTGTTCTATTCTATGTCTGGGACATGAATAGTGTTTATATACAAAGGACCAATAAAGAATTCATATTTGACTCTATTCTGACTATGACTCACCACTATGTTGTTAGCTTTCAGCAGATATAAATTAACAAGTTATTATTTTCCCCATGTTCTCAATTGAGTTATCATCAGTGGCACCTAGCTTCTTGTGCTTTTCTGTAGCCCTCTGCAGATATTGAGTTGTATTTAATGTCTTATATCCAGTCTCACAACAAAGGAATGAAAAAGCATTTATTTACTACATGTGAGTTACTGTGCTAAGTGTTGGAGATACTATTAAAAGAAGTAAATGCAAATACAACATAAGTTCTGAATGTGAAACATTTTCTAAATCTTTCATATGATTTTCAACTCGTAACTTTACCTCTTGCTCATCTTGATTGGAAATGATGATATTCACTCATTCAAGACACATTTACTTGGCACCTACTGTAATTAAAGTCATAGAAACTTAAGAGTTTGTGGGAATTTGAGAGGTCATTATCCAGACCACTTCTCCCAGTCTCTACAAAGACGCCTCCAATGATGGACAACTCTGAGTTCAAAATCCTATACTAGATGATGAATTGCAAAGCCACATATATCAGGAAATATTTTTTAGAATAAAATTTCAAGCCTGGGAAGATCATCCAGGGTGCTTTGTATGCCTATTGCTTTTACTGTTGCTTTTTATTGTCCATCATAAATATAGAGTACTAAGTTCAGTCATTCATACCACAAAAAATTTTTCAAACAATTATTATTTATCCTTTGTTTTGAAAAGACCAATGCCATCTCACAGGATGATGTTTTGACTTGCTTGTGAGTTGGATTTAAGTAAGGCAAAGCCCTACAAAGTCAATAACTTCACTCTCAGAGTCATTCAAGTCTGGTGGCAAGGTGTGTTATATTCATATCCTGGGAAATGATGGATGCCACCTTGAATTACAGGGAAGGCAGTTGGAAGACATTGGAATGTTCCCAGGTGCCGTGAGCCAGGGGCAAACATCGGTTGGCCTGGCAATATAAATAATCCTGACAGCCACTTGGAAGGGTCTTTGGTCTTTTGGGCTTGGGTCTTTGGGCTCTTTAGGTTGTTAGGTCTCTGGATCTTTCTAGCTTTTTAGGTCTTTAGGTCTCTGGGTGGTGAAGGGAGGCTGGGAGGTCTATGAAGAAGAGGGTAGAAAGAATGTGAATATTTCCTGAAGACTGTGAGAACTAGTGCATCAACAAACACTGATGGTGAGAAAGCTGAGAGAATAAGATCACCAACACAGCTGCATCAACAGCAGTCCTTATTCTCTGGCTTGGCTGTGGCCAGGCTGGGCCAGAGGTGTAGTGGAGAATAAAGTTCCAGCTTCTACTAAATCAATAGCCTGCAGTCCTGATTGTCAACTAGTTATAGATATTAGATTGACAGGGTCTCCAATCCCCATTCCTTATCCCGTTTATCCTTTCCCTGATTACAGATTATAGATAAAGAGAGTTTAACAAGTACCTTCCTGAGTGGTCATTATATCACGACTCTTGGGGAGGGAGTCAACGCAGTCAGATAACAAACGTGATCCAAGGCAAATCAAAAGCCCTATAATAATTTATCCAACCCCAGGTTGGACCTGAAAGGGTTACCCATCCACCTAACCTTTCAGGGTCCTCCCTGGGCAACTGTTAGAGAAAAGGGGAAATTATAACAACTATCAAGAGTGATTGGGGTTGGTGTTCCTCCATCATCTGCAACTAGGGAGAATACATAGATACATTCACATCACTGTATATCTATATCTCTCTAGGCGCTTTTTTTTAATAACAGATGAAAGTCAAGATGATTGGTGATGGCCTGTTATGTGGAGGATGACATTGGTGTCTTCAATGTCTGACCAAGTTCTAAGTGCTCCACAGTGTCTGCTTCATCCTGTCTTCATTAAATGTATCCTATACTCATAAAATCAAATAAATCATAAAGGTTAATGGCTACTGTAGGCATAAAAACTGACTAACTGTTATTAGGCATTCTTATGTATTTTTTAGGCATTGAACTAGATCAATAAGATCTACGATCAGGAAATACATATTTCTGAGCTGAAAAGAAAGTGTCCTCAATAAATTGTTTTTGGTAGAAAAAAAAGTCTGAAAAACAATTTTCTGAATTGTTCCTCTGTGATTTTTCAGCATACTGCTCTCTTCTTAATGTGAAGCAAGAAAGCTGCATTACTTCATTCTACTGCATGTTTCTGCATTCCGTTTACCTTCCCAGCTCAGGAAGTCTGAATGACCCAAGAGGGTTTTTTCTCCTCCCATCTGTATAATTTAAGACACTAATGTAATGGCATCATCCTGTGAAACCCACAGACCAGATCCAAGATTGTGCAATATGGAGATCATAGAGATGTAGGGAAAAGTCACATTAGTGGACTCATAGTGGGTGTTGACCATTCAAAGGTTATTAAGAAGGGCCCTCCCCACCCCAGGATGATATAGAGTTTGGATTTTGCTAGTTCTCTGCTATATTATTTTGTGGGAATGTCCATCATGGCCCTACAATACTACTCTGCCAAGTTTCACAATATATCTTAGCACTGGCTTCAGAGAAAAGCTTTCCTATTTGTAATCATTCCATGTTAGCAAGAGTTAATTGGACTGTAAGGTGGAGTCTTCGCCCACAAAGTACATCAGATGCAGAATGGAGGGACTTCTGAAGAAATTATGATCTCCTGAGAGAAAGGAAGTGATGAGAAGATAAGGAGTCCATAACTTAGAAAGCTATCTCACAAGTTTATACATGTTTAAATGATTGTACCTACAGGCCTGGCAGCTGAACTGTCCAGAAGGACATAGCTGCTTTCTAGAGCTCCAAGTCCTGTGCTATTATGCTTCTATCCCAAAATACACTGAATTCATAGTAAAAATCTGAGTATCTATTTTAATGCTGAGTCAAACAATTTACTACTCAGTTTACCTACTGGAACTTTTTCAAAAAATGAAAGTAACTGCAACTGGAGAATTATAGTATCTTTATCTTTTGACCTAATTGGCACTTTGCCACATTAAATTGATTATATAGTCATTACATATACATATTTATTAACACCTCATGCTAAAAGTATAGAATAATGCTTGACAAGGCTTATCATATATAGTTTTTGTCTGAGCATTTAAATTAATGAAATTGTTTTTGCTTTGCAATCTTGAAACTCCAAAGCAAAAGAGGATCTTCAGTTGTTGTTTCTAATTAACAAAAAATCTATATTCTCTCCCTTCCTTTTGGAAAAAAAAAGAAAAACCAAACTCTTAAAACATATGCAGAGTCATTTTTCCATATTGGCCAAATTCAAACAATATATGCTTAATTCTGATCCTGAGTCCATCGCCCTTCTCCTAGGAGATGGATAACATACTTTTTCAGACATCCCCAAGAATCATGATGTGTCACAGCATTGATTAGGTTTCTTTTTTGTCTTTGTAATAGTGCTGTTAGAGTATAAATTGCTCTCTTGGTTCTTCTCACTTCTTTCTGTATTAGTTCTTAACAATTTTATCACCAGTTTTTCTGAAATCATCCCTTTCATCATTTCTTACAGCACAATAGTATTTCATTACATCCATAAACCTATAATTTTTTAAGTCCTTTCCTAACTGATGAATGTCACTGTAGTTTCTATTTCTTTGTTGTTACAAAAATAGCTGCTAGATTTTTGCATGTGTGGGTCTTTCCCTTCTCTTTTTAATTCTTTGGGTTACTAACATAGTAGAAATATTGCTAGGTCAAAAGGGTATAAAAGAAGCATCTTTATAGATTTTTTCCCATATTTCCTCAGCTGCTATCTTACCCTGGAAAATCCCCCTGTCATTGTTGTATTTTTCCTGAGGTTTCTATTTTGTAGAGGAGCTCAGGTTCTCTGTTACTCCAGCCCCCTTCTTCCACTACTTAGTTTCTTCTGAGTCCTTCACAATGGAGAGAACAGACTAGTTAAAGCTACATTCTCCTCCTTACTCTGCTTTTGACTTTGCCAATTTTTGTGCCATGCCTCTCTCCTGGCAACTCTCCAACCCACAGCCTTTCAGTTCCTGTCCATGTATTGTTTTTTCCATTAGAAAGCAAGATGCTTATAGACAGGGATTCTTTCTTTTTGCTTATATTTATATCTCCAGAGTTTAACAAGAGTACATGGCCAAATTGTGCAGTCATGTCATTTATGTCTAATTCCACATGACCTCTGTCTGGGGTTTTTCTTTGCAGAGATACTGGAATGGTTTGTCATTTCTTTCTTCAGATCATTTTACTGAATGAGGAAACTGAAACAAAGAGAGTTAAGTGACTTTTCCAGGGTCATAGCAGTAGTAAATGTCTGAGCAAGGATTTGAATTCCTGAAGATGAATTTTCTGACTCTAGCTGCCCATAACTATTTTTGCCTGCCCAGCTTTAAAGATAAAGCACATAACCTGCATAGCAGAGAGAATGATGGGCTTGAACTCAGAAAATTCTGTGTTCATATTCCTCCTGTAGACATTTATTAAATGAGTGACTAACAGGGAGGCTTCTGGGCTCTTAAGAGTTTTCTTGTCGTTTAAGGGGAAAAAAGCAAATACCAATACCAGTAGTACATAGCTCCCAAACATTTTGTGAGGTTCGAAAGTTATGTATGTCTATAAAGTAATCTGGAAAAATTTTAGGCATTATATAAATGTTATCAATCATTTTGAATAGAGGCTCCCCTATCTCCTTAAGATTATTTAAAAGAAATCTCAATTTATGGGAGAAAATATTCTATGAGGACATTTAAACTTTCAGGATTCAGGTTCTGAAATTCAAGACAGCCAGAATGGACTTAATATGGGCTAAAATGGGATCCAATGATGCAAGTTATATGGGGATGCTGGTCTTATTTTCTTTATTTAGTTATTAGACTATTTCTTTTTAAAGGAAACTCAAAACTCCACTGTTTCATCACTGCTTTAATAATCTCTAATTTTGTTAGTGGAGGCACAAAGAACATCAAGCATGTAGCATGTTTTTTCAAAGGTTTCCTAGACCGTTGCTGCTAAAATTAAATAAACAAACAAACAAATCAAAGACATAGCAATACAATTTATTGTAGCTATCAGAATCATATGTCCTCAGATGGGTAAATAACACAAAGATAATAAATGATGATTTCCAATGATCAGAAAAATACAAAAGAATGAGAGGATAATAAATTAAGGGAGGAAATTAAGCAAAAATTAAGACACTAACCATTAAAAAATAAGACACTAACCATTAAAAAATGAAGAAAATGGACAAATGGAGACTAACAAAAGAAAACTTTAAAAAAATCCACAGAAGCAGCAAACAATGACTTTATACAATGGGAAACTAATTTCACATAGTGTAGACCAGCTGGAAATATAGACTCAAACAAAATCATTCAATTATCCATGCTACTGGAAAATACAGAGATTCAGCCAACAGACCTGTAGGTTAGATCATGATACAACCTAAGGGAGTATTGACATCCTAGGAGGAAAAAAAGGAATTGGGACACTATATTATGTCCAAGAAAATTTCTCAGAATTAGTGAAAACAATTAGTAAAATACAAATAGGAAACTTTTTCCACACACAAACACACATGTATATACATGTGTGTATAGGAGATACACATGTATATAAGATAGGAGCATACACACATATGCAACATGCATCTACACACATATACGCAAAGAAATGAAAGAGAAAGAACTCACAAGGAAGAACTCAAAATGTCTATACATCATGTAAACAACAAAGCTACAAATATAAAGGTAAAATCTTGCCCAAACTTCAAGAAGAAATGAATAGTTTACTATGGGAATGCAATCAGGATTAGTGTGGATTTTTCTAAAGAATACAAGAAAGGATGGCAGAAATTGGAACAATAATAACAGTTATAAAGTTAATAAAGTGATCCATGAACCCAGAATTGGCTGTCAAGAATTAAAGTTCTTAACCTTTTTTATGTCATCTGGTAAATCCCCTCCCAGAATGTTTTTAAATGAATGAAATAAATTGGAATACAAAGGAAACTGATTCTATTGAAATACAATCATCATAATTTTTTGAGTTCATGATCTCCAGGTTAATAACCCTCAGACCTAGAAAAAGAATACTTTATTTTAAGATAGGAAGTGGATATTTTTAGAAGCCAACACACTTGGAAAAGATTTCAGAGAAATATTTTTATTTCAAGGACATCTTCCTACAACAAACATTCCTTTCAGTCAAAAAGACAAGTATTTAAAATAACCAAGACACTAGCCTCACATACTTCCTAGCAGTGTGACTCTAGGGAAGTCACTTAACTCTAACTGCTTAGACCTTATCACTTTTCTTCCTTGGAACTGATACATAGTATAGATTCTAAGATAATAGTTAAATAAAATAAGATAACTAGGGAAAAATGGATGCTAACAACATGAGAATGTTTATATATTATATTAACAAAATCATTAAAGGTGATCATGGAAGCTTGGTTCAGAGAAGGGAGTAGGGGGAGACCAGAGTAGGAGGAAAGAGAAACTAGGTAAAAAGAGTGAAAGACACAAGGTAACCCCAAAGTGAAGTTTTTATCTTTGTTAAAGGCAAAGCAGCCTACATATTTATATAATACTTTGTTCTGAAGTCTCTCCTACATTGGCTATAACAGTAATTTGTGACTGTTCCTTTAAGAGCCAAAGCAATAGGTTAGGATTTTGCATTTAGGGTTGGCAGTTTTTGAGAAAAGAGAATGAATACACATGGTTTAGGAGAAACTATTGGGAAAACAGAGAAAATGAAAATAAAGGAAAACCTCCTTCTGGGGAAAACTGTCTCAATTGTTATTTAATGAAGAAATATTATAAAGATAATTTTATGGAAGTTGGTCTGTAGAGATTTATGAATGATGGTTTAAGAAAAGCCCAAGTAGTTTTTCTTATTCTGGCTTAGGAGAAGGGAGGAAAAAACCCTGAAAAAGATCAGGAAGAGGTTTTCTTCCTTGACTGAATTATTTTAACCTTGTTCTTTGGGGAGGATTAAGAGAATTAATGAAAAGAGTCTCTGCTTTGTTTCTTAAATGAACTGAAAGGTGGAACTGTGTTTCTAGAAAGGAGTCATCTGCAGGAAAGTGATAGAGATGACTGGCTGTGATCCTTCTGATAGCTACACTATTGTAACTAGTTACATGTTGTTATTGATTATATTGTTAATAAAATTCTGTATTCATTTAACCATAATATTTCTTTAATACTAGGTTATTAAGGGTTTTACTATAAAGGGAGAGATGAGTAACAATTGAAAGGAAAGGCTTTTCCATTTGATTAAATAAATAACATCTGATGAATTGGGATGTAAGAGTGAGATAAATTCACAGATGCACTTTTAATAATTAACAAATAAATATCTAAAATATAGTTGGATTACAATAGAACTTAAGATAATGAGAATGAAAATAACTCAAACAGTAGTCTGAGTAGAGACCTACGAGGGAGGTTGGGTAACGGTACACTCCATTAATACTACCTCAAAAGAAGACTCAGGCCATTTCTGAAATTTTGTTTTGATGATGGAAATAAAAAGAATGAGAAAATCAATATGATCTTCAGAGAGAATGATTGAGAAAATAAACTAATTTATATTATTAAAGAATATATAAACATACATTTTTTTTCTTCTTGTTTAGTAGTTCAGTTGTGCCTTCCTAACTCCATGGACCATAGATATCCATGGAGTTTCTTGAGAAGGACACTAGAGTGGTTTTCTTTCTCCATCCCAGTGGATCCTTCTATCAGGCAATCAGAAGTTAAATGATTTGCCCAAGGTCATAAAGTTAGAAAGTGTTTGAAGTAGGATTTCTATAGCCTTTAATAAATGAGCCATGACTATCTTCTAAACATGTTTTAATATAAAATATAAACAAATAACCGAATAAGTATAACAATCAATGGACATGGAGGAAGTTCCCCAATAAATATAAAAATTGTGGTATAAATCACATGGCATTTATTAATTGCTTACTTGTCAGGCCTTGGACAAAGAACAAGAGATGAAAAGACAAAAAAAGATATTCTCTGCCCTCAAGGAGATTACAATGTACTGGAGAGGAAGGGAGTCATGTATAAGGGGTGAATAGTATACATAATAAATACAAGGTAATTTTTGGGGGTGTGGAAATACAGGGGGAAGGGATTAGGAAGGTCCTCATTCAGAAAATGGTACTTGACCTAAGTTTTGAGAAAAGCTAGGGATTTTAACAAGTAAGAGGAGGAGGAGGAGAAAGAGGAGGGAGTGAATTTCAGGTATGATGTGTCTGCACCATGGTACTGAGGTAGATATTGTGAAAGAGAGTTTTGGAAAGGGAGACAAGATTGCAAACAGAGTGACATGGAATTGCAAACAGAGTGACATGGAATGTTGTGGAAGAGGAGAGACAGGAGCAAACCCTGCAACAACAATATGAAGGGCAGCAGGCATGGGAATAGTCTGGATTTAGAGTATGTGAAAGAGAGCACTACATAATAAGTGAAAAGGCATTCAAAATCTTGATTGTGAAGGGATTTAAATATCTAAAAGAGGAGCCTGCATTTGATCCCAGAGGTAATAGGTAAATGACTGAAGCATCCTGAACAGAGAGAGTGTCAAGGTCAAGCCTATGCATTAGGAATATTATTTTGGTGGCTATGTGAAGGAATACATGAAGAAAGAAGACACTCAAAGAAAGAAAAACAATCAGAAAACTATTGCAATAGTTCAGTTGCTATATGATGAGGGCCCGAAAGCAGATGGCAATTATGAAAATTTAGGAAAGGGAACACACGTGAGACATGTTGTAGAGGCAGAATCAACAAAACATGACAGTTGATTGGATAAGAAGCATTGAGAGTGACCTTAAGGATATGAGCCTAAGTGACTGAAAGATGCTGGTATCCAAAAGAAAAATAAAGAAGTTAGGGAGAAGGGTGAGTTGGGGGAAGAGGAGCTACAGTGAGTTCTGTTTTCAGTGGGTTCAATTTGAAATGTCTACATAATATCCAGTTGGAAATGTCAAATGGAACTGAAACTTGGGAGAGAAAGCAGGGCTGGATATGTATTGATCTGGGAGTCACCTGCATAGATAACAGAAAATCGGAGAACAGATGAGATCATTAGGAGAGGGAGTATAATTTGAGGAAAGAAAAGGTGGCCCAGAATAAAGCTTGGGTTATACCCAATTAGGAGAGGACAGGACATGTATGATGGTATAAGGAAAGGAGAATGGGAGAGTAACCTCTGAAAGGAAGAGAATCAAGTGTCATGGAAATTAAGAAAGGGAAAAGAAAAACTCTCATCTGAACCGAACAAAAGAAGGATGGACACATAATCAAAACATAAAAAGAAACTCTTTAAATACCATAGGCAAACTTTTCTAGTTAGTCCCATGTCTGTTCATTTTGTACAATATAGCATTAGCCTGGTTTTAAAAAACAACTGACACGGAAGTTTAAGTTTTAATATTCTGATTATTTGATGGAAATCACTAGTAAGGTAAGAGATATATAAGATTTTTTTAAAATCCACTTTTCCACAAAACTAAAATGCTTTCTTTCTTTTTTTTTTTTAAAGAGCTTACAGTATTCAAGATGATATGCTGATTCACTTGTCCTGGCATTTTATTCATACTACTCACTCCTGTAAGAGCTTGAGGTTAAGCCACCTCTCTCACTGGAGTAAGCATATTCGGCTATATTTACCAAACCTGACAAGCTTGGCCAACACATAAGGATGGAAGAAATGTTTAAAGTGGTCACTGTTGGGCTTTCAAGGACCCACCCTTTTTGTGGCCATATCCACTCGACTGAAAACAATGTTAGACTCTTAACATGTCCAAACTTGCCAGGAAAAATGCAGAGCAAATTATAGCCCATGTCAGCTCCATTCAGAGTTCAACCTACAAGGCTCTTTCTCTAATCTTTCCACTCAAATGCTTTTAACTGATCTTATGAGGGTAACTGACATGATATAAAAGGACCAGCCCACTTATGTCAGTTTATGGATAGCCCAACAGTCAGGGGAAAAATAGTTTTCCTGATACCTTATTTTCAAGTTTGACATTTACAGATTTTCAGAACCCAGGGAGGAGTTGTTATATTTTGAACTTATGACACTGATATCTTGGAAAGTCAGAATTCCTTTCACCCAGGGAGCTAGGAAAGATCATTCCCTCTCATTGCCAAAAGAATTCCTATACTTTCTTTAAAGTCATACTCAAAAAACACTTCCTTCATGATGCCTTTCTTGATTCTTCAGCATGATGCCTTTCTTGATTCGGATTAGTGCTATCTACATCTTTTGCATTTCTTTGCATGTCTTTCCTGGTCCTGTCCATTTCTTCTTTTACTTTTTATTTTTTAAACCTGTAGAATCTGGCTTAGTATCAAATCTGGGGTAGAAGAGAGGTAAGGGCTAGGCAATTGGGATTAAGTGAATTGCCCAGAGTCACACAGTCTAGGAAGGGTCTGAGGCTAGATCTGAACTCAGGTCTTACCAACTGCAGGTCTGCAGCCCTATACACTGTGCTAATTAGCTGTTCTTTGTTCTTCGCCATCCACTGGGCTACCTAGTTGTCCCTTGTTCCCAACTTCTCAAAATTATTTGTGTAATTGCTGAAGTGAACTGGATTTGGGAGTGCTGGACATGTACTCAGCAAAATCTGTATTAGAATCTTACCTCAGGTATTTATTTAGCTTGTGTGACCTTAAGTCCTTTGTCTTTAGTTTCCTCAGCTGCAAAAAAGTTATAATAACTACTTCTCAGAGCTATTATAATGCTCAAAAGAGATAACATAGGTAAAGTGCTTTGCAAACCTTTAAAGTATTCTATAAATGCCAACTATTATTATTATGGTTGCTATTGCCATCATCATTATTACTTATCTGTGTTAATGTTGGATTTCCCCATCCCAATAGAATATAAACTCCTTGAGGGCAGGAACTGTCTTGTTTTTGCATACCTGGCACATGGTAAAGTGCCTTGCACACAGGAAGCACTTTGAACCTATGACATTGAATGCGCCCTACTCCCAGAAATAATCACTTACCTCACACATATAACTTTGTTCTGTAATTCTCTAGACACTAAACAGGAGACATGGTTTCTTACTAGCCTGCAGAGTACCTGAGAGCAGTGTCCAAGTCATAACTAAACTCTGTATTTTCCCTGCCCCTAATATAGCTCTCAGCAAATTGTCAGGATTTAAGTAATACATCTGTTGTATAATTCTGAATTATTATTATTTTTTTAAATTCTTACTTTTTGTTCTAGTAACAACTCTAAAACAGATGGATGATGGCTAGGCAAACAGGGTTAAATGACTTGCCCAGGGCCACACAGTTAGGGAGCATCTGAGGCAACATTTGAACCCAGGACCTCCTGTTTATCCACTGGGCCACCTAGCTGTCCCCTGGATTCTTTTCAATGAGAGAAACTTACTAGAGTTTACCAAGCCACTCTCAATCACTTCACAATTTTCTTTTGAAACCACACCCCTGAAAGGTATACCTCTGTTCTTCCTTCATATAAAAATTCAGAAAAGCCTTTAAGCCATTCTTTCATGATTCATAATCATACCTTCCTCTTGCCTGGCAGCTCTGGATATAGCATTGGGTCATCATCTCTGCTGCCAATGTCTAAGGAAATCTTATCTTTCACATTATTTAATCTTCTTGTCCTTCCTACTTTTTGACCTTGAGAGGCTACAAAGAAAGCAGTTAGTTTTTATGTAGCCCAGACTTTCTGTACAATATCTGTAGTCTATCTTTTAGAATAAATTATTTTATCCACAAAGCATAAGAATCCCACCTCCTGGTTCCACTTCTCACAATATCTAATCTCAAATCATTCCCCAACTGATGAATGGCCAATGGATATGAATAGGCAGTTTTCAGATGATGAAATCAAAGATGAAAAAATGTTCTAAATGCCTCCTGATTTAAGAAATGCAGATCAAAACAACTCTGATGTTCCACCTTATACCTAGCAGAGTGGCCAATATGACAATAAAGGGAAATAATAGATGTTGGAGGGGACTCAGCAAAGTTGGGACACTAATGCATTTTTGGTGCAGTTGTGAATTGATTTGACCATTCTGGAAGGCAATTCGGAATCATGCCCAAAGTGATTTAAAAGAATGCATGCCCAGTAATCTAGTAATACCATGACTGGATTTATATCCCAGAGATATTTTTTAACATTTTATTAATATTTCTTTTTTAGAAAAGGCAACATGGTTAAATAATTCATGCTCTTACTTTCCCCTTCACCCCCCGAGGTCCCCCCCCCCATGGCTGATGCGTATTTCCACTGGTCTTAACATGTGTCATTGATCAAGACCTATTTCCAAATTGTTGATAGTTGCATTGGTGTGGTAATTTCAAGTCTGCATCCTCAATTATGTCCACCTTAACCCACGTGTTCAAGCAGTTGTTTATCTTGTTTCCACTCCTGTAGTTCTTCCTCTGAATGTGGGTAGGATTCTTTTCCATAAGTTCCTCAGAATTGTCCTGGGTCATTGCATTGCTGCTAGTACAGAAGTCCATTACATTTGGTTTTACCACAGTGTATTGGTCTCTCTGTACAATGTTCTTCTGGCTCTGCTCCTTTCACTCTGCATCAGTTCCTGGAGGTTTTTCCAGTTCATATGGAATTCCTCCAGTTTATTATTCCTTTGAGCACAATAGTATTCCATCACCAGCATATACCACAATTTGTTCAGCCATCCCCCAATTGAAAGGCATACCCTCATTTTCCAGGTTTTTGCCACCACAAAAAGCACGTCTATAAATATTTTTGTACAAGTCTGTTTATCTATGATCTCTTTGGGGTACAAACCCAACAATACTATGGCTGGATCAAAGGGCAGGCATTCTTTTATAGCCCTTTGAGCATAGTTCCAAATTGCCAGCCAGAATGGTTGGATCAGTTCACAACTCCACCAGCAATGCATTAATGTCCCAGTTTTGCCACATCCCCATCCAGCATTCATTACTCTCCCCTTCTTTCATTTTAGCCAATCTGCTAGGTGTGAGGTGATACCTCAGAGTTGTTTTGATTTGCATTTCTCTAATTATTAGAGATTTAGAACACTTTCTCATGTGCTTGTTGATACTTTTGATTTCTTTACCTGAAAATTGCCTATTCATGTCTCTTTGCCCATTTATCAATTGGGGAATGGCTTGATTTTTTATACAATTGGTTTAACTCCTTGTATATTTGAGTAATTAGACCCCGTCAGAGTTTTTTGTTATAAAGATTTTTTCCCAATTTGTTGTTTCTCTTCTGATTTTGGCTACATTGTTTTTGTTTGTACAAAAGCTTTTTAGTTTGATATAATCAAAATCATTTATTTTACATTTTGTAATTTTCTCTAACTCTTGCTTGGTTTTAAAATCTTTCCTTTCCCAGAGATCTGACAAGTAAACTATTCTATGTTCACTTAACTTATTTATTTTTTATTTTTTTTATTTTATTTATTTATTATAATTTCCCTCTTTATATTCAAGTCATTCACCCATTCTGAATTTATCTTAGTGTAGGGTGTGAGATGTTGATCTAAACCTATTCTCTCCCATATTGTTTTCCAAATTTCCCAGCAGTTTTTGTCAAACAGTGGATTTTTGTCCCAAAAGTTGGGCTCTTTGGATTTATCATATACTGTCTTGCTGATGTCACTTACCCCAAGTCTATTCCAGTGATCCTCCCTTCTGTCTCTTCGCCAGTACCATACCGTTTTGATGACTGCTGCTTTATAGTACAGTTTAATATCTGGTACTGCTAGGCCCCCTTCCTTCACATTTTTTTCATTATTTCCCTTGATATTCCTGATCTTTTGTTATTTCAGATGAACTCTGTTATAGTTTTTCCTAGTTCAGTAAAAAAGTTTTTTGGTAGTTTGATAGGTATGGCACTAAATAGGTAAATTAATTTGGGAAGAATGGTCATTTTTATTATGTTAGCTCGTCCTACCCATGAGCAATCAATATTTTTCCAATTGTTTAGATCTAGTTTTAATTGTTTGGAAAGTGTTTTGTAGTTGTTTTCTAATAATTCCTGTGTTTGTTTTGGTAGATAGATTCCTAAGTATTTTATATTGTCTAGGGTGATTTTAAAATTAAGGCAATCATTAAAAACTATTTTGCCCAATTATATGGCAATAAATATAGCAATCTAGGAGATATGGATGAATATTTGCAAAAATACAAATTACCTAGATTAACAGCAGAAGAAATAGTATACCTAAATAATCCCATATCAGAAAAAGAAATTGAACAAGCCATCAAAGAACTCCCTAAGAAAAAATCGCCAGGGCCTGATGGAAACACAAGTAAATTCTATCAGACATTCAAAGAGTAACTAATCCCAATACTATATGAATTATTTGATATAATAAGCAAAGAAGGAGTCCTACCAAATTCCTTTTATGACACAAATATGGTACTGATTCCAAAGCCAGGGAGATCAAAAACAGAGAAAGAAAACTACAGACCAATCTCCCTAATGAACATAGATGCAAAAATTTTAAATAGAATATTAGCAAAGAGGCTCCAACAAGTGATCAAGAGGATCATCCACCATGATCAGGTGGGATTTATACCAGGAATGCAAGGATGTTTCAACATTAGGAAAACCATGCACATAATTACCCTGGAAAGTATAGGAATAGAAGGACCTTTCCTAAAAATAATAAATACTATACTATATCCCTAAAACTATCAACAAGCATCATATGCAATGGGGACAAATTAGAAGCCTTTCCAATAAGATCAGGAGTGAAACAAGGATGCCCATCATCTCCTCTATTATTTAACATTGTACTAGAAACACTAGCAGTGGCAATTAGAGAAGAAAAAGAAGTTGAAAGTATCAAAATAGGCAATGAGGAGACTAAGCTATCACTCTTTGTAGATGATATAATGGCCTACTTAAAAAATCCTAGAGAATCAACTAAGAAGCTAGTAGAAATAATCAACAACTTTAGCAAAGTTGCAGGATACAAAATAAATGCACATAAATCATCAGCATTTCTATATGTCTCCAACACATCACAGCAGCAAGAGGTAGAAAGAGAACCACCATTTAAAATCACCCAAAGGGATTTTTAAAACTGGACAAGGACCTGTTTGTACAAAAATATTTATAGCTGCACTCTTTGTGGTAGCAAAAAATTGGAAAAAAAAGGGGATGTCCCTCAACTGGGTAATGGTTGAACAAATTGTAATATATGATGGTGATGGGATACTATTGTGCTATAAGGAATAATGTACTGATGGATTTCTATAAGAACTGGAAAGACCTATGTGAACTGATGCAGAGTGAAATAAGCAGAACCAGGAGAACATTATACATGAAGATTATAATATTGTGGACGATCAAATAAGATTGGTTTTGTCACTAAAATAAATCCAATGGTCAAGAACAATTCTGAAGAACTTATGAGAAAGAATGCTATCTACATTTGGAGAAAGAACTCTGGGAGTAGAAATCCAGAAGAAAACATGTGATTTATCACTTGTTTATATGGGTATGTGATTTAGGGTTTTGGTGTTAAAGGATTGCTCTTTTACAAAAATGATTAATATGGAAATGGGTTCAAGTGATAATATATAAAATTATAACCCAATGGAATTGCTTGTCAAATCTGGGAGGGGGTGGGAGTATAAGGGAAGGGAGAAAACATAAATCATGTAACCATGGAAATATATTTAGAAATAAAAATTATAAAATTATCTCAACTTTTTGCACATTTGTTTCTTTATTCTGCCCACTTAATATGTTTCCTATATTGCTTTGAATCTTTCACATTCATCATTCCTCACGATGCAACAATATTCCACCACATTTATACACTATCATTTGTTCAGATGTTCCTCAATTGTTGGGCAGTTAGGTGGCCTCAGACACTTATTAGCTGTGTATCCTTGGGCAAGTCACTTAACTCTGCCTCAGTTTCCCCATCTGAAGCAGTAGAAAGAACTGGTAAACCACTCCAGTATTTTTGCCAAGAAAATCCCAAATGGGGTCATAATGAGTCAGACATGGCTGAAAAACAACTGAACAACTTCCCAATTGTTGGGTAAAATTTCCAACATTTTGCTACTACAAAAAGTGCTGCTAGATAGTTTCTTTTCTCTTTCAGACATGTTTTGGGGGTATAACTAGTGTTCTATTCAATATACCATGTGGTGTCTTACATAAAAATATTTAAACACACATAGACAATGAATATAATGTTATATGGTAGGGAAGACATTAAGAGCTGGCAAAATCAAGCAAGGCTTCATGTAGAAGGTGATGCTTGGGCTGAGTCTTGAATGAAACTTGCAATTATATGAAACAGAAGAGTTGCAAGGCCTATCAATGGATATGGGGAAAAGCCCTGCGATAAGTAAAAATCTGTGAAGTAGTGGCATTTTATTTATTTAATTATGTGTATATATTTTAAGGCTTTATAAACCCTTCCCACTCTTCTATAAACCTTTTCATACTCTTATTAACCTACAGTCACTAAGCCAATCAGTGCCCAGGATATAGAACACAGCGCTGTGGTTGGTTGCCTTTTAATCCATCAGTCGTGCCAAGATAGGTGTAACTGTGATACAGATTTTTACACATATATATATAGTGGGTTTAAAAAATATATATACATATATATATTTTTTAAACCCACAATACAGTGAAGCCATGATAAGTGAACTGTGATATAGTGAGAGACAACTGTAGTCCACTATAGCTAGAATTGTGAAGAGCCTAGAAAGAAAGGGTGGAGGTTGTGAAGAGTTTTAAAATTCTTTTTTTTATCATTGTTTTGAGGAGAGAGGATAATTGTCCATTTTGAAATATTTTTTTAAAATCATAGGCTTAGCATATTATTTTTTTTAAAAATCAATCATTTAAGCTCCAAGATCATGTGCCAGGTATTGTGCTAAGCACTGAGGATGTAAAAAAGAGGCAAAAGATCATCATCCTCCCCAAAAGAACTAGGAAAGAAGAGACCTGGGTTCCAGTTCAGCCACTTACTAGCTTTGTGACATTATATTAGGCATTTCGCTTCCTTGAGACTTAAGTTTTCCCATTTGTGAAACAAGGCAAGATGCTGTCAGATTAGGTGAACTCCAAGATCCCTTTTGGGCATTTAGGTAGCTTAATGGATAGAGTACTGGGCCTTGAGTCAGGAAGACTCATCTTTCTTAGCTCAAATCCAGCCTCAGACACTTACTAGCTGTGTTTGACATGGGACAAGTCACTTAACCCTATTTGCCTCAATTTCCTCATCTATAAAATGAGATGGTAAAGAAAATGTCAAACTACTCCAGTATCTTTGTCAAGAATACCCCAAATAGGGTCACAAAGAGCTGGATGTGACTGAAAACAACTGAATAATAACAACATCAAGGTCCCTTTTGGTACTAAAATTCCATGACTTTAAATGCTTTTTAGATAAAAAATATACCAGTATGTGCCTATAGGCAAGCATATATCTACAGATGAAAACATTACGTTTTGCAAAGGACTTTATCTATGTTATCTCATATGAGTCTTATAACAGCCCTGGAAAGCAGGTACATTTTTCTATTAGTCACAGTAATTAAATAGCATCTAGCTTCTTGTTCTTTCCAAGATTTCACTTAATTTCCACAAGGAAGCAATATCTTTTTAATGATAATAAAATGCAATTCTTTATGACAAGGTACAAAGCTTCCCTCACTCCCTGTTACTGTAGGTAATTCATGTCCCTTTCCTAGACTTCAGTATCCTCATGTTTAAAATGAAGGAGTTCATAGGCTTATGGAAGAGTTGGAAGGGACTTTAGAGGTCATCTCCTCATCTCCTTCATTTTATAAAGGAAGAAACTGAGGATAAGTGGTAATCAAGATTTGAACACAGGCCCTATGAGTCTGATGATTCTCAGTATTCTTTCTATCATACCATGGTGCCTCCCTTTTGGACTAGATTTCCAAGATCCCATCCAATTCTGATGTTCTGTGATTCCAAAAGAGCATTCTTCATACCACTCAGTGCGGTATACTAGCCCAACCATGACAGGGTTGTCAACTCTTTGAAATAGGAAACTTTGTCAGTGGGTTGTCTCACAACAGAAACTCCAACCTAATGGGAGGACTTCAATAGATGGTCTCCCCTCCATCTCTAGCACATATCTCTTGTGATGCTTTCCTGACAAAGCACAGGAGAAATAGCTCTTGTCTTCTGTCAGAAACAACCAGATTTCATAAAACACATGAGGTCCCAGGGAGAAGAAAAGCACAGGAATAAACATTGTAAAAGTTGATTTAATTTGGCAGGATTCATCTCACTGGAGCCATTTTATATGTAAGAGTCTCAGAGTCTCTGTGAATTTTAATAATCTCAACTGTTCCTAAACAGAAATAATTTTAACCAGAAGATATTTTCATTTCAGTTTTACTAGTCAGGATAAGCCATTCTTCCAACAAGTGTCTCAGGCATTTTTAATCATTTCTCTGAGCAACAAGAGTACTCTTATAAAAAGAACAATCATTCATCATGGTTCCCCCCCACCCCCTGCTCCTTTTCCACTTTGAATTAATGTTTTCAGGGTGCCTATAGGAAAATTAATGTTTAAAACAAAGTAGCATAATTTAAAAGACAAATGCCTAATCTTTTTTGTAGCACAAAGTACTTTAAAATCAAGCAATTAAAGCAGGGAACATCACATGCATACCTTGGTAGATATATGATGTCAGTGCTTACCGGTGTTCCCCTCTGAATGCAAAGCTAGCCACTTTTTACCTTCTGATTCCACCTAGTTGTTAATACATATGTGTGTGTATATGTATACACATGCATATTTTATGTGTACATACATAGTTATAGTCCTAGAGACATATATTATATTTGTATATACGCACATCGGTTTGATCTAGATTCGTGATTTCCTCATTATAAGAAACTCTTCTGTTTATAATCTAAGAGAGTTTTCTCTAGGAATACAGAGGAGTTAGGTTAAATAGGCAGGGTATGTCAGAGGCTGGATCTGAACTGTGATTTTCCTGACTCAGAGGTGGGCACTCTATTTATTCTCTCCACCATGTTGTCTCTCATCTTGTCATTAGTCCATGGACCTCCCTATCACAGATAAAGATGTTCCATAAAAAAAGAATCATAGTATTTTAGCACTGGAGAAATTCTTTCCATTATAAAGATTTGCTTTATATCATTAAAGCAAAGATTAACCAAGAAGAAAAATTGTGTGTGTGTGTGTGTGTGAGAGAGAGAGAGAGAGAGAGAGAGAGAGAGAGAGAGAGAGAGAGAGAGAGAGAGAGAGAGAGAGAATGAATAGCATAATGATTCAAGGTCTAGAAATCATCCTTTTAATAGTAAAAGCTTCATTATACATAAACAATGAATTCAATACTGAGGAGCAATTTATTTTCATGTTAGTGTGTAAATGGAATTAGCTCATCCTCACCAGGAATGTCACCCCACCCAACTTAGAATTAAGTGGGGAAGGGGAGGTCTGTGACCCACATGTGATAGTAAGTGACAAATCAAAAACAAGGGACTGCCTCCTAGGCAGTCCAAAACAGTGTTGAGGCTGCCATTTGTCCATGTGAAACTGGAGGTGGATGCAGGAAGTGATGAAAGCTGCTATCTTTTAAATACAATGGTAACTTCCTATGGAGGGCTTTTTTGGTGCTTTGAACTTAGCATTGAAGGAGCTCAGGTGAGACCTCAGACTGCTTCCCTTTGAATTGTCACGTGGGTAAGTTAGGCTGACTCTCTTTCTCTTCCCTTGGCATTTCTAAGGCTTTAGCCTCAAAGAGGCCTCTCTTCTTAGAGGAGACCTCGTGGCTAGAAGCCTTGTTTAATTAACCTCTATGCCCCCTCTGCTGGGGCCTCTAAGCCTCCCTGGTTTGGGCCTCCGGTCCAGGCCAGAGTTTCTCTCTCATTTTCCCTACCTTCAACCTTCCTAATTGTAAATAAATCACCATAAAAGTCATCCTGACTTGGGCTTCTTATTTGGAATCGAGTAATCAAACCCTGGCAACCAAACTTTAAATATCCAGTCCAACCATAATCTTCCCATTTTTCCCTTTTACATTTGTACCCATTAATGGGATGTACTTTTCCAATAGAAAGGGAAGATGCCACAAAATCTTTAAGTAGCCAATGAAAAAACAATTCTCTGAAACTCATAATCATAGTATCATACAATTATAGAATTTTAGCAACTTAAGAAACTTCAAAGGTCATTCAGTCTAAGAATTACAAACCATATCCTACACACCTGTCAGATACATTCCTAAAGTTCAGGTCTGACTGTGTCTCTCCCCTGCTCAATAAACTTCAGTGATTCCCTATGCCCTTCAGGATGAAATACATACTCCTCTGGTTGGCTGTTAAAAGTCCTTCACAACCCAGCCCCACCCTATCTTTTGAATTTTATTATACATGACTCCCTTTAATTCACTCTTTGACCCAGCCCAACTAGTTGTCTTGCTGTTCAAGTTGACATGTGACACTCCATCTCCCATTACTGTTTCTACACACATTGTCTCCTGTGTCTGGAGTTCTAGTGCACCTCCACCTCTTAGAATTCCCAGTTTATTTAAAAACTCAGCTCAAACACTACTTCTTCATGGTGCCTTTCTTGACCCATGCAGAGACCTCTAAACATGATTTTTCATATATGTATGTGTGTGTGGGTATGTGGCTTGGACTTTTTCATTGTATTTTTGTATCATCACTGCTGGCCACAGAGTCAGAAATACGTTTTAGTCTAAAGCATAAATATTGTCTACAACATCTCTAATAATTGTTACCTAGTATCTTTTGGGATGGAAAGGAGGAAGGAATGGAAGAAGGAAGGGAGAGAAGGAAGGAGGAAGGACTTATTAAGCATCTCCCCATTGCCAGAGCCTGTGTTAAATGCTTTACAAATATCTCATTTGATCTGCACAACAACCCTGGGAAGTAGGTGCCATTTAGTATTATCCCTATCTTACAGTGGAGAAAATTGAGGTAAAAGGAGGTTAAATGACTTGTCCAGGTTCATACAGCTAGTATCTATGACTGGATGGGAACCCAGGTCTTCCTGATATTGGGTCCAACCCTTTATTCACCACTACATCACCTTGTTATTGCTTTATTAACTCCTAAGTAATCCATGCTACTTTTAGACAGCATTAATTATTAGGGCTGTCTTCCTATAATTCCTACCTCTGCTCTATGATACTAAGCAATACAAATCTTAATCCTGCTTCCGTGTGTTTCTCAAATAAATAATAGCTATCAAAGTCCTTTCTTCTCTTATTTACTTAAATTCTCAAGACTGCCTACAAATGCCACCATGTTTCAGAACACTGAACCTATTTATTATTTATATATTATTGCATACTGTATGTAACATTGTTTTAAAATTATTTAGTGTTTGATCATTTTATGAGTATAAGTTTTGTCTCTCTAGAAAATAAATTAGCTATTTGCAGATAGGCAACATTTGTCTTACATCTTTCCAGGCTTATTGGACATTATTCCCCTTCACACCCTCTGCAATTCAATCACATTACCCTATTTGTTCCTTATATGCAACATTCCTTTGTATAGGGATTTCCCCCCTATCTAGAATTTACTCCCTCCTCACTTCCACTCTTCAGAATCCTTAATATCCTTCAAGGCTAAGTTCAAGCACTACCTGCTATGTGTGGGGTCTTTTCTGACCCCCCTAGGTGCCAATGCCCTTCCCCCCAATCATTACTTTGCATTTGCTTTGCCTGAATTTACTCATCTGTTTGCATGATGTTTCCTCTCAATAGAACATAAATTCCTCTGGGAAAGAGGTTGCTTTTTTTCTGTCTCTGTATGAGCGCTCAATAGCTGACACACAGTAGGTACTTAATAAATATTGGAATGAATACACTTCTTTTCATTCAAAAGTCCCTAATGAGCACATTAATGGATATAGCATTGGCGAAACAAACTCTTGTTGAAATGAATGGAATTCTGAGTGAGACATGTTCAGCTGGGGATGAGAAAAAAGGGGAAAAATTCAGCCTAAGATCCTCAGGCTTTCATTAGCAGTGATGAGATTTTTCAAATAAGTACATGGCAGTACATTCATCCTTCTCCCAAAGAGAATTTGGATGGCTTCCAGCTAGTCTCAGTGTACTGCTACACGCTTCTTTCTTCAAAGTGAGCAGAAAAGCCCATCAATGTCAAATTCTTGGAGGAGCTTACTAGGTCATTTTTTTTGAGCATGTGGTTATGCAAATATAAGCATATGGCAGATGCAAACACAAGCAACTTCTCTTTAGTAGGGGGATGGGGGTGGGAAATGAATCCTAGAAAGAGGTGCCTGGAAACAGAGGCCACAGAGTACATTGCTGATCATTGCACTGAGTATATGGAAAGAGGCAACATGGGGGAATAGAAAGAATCTGGACCTAAGGGTCAGGACACCTGGGTTCTGATTCCAGTCCAGCCACTGATTAAACTATAGGCAACTTACTCCACTTGTCTGAGCCTCAGCTTTCTCGTTTGTAAAATGAATAAGACAGATGAAGAGGATCTATAATGCCCCCTTCTGCCCTAAACAGTATTAGGATAAACTCTACAGCTAGCTTTGTGACCTTGAACAAATCACTCGATATCTCTCAGCTTTCTCACCTATAAAAGACAGGGACTTTTTTTAAAAAACCCTTATCATTCCTCTTAGAATCAATACTGTGTACTGATTCCAAGGCAGAAATGGGGTAAGGGTTAGGCAATGGAGTTAAGTGACTGGCCCAGGATCATACAGCTAAAAAGTAGCTGAGACCAGATTTGAACCCAGGATCTCCCATCTTTTTGTCTGGATCTCAATCTACTGAGCCACCTAGTTGTCTTTTGTTTTCTAAGATGGCCAATGTCCTCATGGGGTAATGTCTTGACTTGTGAGCAAACTGGATTTAAGTGAGGGAGAGCTGCATAAAGTGCTTAACTTCACTCTCTTGTATAAAGTCCAGTGATAAAACAAAAGGCCACAATCATCGTTGTTGGCTTACAGGCCAGAATTGTATTCATCTTAACAAGTAACATTCTTCATTTATTTTAGCATGTAATGTTAGGGTCATACTACATCCAACAGTGTGCTAGGGACTGCTGAATGTAAAGAAAGTTAGTTTTTGCTTGACCAAATAATGATGTTGAGAACTCATTTCAGTACTGATGTAAAAACAAGAGAAAGCGATAGGCATTTATTAAATGATTATGACATAGCAGACACTGTGCTAAACTCTGGGGATACAAATACAAGAAAAAAAGAGGTAATTCTTCCCCTCAAGGTGCTTACATTCTAAAGGGGAAAGAAAACAGCTTTCAAAAGGGAGCTGAAGGGGTGGGGATGCATCAGCAGGTAGCATTCCAGAAAGGGATATGATGTTGAAAATTTGGGAAATTAGAAGAGCAGCCAGTAAGTGTATGAAGGTTGGTTGGTCTGAACTCTTCACCAAAATGGAGGTTCTGAGAAGAATTTATTTTATTTTTTAAAGCTCTTACCTTTTGTCTTAGAATCAATACCGAGTATCAGTACCAAGGCAGAGATAAAGGCTAGGCAACTGGGGTTAAATGACTGGCCCAGGGTCATACAGTTAGAAAGTATAGGAGGACATATTTGAAACCAGGACCTCCTGGCATTCTATCCACTGGGCCACCCAACTGCCCTTCTGAGAGGAATTTAACCATAGGAAAACCAGAATTATGTTCTAATATAAGACAGCCACAGGAGTACATGGATATTCCAGGATGAATAATTACTACACATTTTTTCTCTGACATTGTTTTTAAAAAAGGAAGGCAAACTGTTGAACTTGTCCATCCTTTTATCCTCAAAACAGTAGAGATGATGTGAATATGGCATAAAGATTTGTTAGGAGTTGTCAGGAAAAAAATCACCAATTCATTGGTGCTGTGACCACAAAAGCTAATTTGACCACTTAAATCTTTTAAATGACAGGTAGTTCTATAGTTACTCCATGAGATGCAGATTTCATCTAATCCTATAATCATTAGTTACTTTACATCAGATGGATTATTAAGAATTTATTTATTTTATCCATTTTAGACTGATAACACTCAGGTCTTTACTTGCAAAAATAGAAAAAGAGAAGCAAGAGTTCTTTAATTCCTACTCTTTGTATACAATTCATTTTCTCTTCCTTGGAAAGAAAACCAATGTAACCTGACTTTTAAGAGCTATAAAGGCAAACAATAATGTATGACTATAGCCCAAAGCATAATCACAGAATTTTTAAATCAAGAAAAGAAATATTAAAGATAAGACACATTGCTTATTTAGAAATAAGCCATGTAATATGATGCTAATTCATACTGTAATTTCAAAGTAATGCTTCCATATCACTAGTACACATCTAATTTCTAACATACTATAATTTTTATGAATTTGAGAATTGTCAGAGAATCCACAAAAGGAAAAACCAAGTAGATGAAGAGGGCCTGTTGTAGTATGTAGTTAGATGGACAACCTATAAACTCGTACATACATCTTGGACAGCTCTACAAAATGGACAATGAGTTGAGCTCAGACTTCAATAGGTGGACAGTGAGGGTAAGTGCCTTATAGAAATTAGACATAGATATTGGACCTACAGGCAGCTTGGTGGCACAATGGATAGAGCAATGGACCTGGAGTAAAAGAAAACCAGTGTTCAAATTCAGCCTCAGACACTTCCTAGCTATATGATACTGGACAAGTTATTTAAATTTTCTGTGCTTTAGGATCCTTGTATGTAAATGGGGATAATAAAGCTACTTCAGAGTTGTGAGGATCAAATGAGAGAATTTGCTAAGCACTTGGCAAGCCTTAAAGCATCATCTAAAAGCTATGATCATTATCATTATTATTATTGTTAAAGTTACTTCCACCACCACCATCTCCTATAATTTCATTGGTATTGAACAGATGAGGAAACTATCAATGAATGCAGAAAATTATGTAGTCACAAAGTTGCCCATAGCACTGAGTTGTTAAGAGACTTCCTCCTGAGGGTCACACAGCTAGTATGCATCAGAGACAGAACTTGAGCTGAGGTCTTCCAGCCTTCAAGGGCAGATCTCTACCTAACACATCAAGTTGTTTCTCTCTGGAGTTTAGCTGCTGTTCAGTTGTTTCAGTCATGTCTGATTCCTCATGCCCCTTTTTGGAGTTTCCTTGTCAAATATACTGAAGTGGTTTGCTATTTCCTTCTCCAATTCATTTTACAGATGAGGAAACGGAGGCAAACAGGATTAAGAGACTTGCCCAAGGTCATGAAGTTAAGCGTTTGAGACTGGGTTTAAACTCAGGACTACCTGACTCCAGGCCAGGCATTCTATCCACTATACCACCTTCCTGCCTTCTCTGGACATCAAAATGCTCTTTTAAGAGCTCTTAACTTTCTGTCAAAGGTCATTTAAAAAGTACTAATATCCTATTATTGGTTTTGTATTCCATAAGCATATGACACTGTAGTTGCTGAAAAAACAAAATGAGTATCACCAGAAATGGTGATACAAGTTTGTAATTCCAGCTATGGAGAGGCTGAGGTTGGTGGGTCATTTGAGACAGAAAGTTCTGAGTTGTTAGGATGACTAATGCTATCCAGTGTCGAAATTAAATCTGGCACAAATATGGTTAGAGTCTAGGACTGGGGGATTACCATGTTGCCTGAGGAAGGGTGAAACAATGAATGTTGGAAATGGAATAGGTCAAAGTTTTTTCTGCCAATAAGGAACGGGACTGGGCTCCTGCACTTCAGCCTGAGCAAAATAGTGAGACAAAGTTTCACCCAAAAAAATTAGCATCACTCAGAATATGAAAGACACAGTAAAAGTGAAGACCTATAAAGCACAAATAAGGAACTATGAAAAAGTTAGCATAAAGATCATAAGAAAAACGTAGGACTAAAAAATATGGTTCTGGTTACATGGTAAGAGCAAGACTGGATCCATGTGTTGATCCTGTAATATTTGGAGAAACTGAATAAAATAGTATTCTGAGATGGAAATGGAAGAACAGGGTTTGGTAGGGCCAGGATATGTCTAATGATTAATTTATGGGAGGACATGAAAAATGTTACACCAAGATTGGGTAAGCATGGATGAATTACAATCTCCATTGTTAAAAGGATTAAAAATAACCATTATTAGAGTCAAAATATTTATGTACTATACAGTACACAGCAAAGAAAGCCCTTTAGTTTTAGTTCCATGTTCTTTGGCATGGGAAATCATAAAATATGGGCTGCTTGAAGAATTATAGCCTGGAAAGCTGTAAGACTTCAAGGTCATTCAGTTATATTATCATTAGTGCTTTAAAACTTGCAAAGACCTTTACAAATAGTATCTTATCTGAAAACCTTACAACAACCTGGCAAAGCAGATGCTATTATTATTCCCATTTTAGAGATGAGGAAACTTGAGGCTGAGAGAATGGTTAAGTGACTTTTTTATGATGACATAGCTAATAAGTGCCTATGGCAAGATTTAAATTCAAGTCCTTAAGAAAAGAAATAGATTTCTGGACATAGATAATTTGAGAATTTCCCTTGGATAAGCATATTTGTTACAAATTTATTACAAATTATATGGATTATAGTACTGTTACGTTGCATATTATGTTGTCACATAAAAATAAAATTAATAAAAAAGAAAATGGAATGTTGGGACAATTACAAAAAATAATGAATTTAGAAATTACAAACACTAAAATTTCACTATACAAAGAAAATTGTATGTAAAACTATAAACTTCTGATACGGTTTATTTTTCTAAAACCATATATTGAGTTTGACACAACACTGTTCTGCTTGTTGATATCATCTTCTAAATCTCCTAGCCTTTTCTTACATGTAATTTTTTGAATATTTTGATATTCTTCACCTTTTGCATTACTATCACAACTGACTGATTCCTCATTCCACTCCAAAAGGAAACCTTCCCTTGTAACAAGTCAAGCAAAGCAACACATTAGCTGTGGGAGGAAATATATGTCTCATTCTGTACATCTTCTAGTCTATCGCCTCTGCAGAGTTAATTCAATCTTCCAAAACTGTTTTCCTTTACATTACTGGAGTAACTGTGTATATTGTTCTCCCAGGTCTGCTCGCTTCTCCTTATATTAATTACCAGAAATCTTTACAAGTTTCTCTGAATCAGACCCCTTTGTTATTTCTTATGGTATAATATTGTACTACATTACATTAATGTTATATAGTTTGATCAGCCATTCTCCAAATAATGGGTTCTCATTTTTTTTTTCTATATCTTAGCTACAAGAAAAAAGTGTTACTTAATAAAGAGCTTTGAAGAAGGGTCCTTTCCTTCTGTCTTTTACCTTATTGGGAGTTTATGACTAGAAGTATACTTAGTTCAAAGTGAATGCACAGAACAATGAATTTTTGGTTATACTTTCAAAATGCCTTTCAGAATAGTTTGATCATTCATGACTATTATTGGAAAATACAATTGCTCTTATATTTATACCAAAATATTCTTAAGCTTTTTCTCTAAGTACTTTTAAGTTTCTCCCATCCCATGCTGCTTTGTAATCAACTGAAGTTTGTGTGACTATTCTCTCTCTCTAACAATACTCTCTCATCTCTGCTAAAACCCAGAGTATTTTCCTGTTGGATTTAATGCATTTTTATACCAGACTGCTTTCCCTTTGCATATGCACATACACACAGGTCTCTACATTCAGACCTTCTTTGAGTTCATGAAATACCTGCCTCCTGCCCTCCTTCAACCTCAATTTCATACTGGTATAATTTTCTAGTATACCCCCAATTATGAGAAATAATAAGTTCCTCCCTCTTCTGTTTTACTTTTGCCCCAATGTATTTCCTTTCTTTCTTCCCCTCCCCATCTCTTTTAATATGAAATTAATCTTATTATCTTAGTGTATAATTCTTCATCAGAAAACACAACAAAATCACATGCAGACCTGGGTTTTTTAATCTTTCTTTAGTCTCTTAGAAAGCCCAGAAGGTAGAATTCTGAAGGAACAACTGAGCTTTTCTCTTTATTAGGATTAAACATTTGATAATCACTTAGTTATTTATATTGCTAAACTTGCTAGGTTTCTCTTGTTTGCTATGTTTATATTTTAGATTTTGCCCAGCTTGGGTCTTTTCATCAGGATCTTAGAATTTCTCCATTCAATTGTAATTTCATTCTTGCCATCCTCCCCTTTTTATGAGATTATATTTACATTATGAAGATATGTCATTCTTAGTTATAAGGCTTTTTCCTTCTTTTTGAGGAGGAAAGGTGGTACACAGTATTTCAAGATTTTTTCCCCTCTAATGTAATTGCAATATAGCCTAGTATGATCCTGAAATTCCCTGATACTTGAACTCCTTCTTTGTGAAAGCTTCCAGTATCTTTTATTTGATCTGGAAACTCTGCACTTTTAGCTATTACATTTCTGACAAGAGCTCAGTTTGGGATTTCTTTCAGGATGTGACCAGTAGATTCTATTTTCACCTTGATATCAGGTTCTAATAATTCTAGGCAGTTTTTTTAAAAAAGACTTCTTGAAATTTGGGATCCTGGGGGTTTTGTTTAGACATGTTTTTCAGGAAGTCTAATGGTACTGAAATTACATTCTCAGCCTATTCTCCAGGCAAGTTGTTTTTTTATAGTGTATACCCAGCCTTGCTCTTCAGATTTCAAAAACAAAATTTTCTTCTTTTTTTCCGTAATATTTCTTGTCTCGTGAAGTCAATGAGTTCTATTTGTTTCATTCTGTTTGGGTTTCCTCCTTTTTGTCTGAAGCTATTCTCCTTCCAATTTTTCTTAAAGAACTCTAATTTCACTTTTTTTTCTCTTACTTCTTTTCTTTACTCTACCTCTTGGGAATGTTAGTGGCCAATTTATTCTTTTTTTTTTCTCCTGGGACTTGACTTGGATATATTCAACTGTGAAGATACATCCTTCTTCTAGGTATACCTCTTTGGCTTCTCTTAACCCACAGCATTTTTACATTCTCTTTGTACAATGTATTCTACATTGAATTGGCACATTCAATTGGTAACTTTCTGCTGTTTGCTCATGTCTCCAGGCTCAGATTTTTTAAAAAATTCTTTCCTTCTCTCTTTGAATCAATACCTGTGTATTGGTTCCAAGGTAGAAGAATGGTATGGGTTAGGATAGGTGATGGGATTTAAGTGTCTGAGGCCAGATTTGAACCCAAGATCTTCCTGTCTCTAGGCCTGGCTCTCAATCCACTGAGCTCCCCCTAGCTGCCTCCCTGGACTGAGATTTTTTTGACAAGGGTAGACCCTACTACCTCAATGGAGTGGTAAGTCCTAGGTACTCTCCCAACTGCTATCTTGATGCAATTGCTATTTCTCTGCCATAATTCTGGATGGGGCAGCTTGGTTCTGGTCTCCTTTACCTGCACTTTTCTGCAACCCTGGAACAAAGGACAGGGAGTCAAGCCTGGAGCTGGGCCCAGGACTTGCCTTCCAATTCAATCCCTGGCTCCAGTTTCTGTCTCCTATAGTTCTAGAATGCATTCTGACTTCTGTTTTCTTATGCAGTCACTTGTTGGGAGTTAGCCCTGTCCCCTGGTATGGTCCTGACCTGATATCAAAGGTCACCCAGCTTCAGACTTCCTGGAAGACAGATGCCAGGTGTCTCAGCCCATCTGTCTCCTTCTGTAGTTACATCCTAAGAATTGGCTTTCCCCCCTTCTACAGCTTGTACAGGGCCAGGACCTGAGATCACACTGGCTTGAGGCCCCCAACCATAGAGCCAGCAGGCTTGCTGCCATCTTCTTGTGCAGTCCTGGCCTGGATGAAGGCGTTTGCTTACTGTTAGCTATTGCTGAGGGTATTTATCTTTGAGTTTATTGAATCTTTGTTCATTTGGTGCTTTTTCATCTTTGCTGGGGTATTTTTCTGAAAAGCTGGGCTCAGCTGAAACCTTTCACTTTGCTATTTTTGCCTGAAGTCTCCTTTTCTTTTCATGGGACTAGGAATCAAAAAAAAAAAAAAAAAAAAAAAAAAAACCAAAAACACCACAGATCTATAGCTGGAAGAGGCTTTTTTTGTTGCTAAGTCATTTCAATCATATCCTTCTTTTTATGACCTCATTTGGGATTTTCATGGCAGAGATGTCTGAATGGTTTGCCATTTCCTTCTCCGGCTCATTTTACAGAGGAAGAAATTAAGGCAAACAGGGTTAAGTGACTTGTTCAGGATCACACAGCTAAGGAGCATCTGAAGCTGGATTTGAACCCTGGTCCTCCTGACTCTAGGCCTAATTAACTTAAAACAAGAGTAGTACCTTAGCAGAGAGAAAATTAAGATTCAGAATTTGAGGATCTGTAGTATGCCCACATCCTAGCTTGGCTACTTAGTACCATAGCAAAGTCCCATCACCTCTCTGAAACAGTTTCATCATTTGTAAAATGAGGGCATTAGACTAAATGACTAAGGTCTTGGCCAGTTTCAAATTCTATGATCCTAACAGGAAGCTAATCTAACTTTTTGGATAGGATTATAAAAGCAGTACATCAGTGGGATGCCAAGGACATGGTGAATTTTTATTTTAATCAGGCATTTGAAGAAGTTTTTCACTCAATTTCTGTGGGCTAGATTGACAGTAAAGTGCCATTGCTGATAATAAAATTCAGCGGAATGATTATCCATTTGGAAAACTACACTAACACAGTGATTATCAGATCCATGCCAATTTATAGGGAAGTCTATAGTAACATACCTAAAGGCTCTGCCTTTGGCCGGATCCAATTTGACCTTAAACGATATGCAAGAAAGCATGCTCATTACAGATAACCTAGTCATCCAATTGGACTACAAGACATTTACGTGCTTACTATATTTATTAAGCTTATCCTCCTTTGGTGTCTACCTGCCACCTAGCTCTCAACTGTAGCTCCAAGAAGTCATAACCTGGCAAACCATCCACTCTAGTATCTTTGCCAAGAAAATCTCAAATGGGGTCATGAAGAGTCCCAAACAACTAAAATGACTGAATAACAATAACAATTCAAAAACATCTCCAAAAAATTAGAACAATGAGTAAAAACCAACAAGATTTTAACAGGGACCTTGGTATAAAAAGGCTTAGCGGTAAAAGTGCAGGATATTGTAGAACTGGGCTGGACAATAGATCATATGAAAAAAGCAAAAGCCTAAAGGGGTAGAACATTAAATATGAGTTAACAGGGCAATATAGGCATAAAAATTTTATAAAACAAATATAATTTTCCTTTCAATAAATAAGATTTATTAATACTCCCACTGCAGAGAATTATATCTAGAATTTGGAGAATCATGTTATATTCTGGGTGTCAAATTTTAATTAGAGGGGGCAGCTGGCTAGCTCAGTGGATTGAGAGCCATGCCTAGAGAAGGGAGGTCCTGGGTTCAAATCTGGCCTTAGACACTTCCCAGCTGTGTGACCTTGGGCAAGTCACTTGACCCCCATTGCCTACCCTTACCACTCTTCCACCTAGGAGCCAATACACAGAAGTTAAGAGTTAAAAAAAAATAGTAAAGTATTGTTATTTAGAAGGAGCGAAATTATTCAGTCACTTTCTAGCTAGGAACAATAAAATTCAGAGACTATTAACAATAGTTAGTATTTACACAGTGTTTTAAGATTTGCAAAACCCTTAAAAATATTAACTCATTTGATTCTCACAACAACCCTTGGAGGTAGATGCTATTATGATTTCCACTTTGCAGACGAAGAAACTGAAACAGAGGACAAGTGACTTGCCCATGGTCACACGGGAATCGCTTAAGATTGGATTTGAACTCAAGTCTTCCTGACTGACTCCAGGTCCAGCACACTAGCTGTCCCATCTAGCTCCAACCTATGGCATTTTGTTGCCATTCATGATGTTTTATCCACTATCCAGCAATGGACTATTTCCCGAGGGCCAGATCCAGGCCACAGTTTGCCCATCACTGCCTTAAGCAATTCCCTAATCACTTGCCCCCACATCCAGATGTAGTGATTAAGGAACTAGTTTGCCCATCACTGCATACCATCTAGCTGTCTCTAGGCTAACTAGAATTAAACCAAGCTACCATACACTAATATAGACAAGCTATTGGGAGATACAAATATAAATAAGATGCCCTCTAGAAGTGTCTAGTCTACTAAGGCAGAAAAAACAGATAAACAAATAAGAGCAGTAGAAGGCATAATAGAAGTAGTATAAAAAAAAGAGGAATTTACTCATTTCTAGTGCCTTCCCTTTGTTAATTATTTCCAATTTATCTCGTATATAACTTGTTTGTATGTTTGCACATGCTGTCTCACCCATTAGTCTGTGATCGTGAGAGCAGGATCTGGCCCAGAGGAGGAGTTCCACAAATATGTATTGGCCAATGGACATAAAAGGGAAGGGCACTGGCAAGGACTCTGTGAAAGGGCTAGAATCCGAGATACACTTGAAGGATGGACAAGTTTTTAAGGGGAAAGAACTACCGGAGGTCAGTGAGAACTAAGTAGACAGTATAGTTCAAGTCATAGAAGTAAGAAAGGAACCCCAATTAGTACAATTTAATGGAGTACAATTTAGTGGATAGAATGCAGCATCAGGAAGACCCGAGTTCATATCTGGCCTTGGTCATCTACTAGCTAAATGACCCTGTACAAGTCACTTCACCTCTGTTTGCCTTAATCCACTAGAAGAGGAAATGGCAAACCACTCTGATATCTTTACCAAGAAAACTCCAATGGACAGTATTTGGCGTGCTATGGTTGATGGGGTCACAAAGAGTTGGACATGACTGAATGAACAATAACCACAAATAGTATAATTCAATATGAAAAATAATTTTCTAAATTAGCCCAATCTTTCTGAGGCAATAGTAACTTTATTCCCCACAACTAGAACCATATAACTATATGACTTATACTAAGTGGGAGGTTGAAATAGCTAACTTCTTAAATCCTTTTTACCTCTGATATTATGTACTGAATCTTTCTTTTTAGGAGCTCAAAGTACCTTTACATACTTATGCCAAACAGCAAAAGCTTACAAAATAATATTACTGAGACCTCAAAGGTTGGCAGGAGTCTCTGACCCACTTTGAAGTCCAATTTCTACATGAAATATTAATATTTTTTCCAATCTCCCCAACAAAATGGTCATTTAGCCTCTGCTTAAAGATTCTCAGTGATGTATATCCCATTATATTCCAAAGTGGCATATTCCATTTGGTGATAGCTTTAAGTGCTAGAGGTTGCTCACATCCTCACATTAAGCTCATATCCATCTTCCTATTAACTTCCATCCCCTAAGTAAGGCTAAGCTGAATCTGTCTGATCCTCCTTCCGTTTGGATATTCAAATATCCTTTGGATATTTGAAAAGCATGGGTATTTTCCTCCAAGTTTCTCCTTCTCCTAGCTAAGTGTCCCTAATCCTTGGAACCAATACTCATAGGGCAGAGTTTCCAGTTTCCTCACAATACTGGCTGTTTTCTGGATCCAGCACACCTTGTCCATGTTCTTCCTTAAACTGTAGAGCCTACAGTATTCAAAACTGCATGTGCGTTCTGACCAGAGCTGAGTACATCAGGCCTTTTACCTCCTTCAATTTGCTGGTGTTAGATGGCACTAGGTTTGTGGTTGCCACATCACACTGCTGATTCACATTGTGCTTGCAGGTTCACTGAAGCCCCAAGTCCTTTTTCACAGAAACTGCTGTCTAAACATTTCTGAGGCCTGGATTTGTACCGTGTCAGAGACCATAGCAATAATTAATAAGCTTTTGTGGAATGAACAAGTGGTTAAATTAAATGTATAAATTGATCCTAGCAGTTAAAAGAAGTATCACTCCCAGTAAAGAGAGATAATGTTGACTTGACAACTAAAAATCATAATCATCAGCTAAAAAGCTTGTGTTTGCAGTAATTATGTAGTAATTTTTCTGCTTAAAACAGTAAATTCGCTAGTTAGCAGTGTTTTTTAAAAGCACAAATAAGCAACAGACATTGCACATGTGAGTTTATATGCCTACTATTTGGTTTAAGGAATTAGCTAGGAAATGACATGTTCTTTCTTTGTCAATCTGAGCTCAAAGTGAGCAGGATTTTGCTCTTCCCACCTTTAATTTAAATGAGCTTATGTTGCTGCCTTTACATCCCTAGCAGGCTCCATCAAGCATTTTGTCATCAGTTGCTTTACTGATGCACTGATGAATGTGGGTTCCCCTAGCTTGCAGCTCACCTTCAAGCAGTCGTGAACTGCCCTCAAGCTCCTTTTCAAAACCAAACCACCTAGTGTCTTTTCACTGAGCCCTGCTGCTGGATAGGCACTCTCAAACCCAACATATTGTATTCATAAATTACCATCCCTGCCTCATTTGCCTAGGCTCAGAGAACCCTTTCCACCACAAGTAACCAGGCTATTTGGCAACCTGCCAAGATTAGGAGAGTGGATGCCTGTTTTGCATAGCTATTTACATACATTTCAATTTATTGCTTGATCCTAGCAGCTAAAGGAAGCAATTTTCTTCCTACTACAAAGTGGCCACAACTCTGAATCAAAGAGGGGAAGCCAGGGCGAATGTGGCAAATTGGGAGAGCCCAGCTGCCCTCCAAGCACACAGCTGGTTACTAGCGGCAGCCTGTTGGTAGGCTCCGTGGCCGGTGACAGGCACGCTGGGATTCTATTTCAGGGGCTCAGTGGCTGCTGCTTCCAGGTGCGGGCACATTATTCAGCTCTTTGTACCAAGGCTACTCTCAAGAGGAAAATGGAAACAATGATATCTGTCGGCATACTGCGCTTCCAAGAGAGGGGAGAGGATAACTGAAAACCTTGAGGCTCCTCAGATTAAAGGCATTATCTAAGTGCACAGGGCAACCGACATTATTAAAAATAATGATAAGAGGAATCTGCATAAATATTCCCCATCCACTGATCTGGAGCTCCATAAAAGGGCCCTGATTCTTGGGTAATTCAACGAATGACAACTCTCTCTACAGGACTCCAACTGTTTTCTTATTGCTCCTACACCGCTATTCCAAGGGTATGGGCCAAGGGTTGCCAAACTTTGTTGGCTCATGTACCCTCTGCCTTCTTGTCAAGCTTCTTGTATGAAAGGATATAAATTCCAGAGTTTTCCACACATGGTTCAAAATAAATAAGTAAATAAAAATAGATATTGCCCTGACATAGGGAACTTCCAGATAGCCCCTCTACCAAAACAGGTCAGCAGCTGTTTTGCAATTTACTGTCAGAGCATTGCCTGCAGCAAGGAGAAATTAACAGTTTAAACCCAGTTCTCTACTACTCTGTGGCTATTTCTAAAATAAGACAGATGAATTTTTCACAAAGAAAACTATATTTAGTAAACAACAACATCTTTTCACCCACACTACTGCTTTTGGGAATATTTTAATAGGATGCTATAATTACTGGCCTTATATTCCCTTAACAAGCTTCTTTTCCCCCCTAAGAATATTCTCTATGCTAGCAAGTCACAAACCCCCAAGGGAGAGGTTACATCTGGGTAGTGGCCAATGTTGATAATTCTACTTTAGTACACTGCTGATACTCTCACTTTGTAACCTGTTGGAAAAAATGTTCAATTTCTAAAACATTTCCTTTAATTTCTGTGACATAATTTCTTTAACAATAAACAAAATTATTTTAGAAACTCAAACTAATGGAAAGGAAATATGCTAAATTCCTCAGTTTCAATAAATCTGTGGTTCTAAATCAGCTAGCATAAAAATGTGAGGTGAATCATTGAATATTATCCTTGCTTTTGAGTCAGAAAGACCTGAATTCAAATCCAGCCTCAGGACTTCCTTCAGTAACCCTGGGCAAGTTTTAATTTAAATCTGTTTGCTTAAATTTCCTCATTTGTAAAAAGAACTGGAGAAGGAAATGGCAAACTGCTCCAGAATCTTTGCTAAGAAAATGCTAAATGGGATCATAAAGAGTCAGACATGGTTGAAGTGACTGAACAACAACAAATATTTTATATTCATTTATATGGTGTGAAGTGATACCTTAATTAATTAGAACCCATCAATAAGAACAGTCAACTAATCAAATTTATTTCTTAGTGCCACTTATAGGTCAAAAAGGCAAATGTTAAAAAAAGGAGTATAGTTATCAGATATTTCTTTTTAAAATTTTTAACTTTTAGATTATATCTAATGATTATTATACATGAAATTTTAGAACTAAAAGCAACTTTAGATATCATTTAATGCTTAAATCTTATTTTATAGGCCCCTGAATCACAAGATCATAGATGTAGCTATGGAAGCGTCTTTAAAGGTCATCAAGACCAACCCATTTATCTTAGAGATTGAGGAAACCAAGTCCCAATGAAGCTAGCTTTGCCCAAGGTCATGCCATTAGTATGTGTCAGAAGCAAAATTTGAACCTAAATCTTTGACCTCTGGCTCCACAGTCAGTCTTCTTCCGCTGTCCCATGCTGCATGAAAAAACTGGGGCCCAGGGAGTTTCAGTAACCTTCATACTAACTTTCTAATCCAGTGCTCTTTCAGTTATACTGCACTGACTCATTAAACCTCAGGTTCACACCAGCACCTATGGAGCTATAGGCTGATCACTGATTTTCAGAACATTAGCATTGCAAGATCTAAGGTCATGGCAGAAACATTAAATATTACTACTAATAGCTAGCATTTAGATATTGTTTTAAGTTTTGTAAAGCACTTTACCCATGTTAACTCATTTGATCTTTGACAACGGGGCCTTACAAAATGGGTACTATTATTAACCAGATCCAGTACTCTATCCACTATTAAGGCAGCTGCTCATAGCATTCATTAATAATACAAGTTGCATTTATATATCATTGAAGGGTTTGCAAAATGCTTTATCATATATGTTAACTCATTTGATTCTAACAACTAAGTTTTGTTATTATCCTCATTTTACAGGGAAACTGGGGGACAATTAAGAGACTTGCCCAGGGTCACACAGCTTATTTTCTGAAGCAGGGTCTGAACTCAGGTCTTCATAACTCCAAGTCCTGCTTTTGGCATACCCTGCTCTAAGCTAACTAGAATCAGTATGGCTTAATGGATACTGAAAGTCAGCTTTGAAGTCAGTAAAATCTGGGTTTAATTCTTACCTTTGATTTACAGTGGCTGAATAACCCAGGGCAGATGATTTAATATCTTGGTTTCCCAGAAAATAAGTTGCATAGCAGGTGGCTATCTCCACTGACAGAGGAAGTTTCCTCCCCTGGAATTCCCTATACTGATAAAATTACCAACACAGTGAAAAACAAAACTTCTGGTAATTATACATCTCCGAAGGTTGAGACTTTATAGCATATGTCTCCCCTGAAATTCTTCCATTAAATTAGAAAAGAGCTTTCTTTAAAAAGGTAAATTAAATGCCCACATGTCCTTTAACCCAGAGATTCCTAGTTAGGCATATAATCCAAAAGTAAACAATAAATACAACCAATAAAATACAACAAAAACTCCATAGTAGCGGGGATTTTTTTGGTAGCAAAGATTTAGACACAAAGTAGATACCCATGGGAAAAGTTTAAACAAATGGTCATTGCTGAATATCTAATGAAGCACTGCTGCACCTTGAGAAATGATGAATATCTGCACCATGAGAAATGAGAATTCTTCAGAATTTGGAGAAGCAATAAAACTTAAATAAATGGATACAGACATTATTAGAACAGGGAAACAAATTATTACAACAATGTAAATGGAAAGAACAACAAAAAAACAGAACTCCAGGCTTTGTAATTATAATGATCAAGGCTGACTCTGCAGAAGAGATGAGAACCTGTACTTCCCCCTTCTTCTGGGAGGTGTAGGGACATTCACTGTACTATCAGACTCAGCTCATGAGCTGGTTAGTTTTGCTGAACTTTCTTTCTCCTTCTCTGTATATATGCATGTTGGTGAGTGAAAGGTGCTTAATAGTTAATTTTACTGTCATCTTTATTTGAAAATATATCAATACAAAATAATATTTTTTCAAAAAAGAAATTCTTTCAATAATTAGTTGAGACTTCGCTGCTCTGATGAAGTCAATGATCCAAGACAATTCCAAAGCACTCATGATGAAAAATGTTACCCACCTACAGAGAACTGATGAACTCTGACTACAGATTGAAGAATACTTTTTTTAAAAACATTTATTAATATTTATTTTTTAGAAAAGTTAACATGGTTACATAATTCATCCTCTTACTGAAGAATATTTTTTAAAAAACTTTCTTTTAATTGTTTTCTTTTGCAACTTGACTAATATAGAAATAATGTTTGGCATGACATCAAAACCAAAATGTTTTCTTACTCAAGGAGGTGGTTGTTAGGGTGAGAGAGGAGAGAACTTAGAACTCGGAATTTTAAAAAAAATCACTGTTAAAAACGTTTACATGTAATTGGGATATATTTATCAAAATAAATAAAAATAACTTTTAAAAGAAATTTTTTTGCTACTTTTCAAGTGTCTTTAGCAATTAAACTTAAAACGATTGACTTCACTTTCCTTTTTTTCTGTCCCATATTTCAATTCTTACCTTTCCTTGCAGGCTCACCTTCAAACACCTCTCCTTCATTTCGTTTTTCCTAGTCCACTGCACTCTGTCCTTCCTTGTCATCATAAATATCTTAGACAATCTCTAATAGCCTACTTTTGTCCCATAAATCTTGCTCCTTTCCTTCCAAAAATTTCCCCAGGAAATTCACATCTTTCAAAACTGAGATTATTATAAACTCTCCAGTAAAATTAACACATATATAGTAGTAGGCTATGCTGTTGTGGAAAGGGCACCAGATTGAGGGATAATAAGGATTTAGTATGAATCCTGACTGCTATTATTAGCTGAGGGACCTTGGGCAAGTCCCTGTATCTGACAGATCCTTACTCTCTTCACCTGTCAAACATAGATAATTAGTAACTGGAAGATCAACCTCAAAGGGTGGCCTTAGGGATCCAAAGATATTAGATATGGAAAACTTTTGGAAAAGTGCTATAGAAATGTCAAGATTTCATTAATAGCAATGTTGTGACTCTAATCCTCATGGAGATGCCTTGTTCAGGGCTACTGAGGTCAGCTAAAATGCCTTTCACTGGCATACATTAAATATTAAAGGATAAGCTGCTTCCCACAGCTCTCTGCTGCTACTATGGGTATCGGGTGTAAAACTATGCATTTATTTGTTCATCTGCAATCCATATTGTCTTTCTAAGCACAATCATAAACTAAGAGGAGGCCTGGTGTAGTGAAGAGATTGCTAGGCCTAGAGTTATGAAAACCTGGGCTAGGCACACATAAGGATAAAATTGTCTTCAAGGATTTTACATAATAATGATAATGAACATTTATATAGCACTTACTATGTGCTAAGAGTTTTACAATTATTATGCCATTTGATCTTCACTACAATCCTGGGATTGTAGCATGCTGTGCTATCATGATCCCCATTTTATGTATGAGGAAAATGAGACAAACATAGGTGAAGTGACTTGCCTAGCTCAAAGAGCTAGGAAGTGTCTAAGGTCAGGATGTGTTTGAATTCAGGTCTTTCAGACTCCATAATTATATCTTAAATTCAGTTGGGAGCACCACAATGTACACAAAAAAGTACATACAAAACAATGTTTGCCTCTCAGGACAGTTGTAAGACTTGAAGATAATGTTTATAAAGTGCTTGCTTTTTGAATCTTAAGCTACATAAATGTCAATTATTATCATATATCATAGAGAATTGGTATCTTAAAACAAATTCAAGATTATCCTAAAACAAATCTACAAGATTCTACTTGTATGCCTAACCTGGTATTAGAAGACAAATTAAAATCTGACCTCAGATACATAGTAGCTGTGGGACCCTAGACAAGTCACTTAACCCTGTTTGCCACAGTTTCCTCATCACTAAAATGAGATAGAGAAGGAAATGACAAACCACTCCAGTACTTTTGTCAAGAAAAACTCAAATGTTACCCAGTGAAATAGCATGTCAACTAAAGGAGAGGGGAGGGAAGAAAGGAGGGAGAAAACATGAAACATGTAATTTGGGAAACTTATGTGTAGATTTGTTACTGGAATAAAATAAAATGAAAAAGAAAACCTTAATGAGGTCACAAAGAGTTGAACACAAATGAAAAAGATTAAACAAAACAACTACTTCAGAAAGTAAATCTTTGTCAGCAGCTTGCTTGGAAGGGAAGGAGAGTCACTGATGATAGTGTCCTCTATTCAAGGAGGATGATGGAGTAGGAGAAAAGGATAGGATTTGGAACTCAACTTTTAAAAACTGATTTGTTAAAAAATTTTTTTATATGTAATTGTTTTGTTTACTCAAAGTATCCATAACTCTCTTCCTACTTTCCTATTGCAAGCATAAATACACTGGAAACCACATTGGACTTCAAGGTAGGAGACGAAGATTCTGGTCCTAACTGCCAAGGACTACTTGTGTGACTATGAGCAAATAATTTAAATTCTCTGGGTCTATTTCTATAAAATGAGGGGCCTACATGTATTTGAAGGTTCTGAAACTGTATTCCATTTCTTTCCCTCCTGAGAAACAGATATCTCAGGACTACTAAGCAGACAGATTTCTGTATTCCTTGCCTGCTCTGTCTAAAATGCAATCACCAAAGGGACTATGAAATAACTTGCCCTGAATTAGACAGAAGGAAGGGGAAACACCATTAATTTGGCTTCATTCTACATTCTCATTAACAGCTTAGGGCAAGGTGGGGTAGGGTGTAGAGAGGGACCAATCAGTCTCCAAGAAGAAGCCCAGAGAATTACACAAGCAAGACAAAGACTCCTGTCACAGAGGATACCATGGACAGGTTTTTGCTCTCCACCTTCTTTCTGACCATGATTCAGCTGTGTCTACAGTGTGCCTCCTCACCCTACTGGAAGTCTCCTCTTCCTCTTCCTAAATGCATGTTGTAACACAATATAAATCTATACCTGGAAAACAAAGCAACAGCCTGAGCCTAAATGCACTTGGACAGTATTCAGCCCTGTAGCTAGTTATCTCCCTACATCTTCCTTCCTTCTCAGTTATTGCCAACCTTTAGGAGCTTCTAAATCCCTATTGATGCTTCTCTTCATGTCCTCTCTCCCATTCCCTCCAACACCAAAATAAAAGCATGCCAGATGGCATATATGCATCTTAGCTTTTGTGCTTCTACCAGTCATCTGATTAATTTTGAATGATAATGCATTAACACTATGACTTGAAACATTTAATTATTTTGGTTGGAATAAATGAATTTCAACATGAAAAATGCTCATGACAAGCTATCAATAATTCCCTCTGCCTCTTTTAAATTTTTTCATTCATTCTCCCCAATTCTTTTTGGAAAAACTTGCTTGTTACATTAAAGTTCCCAGGTATTTCCCTCTCCCTAATTCTCTTTACTAGAGAAGGAATAATTTGAGGGAAAAATACATATATATTTAAAATTGTCTGTCTGACTCTCTGTCCACCCCCCACTCCCCCCCCAAACACATTAGCTCCAATGAGTTCAATTGTCTTTGTAAAGATGGTTCCCAGTTTTAAGAATCTCTAGTCCCAAGCAAGTTCCCTCCTAAACTTTAGTCCTGCATTGCCTATTGGACATCTCTAGGCAGCTAAGTGGTACAGAGGATAGAGACCCAGGCTTAGAGTCAGGAAGACATTTTCCTATGCTAAAATCTGGCCTCAGACACTTAATAGCTGTGTGAACCTGGCCAAGTCACTTCATCTTGTTTGTCTCAGTTTCCTCATCTGCCAAAAGAGCGGAAGAAAATGGTAAACCACTCTAGTATCTTTGCCAAGAAAACCCTAGAGTCAGACACAATTGAATAACAACAATTTGTCATCTTCACTGGATATTTCATAGGCATTGCACATTCAATATGTGCAAAACATATCTTTCCCATAAACCCTCTTTTCTTCTAAATATCCTGAGTCTGTTGAGGATATTCCACCATTTTTCTAGTTATCTAAGTTCACCATTTCTTTCTCTCTATTCTTTATCCCTCTCTTCCTTTTCCCTCTCTAATTATCAGAGATCATAGGAAAGGAGGAAGAGTAGGGAATGATGTCAAAGGGTTCTGAGATGAAAAAAAGAAGAGAGAACTTATAGCAAATGGGCATAATTTACTCACTAAGGAAAGAGAGGAGTCAAATAAGTCATCTTGCTGGAGCTTCCAGCTCTAAAATCCAATTAGTTTATCCTTTCTTCATAAGATTCTCACCATCAGAAAGAATCAGGACCTGTACATCCCAATTTGGTTTTCTTTGCTCAGGGCTTCTAGTACTAAACTGTGTGAGGCAGGTAAGCAAAAAATAACTACTATTTGACAAACTCACAGGGCATGCATCCTCTCTGATCCATCTCTTGAAGTCACAGATGGATCTTATTTGTCACAGTACATTTATCTTCTCAGGAGAAAAGAATACAGTCACCATAAGCATGGGGTGAAAGGGAAAGGGGAGAGAATAGGAGGACTGCTCTATAACTACTACAGATCACTCCAAACAGATAATTGAATAAAATCTGGAGGGTGGAAAAGCTCCAACAAAGAAGAAAATTAAAATTCTGCTACTAGAAGCATTTGCTTGTGTTTTAACTAACACATTCATATCAGGCACACCCTTTCCATGCTACTGTAAGAAACAACTTTGTAAAATGGTAAAATGTATTATCAAATTATTCTCAGATCCCCAACTAATAATGCTTTACTTTTTTTTTAATCACAGAAGGAAAAGACAAGCCTTAGTTTACTTTGGAAACAAACTGGGTTATCCCCTGCTTTATTTGCTGAAGCCTGAGTCTCTCTTGACTGTGCCTAGGGAATAAAAAAGGAAGGGAGGAAGGAAAGAAGGCAAGAAGGAAGGAAGTACAGATTTATTAATCATCCACTATATGCAAGACACTGTTCTAAGTGTGTCACAAATATTATCTCCTTTGATCCTGACAACATCCTTGAGAGGCAGGTGCTATTATTATCCCCATTTTAGAGCTGATGAAACAGACAAACAGAGGTGAAGTGACTTGCCCAAGGTCATATAGCTAGCAAGTATCTAAGACTGGATTGAACTCAGATCTTCCTGACTCCAGGGTCAGCACCAGCTCCCTCAATGAGGTAGAAAGAAAGAAATAATTTTGAGACCCGAATGTTAAAATGCTAAGACCTTTCCAATACAAAAACAACAATATAAGCTCCTTGAGGACAGGGATCATTTTATTTTTGACTTGGCATCCCTAGTATTTAGTACCATGCCTGAAACAGAGTATGTACTTGTTGATTGAATAACAGCTTGAACAATGTATATTTTCATGGTTTTTAAAAAATAAAAAACCCTATATTCTATCTTAAAATTGATACTAAGTATCATATCCAAGGCAGAACAATGGCAAGAGCTAGGCAGCTGGGGTTAAGTGAATTGCCCAGGGTCACACAGCTAGGAAATTTCAGAGGTCATATTTGAACCCAGGACCTCCTGTCTCTAGGCCTGGCTCTCAATCTACTGAACCACCTAGCTGACTCATGCCTTAAGTTTTACAAAGCACTTTACTCCTCACTAACTTGTGAGATGGAGTATAAATATTATTATCTTCATTTTATAAATAATCTTTAGCTATAAGTGCATTGCCCAGAGCCACAAAGTTAACAAAGGTCTTGAGAAGGGACCAGAACCCATGTCTCCTGACACTAAATTCTACTACCTTATTCTATATCTCATACAAAATAAAGGAAAGAAATCTCTGATTTAAAAAAAAAAAGATGCTTTTTTATTCAGATAGTAGCAACATACTCTGAGTGTCAGTGAGAGATAGGGGGCTTCACTTAGGAACTGGAGAAGATAGAAAAACTAAATAAAAAAGTTGCTGTCTCTGTTGCTTGGGAGCTCACCATCTATTAGGGGGATACAAGCCACATTATACAGTTAACTATTAAACAACTGGGATTAAAGTAGAAGTTGCCACACGACATTATCTTTGGTTCTAACGAGAAAATTGGATTCAAATTCGTGAATTACAAATGCCAGGTGAATCCAACAGGTTCAACTAGTTTCACCATTGATTAATGAGCTGAGGGTAATAATGGGGTTCACCCAGCTCCATTAAAAATATTAACCACGCTGTATGTGATTCATCATAAAATTAATGTACTTGAAGTTCCCATCAGTGTCTTTTTCACCTGTTGCCTGAGAAGTCTACAGATGCCTCTCTTGACTTAGGACACATTGACTCATCTATAGCATCAGAGTTGGAAGAACCATGAAGAAATATTTTCAATAGCTCTCATTAGTAAAATAACACATGAAAGATAGGAGTGGTGGCATATAAAATCATAGGCCAACATTATAAGTTTTCTTTTAACAGTATTACACTTACTCACTTCCCCTCCAATGAAGGCATTTAAATATCATATTCATCTCTGAATATATTCCCCCTTTCGTCTCTCCTATCTAGTGAGTCTTCCCTTGTAAAAATGACTTTATAGTAAGAGGGGAGGGAAGGGAGTTCAGAAAAACCAGTGATTATACCATCTAACAGGATATAAAAATTTTAAAAATGCCACATGACTTTGATGGGAGAGGGGATTGGTGAGCATAACAGGATTCATTACATTTCAAGATTTACAAAGTACAGATTTAGATGAATTAAACCTGTGCTTTAGGTCAAATAATTTCATCCTCACAACAACTCAGTGAGGCAGGTGCTACTATTATTCAAATTTTACAGATGAGGAAACTGAGGCAGGGAAGTGATTTGTTCAATATCATACAGTTAATATCTGAAAGTAATTCAGGTCTTCCTGACTCCAAATCCCAAAGATGTAATTTGTGTAGAATAGGTATTAATTACTCTTTAAGTGTTTCATAGAATTAAGTTATAATATAATATATTTAGGTGGTATATATATTTCCTCCTTACTCCTACCACTTTGGTAGTCCCTAATATTTGTTCCATTGTGTTGTCTGAGTTTGAATTGATTTCTATTTCATGCTCTGTTCATATAGTTATTTTATAGCTTTTAAGTAATCCTCTATTTCTTTTAAAGTTTTACTAGCTTAGCTATGTAACCCATGGCAAGTCACTTGACCCCAATTGCCTAGTTGTTACTGCTCTTCTGCCTTAGAACTGATAGTATGGAAAATGGAAAATTATGGAAATGGAAAATAAGGCTTTAAAAAAATAAAAAGTTTTACTAGCATGTAATTGGGTAAAGCTGGTTCTAATAATTTCTGCTATTTATTATGATTCCACTTTGGTTCTTTAATTTTAATTTATCCTAATTTAATTTTTGTCTTTTAAAAAGCAGGTTAGGTAAAGGTTTACCAATTTTGTTAGTCTTTCCAAATAACAGTTCCCTTTTAGTTTTGCTAATACTTCTATAGTCTTCACGATCCATTTCTTCTTTCTAATCACATTTTCAAGATTTTGATTTTTTGTTTTCTTTTTTGTTGTTATAGTTGAATGTCTAGAAATTGTTTTTAATTGCATAACAAGCAGTGTGGTTTGGATAGATAAGAAACCCAGCCCTGAGCCAGGAAAATACGGATCCTGCCTCCAATACTGTTTGCAGGCCCTTTGTAAATCACTTTACCTTATGAGAGGTTAATCTACCCCTTCAAGGAATCTTACTAGAACTATAAGTTATAGAGAAAGTCCTGGCCTGCTTTGGTAAAGAGAGACTCTTCAATGGGTAGTTCCCTGCATCAATTAAATCACAAGCCTAGTCCCTATCCTTCTCCCTAGCCATATTCAATTTATTAATCTTCTCTTTTGTTAATATTGCAAATATTTTTTCTGAGGAGTATTTTAACTGTATCCTAGAAATTATGTTTTTTTATCTCATTGCTATCATATTAATGACTGTTACAATTTCATATAGTAATTATTAATATGATTTGTTCTTTAGATCCAACTTGATCCACGCATTCTGGGGTACAGGCCAAGAAGGATACGGCCAAGGATATTTATTCTAAGTTTTATGTATTTCTTAACTATTTTATATATATACATATATATGTAACTATGCTCCCATCTTTATTAGGTTCCAACCTTTTTATTAATTTTTTGATTGTTGTGTCCATAATCACATTTCCCCCATAAGCTATGTGATTTTTATTGCATGCTTTTACATAGCGGGGTGCTTTGGAGGAAGATATGTCTTGCTAAAACAATACTAACTGTTCTGTCTTTTAGTTAAGTATCTTTTGCTTGTATTCAAAATATTAATTATAATTTTTCCTGAATTATGCTCTATAAATGGGGTAATATTTCTGCTTTTTCTATTCTCTTATAATTTTCCACTGAAAATGGTCTACTTTTGTAGAGGTTATCATGTAGTGCTGAGAGACATAGTTTAAAAAATGTTTTAATTTAGGAGATGTCATTAATATTAATTTTGTTCAGTTCTATTTTCATTTTTTAATATTTTTATTAAACTTAACTCAGAGACAGGAATATTAAAGTTTCCTATGTTTGCTCTGTTATTTTAAGGCAGAGATGATTTGGTTTCCTGAATTCCTCCCACTTTCTCAACTCAGTTAATGTATTCACAGGATATAATCACAGATGATGGAGTGTTAATGTGTTAGTGTTAATACTTCACACTACTTAGGGCTTCTGGTAATCAGTCAACTTTTCCTTTATTCATTTATATGCTATATCATTTGGTGCATATGGTACCTTAAACAAAATAGTTTATTCAGTTTTGATATTGTGAATTTTATTTTTGCTTTGTTAGATAGCATGATCCAGCTCCTGATTTTATTGGAACCACCTGAAGAGTACAAAAGTTTAATAATCTCTTATTTGCATTCTGCATGTTTCTAAAAACATGTCTTCTGAATCTGAAAACTGCTGGCCTTTCTTATCCAGATAGAACTTTATTTTATTTTATTGGATTATTTAATCCATTTACATTTAAGTTTTTATCTATTTTAGTTTTCATCTATTCTTCACCTTCCCTTGTCCTATACAAACAACTTCCCATTGTATTAGGGCTCCCACAAAAGATACTAATTCATTTACTGGTTATCACAGGATTTAGCCCATAGAACATTAATTCCTTCCTTTCTCCTAACTCTTTAAGTCTTCCTTAAATCTTTAAGCCATTGGGAGGTTTTTGTCCCTAGAGGACTAAATTGACCAGTGTTTTCTTGCCTGTGTTCAAAAGTTCAGGGCAGTTTTCTTATATTATTTGCTATAATGTGATATTCAGGATTTATAACTTCATTTCTTCTAGGACTATGATCCTTAGGTTACCTCTGAATATCTTGCCTTCTGACACTGTGATTCAAAAGAATTAATGTATTCTTTCAAAACTGGTGTCTTTTCTTCCTCTTCTGATTAATTTTCTTCCATTTCTTTATGTTTGTTCCAAATCTGTCATGTTTCTCCTAGGAGTCACTACCATCACGTCAAGAAACTTTATGGTCATGTCATTTAAACTCTACACTCTGTTTTTTTGTCATTTTAAATTTTGCATTAGTTTTGGCCTAATTTTATTTCTAATATCTTCTTTATCTCTTTTAAATCATTCCGGAGTTTACAGTTGTTGCTACATGGCCTCTGCAGAATCTAATGAATGTCCTTTTAGATCAAAGAATTTTTGTTCCTCTCCATAGCACAACACTTGCTCACATAGTTCTGGTCTCTCATTGTTTTAAGTCATTCTTCCTTTTGATTTCGTAAATTTATCTCTGTTATCTGTCTAAGAGTTAGGTTTGTACTCAGTCTTTCTTTATCAAACTTTTATTATTTCTATTGTTCTCTTGTTTTCCCAATCATCTGCCTCTGGTTTCCCTCTTAAGTCACTGTACCCTCTCCTTTTGACTGGTTGAGAAACTACAGTACTTTAGTGTTAGGAATATTAGGGGAATATTAGAGCCCAGCCTGGGCCCCTACCCAGAGTAAACTCTGAGGGGAAAAGGTTGGCCTCAATTGGGTTTCTAATCTTCTTTAATTTAGAAGTAATTGTTCTTTTCCCTGTAGTTTATACCTATGTCTTCTATTCTCCCTTCTACAGTTGTTCTCCCTTTAATTTATGTAAATAGCAGAATTAGCATCAGCTGTGTCTTATAGGATATGGGGCAGTTCCTACTAAGTCAAATGGTACAGGCATGGAGGAATGTAGAAAAGAAATCCATGAAGGGAACCCTTCACAGTCAAGGTTGGAAGAACAAGCCTGTGAGATTATTAGCATACAAAACATCGAACTTAGTTTAATGAGACTGATACCCACAAGTGTACAAGTAACATAAGTAATGAATCATGTTTGCTCTATGCTTTTTTCATTCAGAGTAGGGATTTGCATTTCCTTTCTTCTCAAGTTAAAAAGGACCCATTTCTTTCTTTGGGGTGAGGGAAAAGATAGAGAGGGAGGGTGCTGAGATTACAAATATCTGGGTCCCTTTTGAGCCTCACTCTGGCACTGAGAGTAGATAAGATTCAAAGTGGGTGGGCAGGATAGAGAATTAGTGTTGCCTAGGTACAAGGTTCAACTACATCCATTCCCTATTTTAAAACAAATCATTAAAAAACAGTTTGGGGAGCAAGAGAAAGGGTGAAGAAAAACTATCATTGAAAGATATATTAAGTACTGAAATCTCTATTCTAAGAAGCCCTAGATCAGAAGTTTTTAACTAGAGAACTATAAACTTTAAAAATGTGATCACTATATAATTGATATCCTTTTTAATCTGTGTATTTACTTTATGCACTTAAAAACTTTTTGAGAAGGGGTCCATGGGCTTAACCAAACTGTCAAAGGGGTCCGTGATATAAAAAAACATAAAGAAGTCATAATCTAAGTCTATGTATTTCTCTCCCCCCCCCCCCCCCCTTTCATTCTATTCTTGTTTCTAGCAAACACACAACATAGAACCTCTGGGATTGGGGAGAGATAAGAGAAAAATTAAAAGAAATCAAAAAGAAAAAAAGGAAGGAAGAAAGAAGAAAATGGAAAAGGCACTTAAGTACAAGATTGTCTCATTCTAATGCCAAATTCTGGCTCAAAAGAAGACAAAGAGATTAAAAAAAAATGATGTCTGTTTTTAGAATGAGCACAAAAGATGTTGTTATAAAGTGAAGAATGTTAGTATCTGAAAAAAAAAAAAAAAAGCACCACATGTACCTCTCCAAGATGTGCTTGCTATTTGGAAAGTTTTGCCACTAGAGACCTGCAACATATGTAATCGCGAAAGCTACTGAGTTATACTACAAAACTGCTTGGCAAAGGGAAGCAATAATCTTCAGCGTCCTCTGTGTCTAGAAAGTGAACATGTTCAAGTGGGCCTAGGCAAGCTGAATAAATCCCATTGTCTCTCTCTTTAGTAGCACTGCTGCCTGTTTTATTGTCATTTAGCTCTAAAATGATTATGTAACTCAGAGGGGCTCAGCAAGCAATCCTGGAAAGTATTTTTCTTCACTGCACAAGCTCTCTCTCAACAAAACATCCCACAGCACAAGCTTTTTTTCACTTCTCTCTTATTATCCTCTGCGATTATCTGGAATGGTGAACCTATGAAGACTATACCTTAAGCACACTGGTGGACAGTGGGAAATTAAGACCATATATCAGGTAACTCAATCCAGAATGAAATTTTTGTCTGAATGAACGAAGAAACAGAGCACTAAGCAGTCAGGTAGACAGACCTATATTCAAACAATAACTGAGACTAAGACATTTCAGAATTATGTGACCTAAATTCTCAAGTCTCAGTTTCCTTGACTGTAATATAGAGATAATTCTAAAACTTACTTTACAGGAGACTGTTTTAAGAATGAAAGGAGGTGAATAGATAAAGACCTGAAGATCTGACCACTTCCCTCTCCTGGCCACCTTTTGCCCACACCTCCATGCAATACATTCTAGTGGTTCTCTATCACATCCAGAATCAAATACAAAACCATCTGATTGCCATTCCAAACCTCTTACAACCTGGCACCATATATCTTTTCAGACTTAAAAAAAAAATAACCTTTACCTTCTAAGTATGGATTCTAAGGCAGAAGAATGTTAAGGGCTAGGTAAATGGGATTAAGGACTTAGGATCACACAGCTGAGAACTGTGCTCTATCCACTGTACTACCTTGCTGTCTGAAATTACTAGTCTTTTTTTTTTAATTCTTATCTCCATCTTAAAATCAATTGTATATTGATTCCAAGGTAGAAAAACAGTAAAGGCTAGGCAATAGGGTTTAAGTGACTTATCCAGAGACACATAGCTATGAAGTGTCTGAGACCAAATTTGAACCTAGGACCTCCCATCTGTAGGCCTGGCTCTCTCCACTATCTCAGCCTTTGTTGCATGTAACCTGGTTTGGTGCCACACTATTATAATTGTAAAGACTATTCTTGAAGCCCACTTAAAAGCATCAGCTGTGGTGTGGTGAGAACAGCACATCTTGGTTCCTAAGTTAGCACAAATTTATTGAATAATAAAAGCTAACATTTATATGGTATTTTACTATTATGAGACACTATGAAACAAATTAGTCCTCTCTTACATGCACATGAGGTCATCTAGATCATAAACTTACAAGGGACTATTCCTTAAGGACTCTGGAGGATGCTCAATAATAGTCTCTATAAATATACAAACTGAAGTGGAGATTTAAGACCATAAAACAGGTCATTCAAACCAGAAAGATATACTTTTGCCTGAAGGAACCAAGAAAGTAATGTTGGAAGGGGAAAGCATTTAAATGAAAGATGAGGAAAGGATTCCTTAAAAAGGAAAAGGCATATCTAGCCCTGGGCAAATCATCTAAGCTTTTTAGGGCCTCCAACAATTCAATGAGGTGCAGAGCAGGTTCTGATTTGCACTGATAGAAGGCGTTTCTTCATCAAGAATTTCATATACCAACGAAGGGCAGCTGGGTGGTTCAGTGTAGGTTGTAGGATCTGGAGTCAGGAAGACCAAAGTTAAAAACAGGCCTCAGACACTATATGATCTTGGTCAAGTGACTTAAGCTTGTCTGCCTCAGTTTCCTCATCTGAGAAATGAGCTGGGAAAGGAAATAGCAAACCATTCCAGTATCTCTGCCAAGAAAACCCCAAATGAGGTCATGAAGAATCAGGTATTACTGAAAAATGATTAAATGAATATGAATACCAATGAAATCACAAGTCAAAGAGCCAAACAAGAGGTATGAGCTAGATGATACCCATGGTAATGTCCAGTTCCATTAGTCCATAATTCCATATAATGATCATTTGTAACTGCAAAACACCAAATAAACACAAGTAGCTATTATTACAAACAAAATGGTACAAGAAGGGATCTCAGAAGTATTCTAGCATCATAAAAATTCCATGTAAGTTTTTATATCATCCCCCCCCCCCGCAAAATTAACCAGCTCATCGTTTCTTACATCATGATGTGCAAGGTACCCAAGACGAAAACATATTTGCTGGGTTGCAGTATTGGAAAAGTACTTTTTTAGCAAAGTAATGCCTTGCATGTATGTTATGCTATGCTTCAATATATCTGAAAACAGAAGGGTAAGGACTAGGTAAATATGTTTAATTGACTCACCCAGGGTCACACAGCTAGAAGTGTCTGAGGCCAGATTTGACCCAAGTCTTCCTGATTCCAGGCCTGGTGGTCTATCCACTGTGCTACCTATTTACCCCTACTATTCTCTCTTAATGTGTCAAGAAGTGGTTGGTCATAGATATCCAAGGGCTCTCTCAATTTTCAATTCTATGACTCTATACTCAAAACAAGTTAAATAGGTAACTCAAAGGTCATTTTCAAACCAATTAAAAGCTATTTCACAATTTGCCACATTTTCGTTTTCTTAATTTAACAGCCTCAACACAGAATAAAGTCTATGCAGTAACTCCTGGCATTTATGTAATAGTACAAAAAGCAAAAAAACATATGCAGAACTGCATGCAAAATTTTATGTATGAAAGTTTAGCTCCCAAATTTATACCTTTCGTTCTCCTTTCTGTAACTTGGGTTCGGTTCCTTTCTTTATCCCCTGTCTATCCCTAGCTTTCCCTCTCTCTACCTACTTCCTAGGCAGCTAGGTGGCACAGCTAATAGATTGCTGGACCTAGAGTCTGGAAGATGTGAGTTCAAGTTCAGTTTCAGACACTTAGTAGCTTTGCGACCATAAACAAGCCACTTAAAACACTCTATTTCCATTTCTTCATCTGTAAAATGGAGATAATAATAGCTAGTTTTTGTGGGGATGGAAGGAAATAATTTTTGTAAAGCTCTTTGCTTATATAAATAGTAGCTATCATGCTAGCTATCAACATGTAGAATTCAGGATTGAGCTCTAAAGCCACAGAATAGGAAGAGGACGGTAGAGTACTGGAGATGGGTTGTCTAAAAAGTACAGATTAGGCAGGAAAAAAAAGAGATAATTGTTCTGCTCCAGCCACTCTGAGGGTAAGAAAAAGTGGGCCCCACGAACACTCTTACAATGCATGAAACATTCCCATCCTCACCTGAAAAAAGACTCAACGAAAAGAATGTCTATGCTTGAATGAAAAGAGGCTAAAGGCATCAACCTGGACAACATGGTTTTCTTTAAGGGAATGGAAGCTAGAAAGCAGGAGTGTATATGTAAGATTGGGTATATGTGAGTGAGAAATCCAGTGCCTGAATACTTAAGAGATGGTATATTCTAAAGGGAGTGACAAGATGACACAAGGAACAGTGAGGTGTAACTATGAAAGAAAGAAGAAAAATGGGAAAGACACTTTTACTGTAGGGAGAACAAAAGCAAAAATATGAAAAAGGCTGCCTATTTGGCCATAGGAAAGAAGAATATTAATATTTTATGAGGCAGTAGACTTTCAGCAATAAAAAGGCATTATTTCATGCATTCAAACCCCTAAAATTTATTGGCCAAAGTTTTCAGTTAGCAGCATGAAGACTCAAGGAAAAAATTGGAAAGTAAGTTTATTTCTGGGAATTTTTCTTTTGCAAAATAAAATTGGGAGTATGATTGCTTTTTTTCTGGAAAAGGAAGTTTCATTCAATGGAGAGAATACAGTAGATGGATGGCTGACCTTCTAATTTCAAAGATGTGGATTCAAGGCTTACCCTTCTGACAATTGAATGATCATAGGCAAATCTCTCAAAATGTCGCATACAACTCTATAAACCCAGAATTTTAGAATTCCCAATCTGCATTGACAGAAGGACTTTCCCCAAAAGACAGTAGAAAATTTTAGAATGATATATAAAATCCTAAGAATGACAATAGGCTTATATATTGCTAGCTAGTCCTAATTCCCTGCAAATAAATTCTAAAAACAACATAATTATAAATTTTTTGTTATTCTTTAGCAATCAGTACATCTGAATCAATGAAACAAATGACTCAAAAAGCAGCTCCTTCAAATATTTTTAAAACTATTTTTTTTGTGGGAGGAATGGAAGAGACATCTAGACCTGTAAGTTCTTTAGTGAGAGGTACATCCTATATGAAAACTTCATCAATGCAAAAAGTCTTTTGGACTTATCTCTTTAGGCAAATTGCCTGAGGCAATTAGAATGATTTTCCCATAGTGGCTTAAATTTCAGTGTGTAGTCCAGTATGTACCTGACCAAAAAATCCCTTCACAAGTAGAGATCATCCAACCTCTACTTGAAGATCTCCAGTAACAGGGAATTCATTACCTATCAAGGCAACCCATTCCACTTTTGGACAATTACAAGAAGCAGCATGATATATCAGAAAAAGTGAATCTCAAAGTCAGTAAGACCTAGGTCCATATTCAACAGCTATGTAACCCTAGGCAAGTCACTTAACCTCAAAGTGCCCAAGGCAATCTCTTAAGTTACAGAATAGCTGATTTTCACAGGTTCTGAAGATTTAAATATATACACAAACACAGAATCTTCCTTTATTAATGTCACTTGTCACTAATAAGTCCTAAAGATCAAAGTATTAAATGGATCTCTAACACACAGTCCAATCTATTTATCCAAGACCTACTACTGTGGCACTTTCTGAAAGAAACTATATCTAATAAAATAAAACAGAGTAACTGCATTCTCTTTCTATATAAATCTTTACCTTCTGTGTTAGAATCAATATAATGTATTCGTTCCTAGGGAGAAGAGAGGTAAGGGCTGGGCAATCGGGGTTAAGTGACTTGCCCAGGTTCACACAGCTAAGAAGTGTCTGAGGCCAGATTTGAAACCAGGACCGCCTGTCTCTAGGCATGGTTCTCTATCCACCGAGCCACCCAATTGCCCCCCCCCCAATATTCTCTCTAACTGGAAGTTTCCTAAACATTATTTGGGAAGGCTATTGTTTGCTCTTGGTAATGCTGATATAATAATAAAATGTTTCACAAGTTCTAAAGTATGATATAAATGTAGCAATTACAGCTTATTTGAGGGATCCTTATCCCATCTCCCAGGCACGAGTCAAGTGCTGGATTGAAACTACATCTGCCCTTTGGAATATCCTTGGGGGAAGAGAGGGAGAGAGGGAGAGAAGGAGAGAGGTAGGAAGAGAGAGAAAGAGAGGAAGAGGGACAATGATTCTATCAAATGCTATCAGTTTGAGCTCCCATTCTGGAAGCTCCCTATTAGAATTATATTCTTCCCATTATAGGCTGATTATCAGCTTGGCTCAAATTTTATAGAGTTATTTACTAAGTTGATATAGTAAGAACAGTTGTTACAAAATATCTTCACACCCAACCCTTGCCTTCCTTTTCAAATATTTGTGACTCTCCCACAGGTACATACAGTGCCCAGGGGAAAAATGAATTGAAGCTTAAAGAGAGAACACTTTAAGCAAAGGAGAAATAGAGATCCTGGTCACTGGAAGACCTTTTCTCCCCTTCATGGAAGGCTCAAGATGGCCTGCATCATTAAACACATGAATTTATTCTGTCCTTGGCTCCCAGTAAAGACCTTATCATCAGGTGATCTTTGGACAATGTTAAGAAAAGGAATCCTAATTCCTCCAGATCCTTCAAGCCTTGCAAGGTCATTCTCTGGCATGGGCTAAGGAGATTAGTCTAGGTCTCTTCTTCCCCAAAAGGTTCCTTCTCAAGGGGTTTAGCTGGAACATCAATACTTGCTACAATATCTTGAATAATTGCATTGAGGTGGTGCAGTGGATAGAATGCAGAGCCTAGAGTCAAGTCAGTAAGATCTGAGTTCAAATATGGCCTCACACACTTACTAGCTATGTGACCCTGTTAGCCTCAGTTTCCTCATCTGTAAAATGAGGTGAAAGAAATGGAAAATCACTTCAGTATCTCTGTCAAGAAAACCCTGGAGTCACAACTAGTTGGACACAATGAACATCGATGACATGTAGCCCTCTTCCTATGCAACATATCACTCCAATTCCAAGGTTTTTTTGTTTTGTTTTGTTTTTAAATTGATGCACTGCTCCATCTCTTGACTCTGGGCATTTCCTACTGTTTCTCATTCTTAGAATATTGTCCCTCCTCATTTCTACCTCTTGTATTCCCTGGCTTCCTACAAGTCTCAGCTAAAATCTCAACTTTTTGACAAAAACAAACAAAATACCCCCCAACTTTTCCTCATTCTCCTTTAATGCTAGTCCCTCCAGTTGATCATCTTCATTGTATCCTGTATAGATCTTGTCTTGGAATCAATACCCAGCATTAATTCTAAGATGGAAGGTAAGGATTTAAAAAAAAACACCTTACTAAGGCAGAAGAGCAGTAAGGGCTATGTAATGGAGGTTAAGTGACTTGTCCTGGACAGCTAGGAAGTGTCTGGGGCCTCTCAACTCTAGGCCTTCTCCTTATCCACTTTGTGACCTTAATGCTTCTTGTTCTTACCTCATTAAAGTAAAGTCTGGGGCATCTTATCCCTTCCTCTATGAGGCATGAATTGACTTGATTGATTTACTCAATCAACTCCACCCTTATACAAACTTAAGTCATTATTACTGTGCTAGAAATAATGTGGCCACTGAGCATGTTCCCTTCTTACTGACCTGTACAAACTAGGCACTCTGACAAAATTGTGGTCTGTTTATCTTTACAAGTTTGATTCAGGAATGAAGGCTGAGATTCTACCAAATGTTTCCTCTTAAAGCCTGATGGTAAGGAGTACACAATCAATCAAGCAACCAACAAATATCTACTAAGTGCCAAGCATTGTACTAAGTAAGTCCTAGGTATACAAAGAAAGAAAAAGAACGAATTTGGGATGGCACGGAGGTGACCCTGGGTTCTTAAAAGTTAGACCAGCTGAGCATAAACTCTTGTGGGTCTTACCTAGTTGGAAAGGTTGCAGGTAAAGCTCAGCAAGAGATTCTATATGTCTACCATCCATGGAATATCGGTTAAATTCCAAGACAGTAATCACTAAGCTAGCCATAAGTGGTTGTGATCTTTCTTGCTGAAAGGAGTACCTTTTATGAAGTCACAGTGATGATAACTTGCTTTTCTTCTTTTTAAAACTCCCTGTCCATATTCTGTGACCATTCACCTATTAAAGAATGACTCTTGTCATATATATGTGTATCTTAAATGTGTGTCATTTCATTTCACAACTTTTATGGGGATAATCTGTTATTTGAACTTCGTGACAATAGTAAAATCTTTAGCAAAACTCATAAAAGGACAAAATGACAAATGTTCTTATGCATTTTTATCATTTCCCATATGTCTTCATCTTTTGAATAAATTGACTTCTAAATTTGTTTTTTAACATTGTCATCACTTCTTATATCATGAGAAAGAAGTCACATTCAAGATGGGCTATAGTAAAAACCAAGTGAGAGTCTAGGTTAGATCTAAAATCAAATACTAAAGTTGCCATTCCAAAAAGATCAAGATTTCTCCAGAGTTTCAAGAGACAGATTCTGTAAACTAGTTCTTTGAACACAGAATTTTGGAGCAAAGAGAAAGTGGGTAGGGAGAAAGACCAGGATGTTCAAGGACTATTACTTAGCGCCCCCTGTCACATACTATCACTGCCCCCAAATGCACCTGTTGCCATCACCGCCCCATGCACCTCTCCCTCCCCCCCATCATTGCAGCACTCACCATGGGGCAGCGGCGCCCACTTTGGGAATCACTGATCTAGTAGATAAAACAGATGCAGAATCAACTTTTTCTTTTTAAACCTTTACTATGTATTCATTTTAAGGAAGAAGGGCAGTAACGGCTAGAAAATGGGGGTTAAGTGACTTGCCCAGGGTCACATAGCTAAGAAGTGTCTGAGACCATATCTGAACCCAGATCCTCACTATCCAGACCTGGCTATCTAGTAAGCCACTCAGCTGCCCCCAAAACTAACTTCTAAAAAAGGTAGTGTTTGATTAATGTAATCCACCTTCTTCTCCCACATATGCTATTTTATGTGAGGGTCACATTCAAGATACAAGAAAACTGACCATCTTGTGCCAAGTGAACAGTCAAATGAAGTGGTTAGAAATTCCGTCATGGGAGGATTTGTCCTCATTAACATCTAGAATCCTATTTTGTGCTATCATGCAGAACATATTTTCATATTGGTCATATTATGAAAGATACATGTCCCTTATACAAGAAAAAAACTCACGAAGGAAATAAAGTGGAAAATGGTCTGCTTCAAATCTGCATTCAAACTCCATAAGTTCTTTTGTGGCGGTGGATAACCATTTTTGTCATGAGTATCTTGAGTTGTCCTGGATCCTTACATTGTTGGTAATATTTAAATCATTCCAGCTGATCATTTATTGCTCTTACTGTGTACAAGTTCTCCTGGTTCTGCTCACTTCATTTTGTATCACTTCATATAAGTCTTTCCGGGTTAAATGTTATTATTATGGTTATTATTATTATTATTATTGCTTAACTCCTGTTATATAATATTCTATAATAGAAGTCCTGAATGTAGAGTCAGAGAAACTGAGTTCTAATCCTAGCTCCACTTACAATGTGTAGAACATCGGACAAATCTTTTATTTTACTTTCTTATCTATTAAAAAAGGGCATTGGAGTAGATGGCTTCCTAAGTTCCCTTCTGCCTCTAAATCTATGAACCTATGAGTCAATGACCCTAATTTCAGTCTGAAGCCACATTTTACATATATTGCTATTTTCTATGCATTAAAAAACAACTATATAATTCTCTTACAGTAATCCTTTACAGAGAGCTGACAATGCTTGTTCTCTTCACTCAATAGTGACATTCAAGTTGATATCACAATTCTCCATGTACAAAAAGTTATATTTGGAAAAGTTTGCAGAATCATAAGCTTCAGAGCCAAAAAGAACTTTAGAGATCATCTGGTATGTCTCTCATTTTCTCAAGAAGGCACTTCAAACCCACATAGCTGAAGTAGTCTGCCCAATTAATAAAAGTAGCAAGTTGGAACATAACAGGGGTAAAAGCCCACTAATCTTACTCCAAATCCATTGCTCCTTCCTCCCTATGAGGCAGCTAAGTGGCCCAGTTAATGGAAAGAAGGGCCTAGAGACAGGAAGACCCAAGTTCAAATCCAGCCTCAGATAGTTTACTAGCTGTGTGATCCTGGGCAAATCTCTTAACCTCTACCTGTCTCAGTTTTCCTCAACTGTAAAATGAGGACAATAATCACATCTACTTTTTCAGGTTGTTTTGAAGATCATCAGAGACAATATTTGTAAAGCACTTAGCACAGTGCCTGGCACACAGAAGACATTAAATAAATGATTATTTCCTTCCTTCTTATGTGATATGTTGTTTGTATTGAAAGTAGAGTAAAATACAGATTAATTCATTTTTTGAAGCCCTTACCTTTTTGCCTTAGAATCAATAACAAGTATCAGTTCCAAGACAGAAGAGAAACATGGGTAAGTAATTGAGATTAAGAAACTTGTCCAGGGTCACACAGCTAATAGAATCAGAGGCCAGATCTGAATTCAGATCCTCTTGACTCCGTTCTTCACACTCTATCCACTATGCTAGCAGGTCCACTCATAAAAAGAAATTTGTTACTTGTCTTGTTAAGCCAATCACATACCACCTCTAAGACGTTTTGCCTTGTTCTTTTCTTAAATTTGAGTCTGGTTTTTTTTTCCTTTTCATTCTCTGAACATAGTCTCTTTTTCAGAATTATTTGATGCAATTTAACTTTGACTATTTTATACCAAAGAGAAGCAGATCCATGGGATCATAGATTTTCACATAGTATGGGGCTTTGGAGCTCACCTAGTCCCAACCCCTTCATTTTGCAAATGATGGAACAAAGACTCAGAATCACTTGTTCATAGTCACAGAAATATTCAAGGGGAAGATACGGGGATTAAACCCATCTGCTCTAACTCCCAATGCTGCAGACTTCCCATTATACCACACGGAGAAACTTCCAACACATGCATCCCAGCATCTGACAGCACTGCCCCTTGGAAAGGTAGGGATGGGGCTAACATGAACAAATCTGGCGTAAAGGGGACACGCAGCTGGAACATAAGTCAAAAAGCAAGCTGTCAAACAGTGATATGTTCCCCTTCTGGAATGATTTAGTTTCCCTTGGCTCAGTTCTTGAGCCTTGCTTTCAGCTTGGCTTCTGTTCCTGCCTACTAATTTGAGTCTCCTAAGACCCAGGCTGCAAATCTCCACACTTGCTGCTCTCTCTCTGGCAGGGTGATTATAGTCTCTGATCTCCCACGTTTTTTGACCCTCATTTTGTACACTGGTGATCACTTGCTTCTCTGCTTTGGACAACAACTCTTACACATCATTTTTGTAAGGGATGATGTTCCTCTTTTCTGCCACTGTGGCAGAAATCTTTTTCTGACAAATCCCAACAGATTGAACCTTGACACTTCAGGAGATCCTAGAGAGGAGGACTTCAGGTTTTCTCAAGATTATATATTCAAGTGATAATAATTTTAGATCCTCTAAAATACTGTAATACCATTTGAACTGCCAGCTTCTTTTAACCCTATTTTTAATCAAATGATTTCAACTTCCCCTTAAACTGTCTTTTTTAATCTTTGTCTAATGGGATCTAAATATAGGTTTAAAATGTATCTTTTTGTTAGAGAATGAGAGTTAATGCTAGGAAAACGCTGCCTTTCTGGCAAGTAGCTTTTTAATATAATAATAGCTAGCATTCATATGGCAATTACTACGTACCAGGACCTGTGCTAAACACTTTACAATTATTATCTCATTTGATTCTCCCAACAACCCTGGGAGGTAGGTGCTATTATAATTCTGGTTTTACAGATGAAGAAACTAATGCAGACAAGGGCCAAGTGACTTGTCCAAAGTCATACACACACAGTGAGTGACTAAGGGTGAATTTTAATTCAGATCTATGTGACTCAACATCCAGCACTTTACCCACTGGGTCACTGAACTCTGAAGCAATTTTTTTTCAGTTAATTAAACCAACCAAAAATACTTATTGGGCATCTATGCAAAAGGCTTTGTTAGGTATTGGCAAGGCATACACAGAAGAATAAAGACATAGTCTCTGTCTTTGAGGCACTTAAGACTCTAGTTGAGAGATAAGCTGAATTGATACACAGGAAAAGTTCACAATACAAGGAACTAGATTAACCAAGTCAAACGAAGTCTAGGAAATTTGGTTCTCCTACAGCATGAGTTAAAAAGACTTTTGTGGGTTGTCCATGAAACCTAACCATACAGCACTGCTTCGTAGGAAAATTAGATTCAAGTTCCCAACAATTCACCCACAAACTTCTGAAACACAACTCATTCAAAAACTCGAGGCTGCTTTATTCTCATCCTGACTGAGGAACTTACACATACACATACCTGGTGGCTAGCAATAGAGATCAATAAGACTTCTGGGTCACAGCTTCTCCGATGCCAACAACAAAAAAAAAATCTGTTAAGAGTTCTACATTTTTTCTCCTTTGAAGTTCATTCTCCTTAATACAGAAAAGATCAAAATAAAAATTAAAAAAGATGATGGTAAAGCATTTCTAAGAATACAAATTACCAAAAAATATTATTATGCTACGAGGAGAAATCAATTTTTTGTTCTTGATACGTGTGGATGGGTCTTCAAGACAGTGATAAAAGAGTGATTCAGTGCTTACTGCTGGGTTCTATTTTTATCTAACTGAAAAAGACATTTGGCATTTAATGCCTAGAAAGACTCTCAAATCAAGTGCATTTTATGTTCACCTTGCAACCTGTAGTGTTTCAAATAGCCCTTTTTTGTCTTTTTAAAATTGTAACTTAAATCATTTTCTGGTAGTAATTACTTTCTCTATGTTCCAAAAGTTGAGTTCCTTCCTTATTATTAAGTCAGTTTTATTCACTTTGATATTTTTTGGGCATTTTCATTTTTAAAAGTTGAAAAAGAGAAACAAAGAATTTCTAATTGAAATCAAAGTTGAATAAGAATAGGATCTGCAAAATTGATGACGTGTTCGTTCATCCAATGTCTAGCTTAATGTCTTCCAGTAATAGGGAATACACTACATAATATAATCAACCCATTCCACTTCAGGATAGGTTTAAATACTAGTTCTCTACAATTATCATCCATTGGTCTTCTTTGATCAGAAAAAACAAGTTTTATCTTTTTTCTCATATGACAGCCCTTCAAATCTCAAAACACATCTATAAGAAACAGCCTTACATTTCAAATATTTCATCTCATTGCCAACCAGAGAAATGTGGTAGCCAAGAACACCACCAGTTTGGAATACAACTTCATTTGCATTACAGAGGAAGATGGAAATCTATGAATAACTTAAATATCACCTCACATAAGGACAAAAAGCAGTTGAAGAGAAAATAACTGAAGACAGTTTGGTATGAGATCCTGTTAATAAGCCTCGTCTTCCCAAGAACACTGGTTGATGAAACCAGAAGTACAACAAAAAGCCATTAGACAGAACTCCCAGCATGTTTACAGGAAGCTATCAGATAAATAAATAAGGGTAGTTAGGTGGCACAGTGGATAGGGTGCCAGGCCTGGAGTCAAGAAGACTCATCTTTCTGAGTTCAAATCTGGCCTCAACCACTTACTAGTTGTGTGACCTTGAACAAGTTACTTCACTCTTGTCTGCCTCAGTTTTTTCATTTGTACAATAAATATGACAACCAAACCCCAAATGAGATCACAAAAAGTCTGACATTGCTGAAACAACTGAATGACAAAATTTAGATAAACAATAAAATTACTCAAGATGATACATAGTGTTATAAAGAAGATACCTTTGTCTGCTATTATAGTTATTATAGGGTATATTAATCAGGGAAGCTGTGCTTTGGATTCCCTTGATAGCTGGTGCAAGGACACCTGAGACCTGTCACTCAGCTGGATGTTGTAGTAACTGCCCCTTCTTGATAACAGTGCCCAGGCAGGATCCCTAAAGGTCAGGTAGATGGGTAACCCTTTCAGGTCCTACCTGGGGTTGGATTGATTATTAATATTGGGCTCTATTAGCCTTGGATAATGTTTTCATCTGACTGTATTGCTCCCTCCCCAAGAGTTGTGATGTAATAATCACTCAGGAAGGTACTTAATAAACTTTATCTATAGATGTTAATAAGGGAAAGGAATAATTAGGAATGGATTGGGGATAGGAGACCCTGTCACTAATGGCTATGATCACTAATCCCTCAGTACTGTAGGCTGTTTAATAATGCCGGAGCTCTTGTTCTTCACCTCCTCTGGCTCAGCTTGGCCACAGCCAAACCAGAGAAAGCAATCTGCTTGGTTGATACAGATATCGATGATCCCTCTCAGCTTCTTATTGCCAGTTGTTATGTCAGTCCTACAGCCGTCAGGAAATACTTCCCTTACCTCTCTCTGCTTCTTCTCCTTCCCTCTTCCCAGTTCCCACCTGGGCCTGGATACCTAAATATCTAATGATGGTTCAGATGTCTAAATATCTAGGGGGAATTCAGAGAGAATCAGAGGACTCAAGGTCAGAGATCCCAAGGTCAATGCTCCAAGATCAGAGATCAATGTCCAAGGCCAAGGGTTGCAGGCCAAGGGTCAAAGCCAAGGGTCCTTGTCAGATGGCTGTCAGGGTATTTATATCCTCTGGCCAACTGCCTTTCCTCTTGTCCTCACAGCATCTGGGAACATTCCGATATCTCCAACTGTCTTCACCTGTCAATCAAGGCGAGACTCACAACTCCCAGAGTTTGAATATGTAAATGCATCAGAGAGGAACAAGCAAAATACTGTGCAAGCTCTAAGGGCCATTACCACCTGGGAAGTGTTCTGGGAAGGTAGAAAGTAGCAAGGGAAGATTCACCTATGGGTTTTTGGGGTAAGAGTAGGATATTATAGGCACAGGGAACAGTGTGAACAAAAGCAATTAAGAATGTAAAACATAGGCTGTATATGAGGGGTAGTTTGGCTTGGCCCACTTCTAAGGAAGATACTTTTTGATTGGTTGAAAGGGAATATTGAAAAAATCTCAAAGAAAATGGTCTGTTCCAAAGTAAAGTAAAATAAAGAACTGGAAAATAATTGGAAAATAAAAGGTTAATGGAACCAAATGGATAAATGAAAGAACTGTGAATCTAAGACTTGTTCAACACTTGTAAGCAAAGATAAAATCTTTTTGAAAATAACTTTTAAATGTTTCTTTGAGCCTTGTGAAAAAACAACCACTTTATTCTATGGTATTCTGTTTCTTCTACTTTAATTTTCTCCCAAGTTTCTGAACATCAATCTGTTCTGGAAGCCACTGGCTTAATCTTCCATGTTGTTGTAATTAATAAATAATCTAAAGTTTCAAGAAAGGGTAGGCGTGTATGGCCACCTTTTAGAGCTACAAAGCTTATCTGGAAAACTTCAGTTCTTTAAAATAAGTTTGGTTTCATTTTTATTGCTGTCATATTTTTGTTAAGGATAATAATAATAACATTGGCTAACATTTCTATAGTGCTGCCAGACTTACAGAATACTTTTCTACCAATAACCCTGTGAGGTAAGTTTGCTTGCCTATTTGAGTATATAATCTTTTGTGATGATCACACCAACCTGTGACAAAATTGGTCTCCACTAACATGCTATATAAACATGGAGATTAGACATACTCTACTATTATAGGAAACATTTGTCTTTCACAAAAAAGAAGAAAATCTTACTGTTATTGATAGTTACAAATATTCATTGTTATTTTCTCATTTGTTGTTGTTGTTCAGTCATTTTGGACATGACTGACTCTTTTCCCCCATTTGGGGTTTTCTTGGCAAAGATACTGGAAGGGCTCGCCATTTTCTTCTTCAATTCATTTTACAGGTATGGAAACTGAGGTAAACAGGGTTAAGTGACTTGCCTAGGGTCTCATAGACAGTAAATGTCAGAGGCCAGATTTGAACTCAGAAAGATAAAATCTTCTAGATTCTAGGCCTGGCACTCTATCCACTGTGCCACCTAAAAGTATAGTGGATATACAGAATTTACTATATGATAAATTAGCTACTAATACCATATAATTGCTTTATAGATACAGAAACTGATCTGATCCTATTCACTGATATTCAAAATTTAAAGAACTACAAATCTTATTTGATTCCCAATACTCCTGCACTATACATTTTTCCTCTCCTCTAAAACCCTTACTTTCTGTTTTAATAACAACTCAACAACAGAACACAAGGACTAGGCAATGAGGGGTTAAGTGACTTGCCAATGGTCACATACCTTGGAAGTGTCTGAGGTCAGATTTTAACCCACATCCTCCCAACTTTAGGTCTGACACTCTATCCACCGTGCTATCTTAGCTGCCCCAGGATGATGCTTTTCTTAGATAGGGAGTAGTTCTTGTTTATGACCTGATTACTCAAGGCACTTAGCAGCACTTTTTCTAGCTTATCATAAGAATTCAAAGGCTGAAGTCAGTCCAACGATAATGCTTGTTTAAAAAATACCCATTTGTGCTTGTCAGCTCTGAGAGAGAGGAGGGAAGAAGGGAGAGACACAATTTGGATCATATAACTTCAGAAAACTTAGGTGGAAATTTGTTATTACATGTATTTGGTAAAAATAAAGGAATTAAAAAACAAATTTGTCCCAACATTGTTGATATGTTAGTGAAATTTTGAGCGTAATACAAATTTCATTTTTGCTTATGTACAGTGTCATCCACCTGAAAAGAAGATGCAGAAAATTGCACCACTTCACAATAAATTGAGTTGCTACTCTTCCAATGTCCACTTCTACAAGCAAACTTTTCCAGAAAAAATTTTTTTCCAGGGAAAGTATTATATTTATTGTCTATATTCTGGTGCAATATGAACTATAGATGGAAGATGAATGGTCTGCAAGGCCCCTCATTCTGCCATGACTTCCTTAGGTTAGTTGCAGCCTGCCCAACATTTTCTAGATTTTAGAGATTTAGATGCTGCCACCATTTATTATAGTATTTATGTATATCTTAGTCACTTAATATGCAGACAATTAACTACCATTTTTATTTGGCTCTAGTCCTTTTATGTGTCACTGATGAAGGTTTTTTTTTTTTGAGCATTGTGCTCCTAACCCCACTTTCCCCATAAGTTCTGTGGTTTTTATTGCACAATTTTGTACACTGTGGTGCTTTGGGGGAATTCATGTCTCATTATAATAGAACTGACTGTACCATTTGACTGGATAAATAGAAATATGAGTTCTCTTTCACTGGCATTTTTCACTGGTGTCTCATACAATTCCACATCATTCTATATAAAGTTAATGATAATGTTTCACATTTGTATAATGGCTCATATTTTTCAAAATGTTTTTGTATACAACACGGGGTAGATCAAAGTATTTTGAGTTGAAAAGTGCTTTGGATATCATCTAACTCAACCCCATAATTTTACAGACTTTGAGATCAAAAGAATTGAAGTGATTTATCCAAGGTCACACAGGTAGTATTACAACCAGAATTTGTGCCCAAGTTTCCTGACTCCAAATTAGTTTATTTGCACTGAACTATACTGTCACACCATCTGATGAAATAACTAATGCAGAAATTACTATCACCCTTTTAAAGATGAGGAAATTAAGGTTCGTAATTGCTCAGTGTAAAACAGGTAGCTTGTGAAAAAACTGAGAATATAAATAACCATAGTCACCAAACTATCAAATGTTAGTGTATGAAGGGTCCTTACTAGAAGCAGAAACAGAAACTTATATAATAAAGGAGAAAGAGGCTTATAAAAGTTAAAATGAATATTCCAAGTTCACGCAGATGATAAGTTTGGAGTAAGGACAAGAAAGATCCCAATCTCTAGACCAGTGTCATTCTAATAGATCACTGCCCTAGAGCAAGTCACATTAAGATGACAGGGAAGAGTTTAAGAGGAAGAGGTAAGGGGAGAATGAGGTTCATGCCCACCTACTACATTCACTCTTAAGGGACCATATTTAAGCAAAGTTTAACCTCAAATTTTATCCATAGGTTATATAAACTTTGTCACCAAAAAGCTGGCCTAGGTCAAGCATGTAGGTCTCCCCATATCAAATGCACTTAAAGCACTTGATTTGGAGCCTAAAAACCAGGCATGATATTTACTACCTGTATGACCTTGGACAAATCCCAAGGATTCAGTTTCTCTATCTTTAAAATGAAGAAGTTGGGTTCAGTGTCCACTAAGGTCTCCTCCAGTTCTCTAATCCAAAATGGAACTTTCATTGAGACCAATTGCTTGAATTTTTGAATTTTTCATCAACTATAGAAAGATTCCTGAATTTATAACTCAGTCAATTTGTTTCTTTTGGAAAAGATTTCTTGCTATTCTATTTTTTTTACTGGACTTCTAAACCAGAATGGCTCAGTCTGGTAAAACTGCTTGAAAAATCACTGTTTGTCTTCTTGTTTTTGAAGTGCTTCTCTTGAGAATCTCAAAAAAAGAAAAAAAATACCGAATGTAGGAGCAGGCTTGCATTCCTTACAATCCTTCCTTCTTTTAGAGTAACATTCTCCCCAAAAGTTGTTCCTTTTTACCTTTCCAGTCCCCAGCTTGCACTTATGTTGTAATAGCAAAATTAAATGGAATGGAAGGAACAGAGAAAGGAAAAGGGTGAAATGGAATCTGCATTAGGGAAAATATTAAATATGAGACCACCCCTCTTTCCTATTTCCTACAAGGGCAAATATCCAAAATAGCATTTATATACACCTCCTAAAATCATAGAATTTTAGAGCTTAAAGATCATATAATTCAGCTCCTACATTTTAATAAGTGACAAAATAAATTGCTTTAGGTCACCAAGAAAATCAGTGTAGCATAATAGCCTTAGGATCTGGAAGACTGGAATCAATTAGGTTTGGCAGTTGGCTAGCTGTCCCAGCCCAGTGGACAGAGCATGGAACCTGAAGTCAAGACAACCTGAATTCAAATCCAGACTTAGACACTTATTAGTTGTGTGACCCTGGGCAATTCACTGGTTTCCTTCAGTTTCCTCATCTGTAAAATGCACCTACCTATTAAGAGTGGCTGGGAAGATCAAATAAGATATTTGTAAAATGATCTGAAAACCTTTAAGGTATATAAACATTAGCTATTATTCATGATTATTAAGTAAGTCTTGCCTCTGTTATATACTGTGACCCTGGGCAAGTCACTTAGCTTATCAGTGCCCTGAGGAAAATAAGATTATAAATTCTAAAGGAGTAAGTGAGGATTTGCATTGACAAAGGAAATTTCCTCACCTAGAATTCTCTATATCAATGAAATCACAGGCTCCCTTTAAAAAAAAAAATCTCATATAGTTAACGACAGAATTGGAACTATTTAGTTGGGACAGAACATCCCTCCTCATATTTCTAAGTTTTATTCTTGCCTTTTGTTTTTAGTTCATTTCCCCCAAACACCCTATGCCTCCTTCCATCCTCATTGAATATTTTCTTGTACCAAAAAAAGCACCATTTAATAGATTTAAAAATATTTAAGCAAAGGCAACCAAAAAAAAAGGACTTTATGGGATAGCATATTCTGCATTCTGTCACTATAGTTAGAACTGAGTTGAAATTCTCTATACAGGGGGGAAAAAAGAGGTGTACTTACTTCACTATCACTTCTCTAGGACTAAGGTTGATTATAATAATTTATCATGACTGTTTGTCATGTAATGATTTACCTTACTGAAATCACTGGGCATGCTGTTTCCGCTGTTTCCCTAACTTACTCTTCCTTTTAGTCAAACCATTAGGCCTATTCTCCACGAAGGACTTTCCTCTGAGGACTTTCTAGAACTCATAATTCACTTCATACGTTCAAAGAAAAAAAGTCCACTTCATACATTCAAAGAAAGCAGACTGCAACTAACAACAATATTAGCAAACCTGTTACCAAAAAGGAAAGAAACTGGCACAGAGAATTTATCCTCCAAGTCTCACAGCAATGTTCTTTCTGTTCCTCTCAATAAGATTTGCAGAAGGCAGACACATTGGCCAATAAATGTTGACTTGTCTGAGTGTATTGTGAAAAATACCTCTTTCCCCCTTCATTTGGTAACTGATACTTCTACTTGGCTACAGGTAGCGAGGGTATTATAATCTTAGGGGATAATCTTCTTCCCTCCTCTTACCCTGGATATTTCTTAACTGTAATACCAGAACAGTTGTATCATTCCCAGAAAATTGGTCTTTGACCATCAGATGTAGGTGGAAAACACGAAACTCAGAAAACTACCTTTAAACATGTGTGGGAGTGTACCAAGGTTATAGAGCTTTTGGAATGTGAAGCATGGGGAAGGGAAGAGGGAAACAAAGGCTAAAGGTCAAATGGCAATACACTAGATATAAAACTTCAATGTCAGATGTTTGGGGGATGGCTGGAGTGCCTCAAATATCTGAATCTTTATGAATTTTTCACTCCCTCTTGCCTTTCCTTCCTTTCTAAAGGAAAATCACTTATTCTTTAAAGAAATTAATCTCTGAATTACAGGAATGGTCAGCTCTTCAGATGACAGCAAACAAAGAAATAAATCTGGGAGAGTCACTACACTGTACAGAACTCCTAAACAAAATTTTCACATATAAATTACACAGGAAGCATTATTAAACAATTTTGTCAAGTAATCCCCCTTAATGCTTGTGTCTTCCCTTTGAGATGACCTCCAGTTTAGTGTGTGTGTGTGTGTGTGTGTGTGTGTCTTGTTTGAACACAGTTGTTTGCTTGTTGTCACCTCCATTAAACTATGCCCTTGAAAGGCTGGGCTGTTTTTGCCTTTCCTTGTATCTAAGACTTAGCACAGTAGCTGGCATTAAGATAGGCAATTAATAAATGCTTGATGACTTGACTTGATTTAAATTTTATTTAGCTCCAAACTGTCATAAGGATAGTCATCATAAGATAAAGCTCCTGATTATCTAGAATCCAAATAGTAAAAAAAAACTTCAAATAAATGGATTTCTATAAGGACAACATGGCACATTCTGCACTCTGCTTTTATGAGAAAGCAACAACTGGAAAATAAATTGAATGGAATTATTTAAAAAGCAACTTCCCAGGAATGACCTACAGTCAACACAGAAATTACACAATTTCCTATACTTTCTACCCCTTCATTCCTGGACAGTGAATGATAATTTTTTCTCTAATGACCAGAATGTTTTACCGGATCCTGAGGTGCCTTCTAAATGAGTCATCGAAGAATGAATCCTGGTCTCTATGTAAGTAGCAGGTGGTGTTTTCCAGCAAGAAACTCTGAACTTGGAGGGAGGGACGAAGGGTGAAACAGCATTTTTTCCTCCCTCCTTTGAGGAGGTATGGCTTTCTTTCAGTTCCCTCTCCCCCCTCCTTCCCAGGGGAAAAGCTTTCCTTTCAAACCCAGCCCACCAATATAGCAGCAGGATATGTGAAAGTGAGAGTAAACCTACTTGGGCTTCAAGGACTATGTGAATCCTAAAATTATATCAGTCTTCTAAAGTCTAATACCATTTTATCACTTTGTCTTTTAATTTAAAAAAAAATCTTCTCCCCAATTTCACATAAAAACAATTTTCAACATTTGTTTAAAAAAAAATTGATTTCCAAATTCTCTTCCTCCCTCCTTCCCTCATTTCCTTCCACTCCTTGAGCCAGTAAGCAATCTGATATATGTTTTACTCAGGACTTTTTCTCTGTAAAAAAAAAGGGGGGGGGTTACTGAACCTTTTATATGTCAGAGCCTTCTTTGATGATCCCAATAATCAAAATATTTTCTTTTTAAATCATGGACACCAAGTTAAAAGCCACTACTCTAGAATAAAGAATCCTCTTTCTTAATCTCCTTCTCTAGTCTTAAAAACAATTGCACATAAGTGTTTAGTATTTATAAAGGCCAACAGGATAATAGGTAAATGAGATTTAAATGAAAAGTAACAGATAAGTCAGTCAACAAATAACTATTAAGTACTTGTCAAAGAACTGAACAGCTGGTACATCTAGATATCAAGGAGAGAAATAGCTTTGTTAGTACTAGGAGAGGTCCCTGATTCCACTTATCCCTTGGACTGGCTCTTACCACTCTAGTCACTCTAACCACTTCTCAGTTGTTCACTTCAGCTCACAAGTCCCTTCTTTCTGTTTTTCTAGCTCTGGAATCCTCTACTTATAATCCCTTTTTCCAGAGGTGGAGGTGTGATATGAGCTTGAGAGTGAAGGTCAGGTTCCTATAGCAGTCAGCCCTTTCTCAAGTCTCTTTATCCCAATGTAAAAAACGTTTAAAATAATATTGGTAAAGAGCTTCAAAGGAATAATAAACTGGAGGAATTCCATGTGAACTGGAAAGACCTTCAGGAATTGATGCAGAGTGAAAGGAGCAGATCCAGAAGAACATTGTACACAGAGACTGATACACTGCAGTAAAATCGAATGTAATGGACTTCTGTACTAGCAGCAATGCAATGCAATGACCCAGGACAACAAGAGTTGGTTATAGGGTGGTGGTGAAGGGGAAAGTAAAAACATGGATCATGTAACAATGGAAATTTTTTTCTAAAGAAATAAAATATTTAAATCTAAAAAAAAAAGAATCCTAGATAATCAAGTAAAAAATATTGGTAAAGAGCTTAACAAAGTGCCTGGCACATGGTAAGAGTCATAAAATGTTCACTATTATATTATTGTTTGTGTAGAACACATATAGTAACAAAAAAATTTATTTAAAATAATTGATTTTAAAAAAACATTCAGATGAATGTTTAATCTTTTCAAAACCATCACTTCTGGAGGCCATACACTTATGCCAACAATTATTGATATTGCTTAAAAATATTTTTAGGCAGTTTGGTATACTGGACTTGAGGTCAGAACCAGGTTAAAATTCTGAGGTACCACTTCATACCTATGATACAGGCAAACGTGACAGAAAATGATAAATGTTGGAGATGTGGGAAAATTGGGATACTAATGCATTGCCAGGGGAATTGTGATCTGATCCAAACATTCAGGACAGGAGTTTGGAATTATAGCCAAAGAGCTCTTTGATCCAGCAGTACCATTTCTAGGTCTGTACGCCAAAAAGATTCAAAAAGGTGGGGAAGGATCTATTTGTACAAAAATATTCATTGTAGCTCTTTTTGTGATAGCAAAGAATTGGAAATTAAAAGGTTGTCCATCAGTTGAGGAATGGCTGAACAAGTTGTGGTACATTATTGTGATGGAATACTATTGTGCTATAAGAAATTACAAGCAGGATGATTTCAGAAAAATCTGGACTTAAATGAACTGATGCAAAGTGAAGTGAGCAGAATCAGAAGAACATTGTACACAGTGACAGAAATAGTTCTTGATGAAAATTGTGAATGACCTAGTTATTCTCTGCAATGCATTGATCTCTGATAATCCCAGAGATTCACAATAAATAATGCCATCTGCCCTCTGAATGCAGGCTGAAACATAATATATTTTACTTTCTTTTTTTATTTTGAGATCTTTTCCACAAAATGACTAATATGGAAAAGTGTTTTACATAATAATCTATATCATATTGTTACTGTCTCAGGGAGGAGAAAAAAGTAGGAGAGAATGAGGGAGAGAATTTTGAATTCAATAGTTTTTAAAAGTGAATTTTAAAAACTATTTTTACATGTAATTGGGGGAAAATAAAAATTTAAAAATAAAGAAGACAACCCAGATTTAAACCCCACTTCATACCAGTTTGGTGACCCTAAGAAAGAAAATTTCATTTATCTGGGTCTATTTCCTCATGAGAAAATTGAGGAAGTTGGATTCAATAATTTCTAAGAACCCTTCCAGCTCTAATTCTATGATTCCATAAGCCTTATTTTGGAACTATCAGTCCGTCAGAAAGTATTAAGTCCCTACTATGAGTTAGGTATTGTACTAAGCAATGGTCACACAAAGAAATGCAAAAGGTAGTCCTTGACCTTGAGTAGTTCACAATCTAACAGGAGACAATATGAAAACAGATATGTACAAACAAGCTGTAACTAGAATAAATAGGAAATAATCACCAGAGGAAAGACATTAGAATTAAGAGGGACTGGGAAAGGCTTCCTGTGGGAGCTGAAATTTTAGCTGAGATTTGGAAGAAAGCCAGACAAATCAGGAGGGGATGAAGAAACAGATTCGAAGAAATGAAAATTTCTAAATGAAGAGAATAGCCAGTAAAAATGTCCAAAGCCAAAAGATGGCAGTGCCTTGTTCAAAGAGTATCACAAAAAAAGGCCAATGTCACTGAATGGAAGAGTATGTGGGAGAGTGTAAGGTATAAGAAGACTAGAAAGCTAAGGGGATGCTTACATTATGAAGGGCTCTGAACACCAAATAGACAATTTTATTTTTAATCCTAGAGGTTACAAGGAGCCATTAGAGTTTACTGAGTGGAGGGGGCCGGGCTGACATGATTGGATCTGTGTTTTGGCAAGGTCATTTTGGTGGTTTAATGGAAGATGGACTGGAGAGACCTGTGGCAGGTGTAGCCACCAGCTAGCTATTTTAATGGTCCAAGCATGAAGAGATGAGGGCCTGTACTTGGGTAATGGCAGGATCAAAACTATCCTGGAAATCTGAAGCGCAGTATTTGGTTGTCACTATTAAAAATATGTGAGTCACAAATCTTCATTCTTTAAGGATGAAGATTTAATTTTTGGGAAGAGTCAAAAGCAATTTAGATCTGAATATGGTGAATAAGGTAGGTGGATCAGACAATAAATAAGCTGGGCAGTACCACTTTTGGTGTGACTGATGCTAAAGAGAGATTTTCTTTGTAGGATATGCACACTACCTCAGAAAACAATTCTAGCAGCTGATTTTCAGAGAAGAATGCTTACATAATCTCCCTTTTTACCATCAGTGTTACCTACCTTCAGGTTAGGAACAGAGGTGTCTCAGATCTACCCCATTTACAAATGGTCCCTATTAGTCATCACAAGATGATTAACTAATTCAAATCAAACATATTTAGCAAAATATCAGATAGTTATTTTCAAGCACAAAGGACTTTTACTGTTTCAGACTTCTAGGTCCAGACACCAAGAGGGTTTACACTAGTAAGGACAAAATTATGAATCCTTGCATTGTCTTTAACACTGTAAATATCTGCAAAAGAGATAAAAATGTACCCCTTAGGAAGTGGGGGGCGCAGGTGGAGTCTAAAGCACATGAAACAATTAGAAAACGAATTATTGGAAGCATATCATTAAGTTTACGATAGTGAGAGAAGCTTTAAATGCCCCTGCTTTCAAACATTTTGATGGATTGACCAATGTTAATGATTTTTTTTTGTCCTCTTCCTTTTTTTCCCTTTTCTTAAAAAAATTATTTGTTATATGAGATGGCTCAAATGGGAGGGGGTAAGGAAAGAGAAATTAGTAGAAATGATGATAATGTGAAAACAAAATATATTTTTTGAAAATCTTAACCTTCCATCTTAGGAGCAATCAAAGCATGCTTCTAGGGGTGTGATAGAGTCCTCTCATGCTGGCTTTTGAGGACCACTGTTCAATTAAAAAACAACAATTCCATGTCTTAGTAATAACTCTAAAATAGAAGAGTAAGGGCAAGGCAACTGTGATTAAGTGACTTGCCTAGGACCACACACAGTTAGGAAGTGTTCAAATTTGAACTCGGGATCTCCGGTCTCTAAGGCTGGCTCTTAATTCACTGAGCACCTGGCTGCCACTTTCTTTCTTTCTTTTTTTTTTTTTAATTTTTTTTTTTTAATTTTAAACCCTTGTACTTCGGTGTATTGTCTCATAGGTGGAAGAGTGGTAAGGGTGGGCAATGGGGGTCAAGTGACTTGCCCAGTGCCATATAAAAATGATAAAAGGGGGGGCAGCTGGGTAGCTCAGTGGAGTGAGAGTCAGGCCTAGAGACAGGAGGTCCTAGGTTCAAATCCGACCTCAGACACTTCCCAGCTGTGTGACCCTGGGCAAGTCACTTGACCCCCATTGCCCACCCTTACCACTCTTCCACCTATGAGACAATACACCGAAGTACAAGGGTTTAAAAAAAAAGACTCTATTAAAAAACAATACTATTTGTTATGTGAGATTGCTTTATGGGAAGACACAAGGAAAGGGAAATCAGTAGACATTTTGGCAACATGAAAACAATAGTCCAATAAAAATGTATTTTAGAATATGCAAATACCCTCTTTAAAGGAGGCATAGTACAAAGCTAAGGTATGAATAGTCAGCAGAGTTTTTCTAAAGGAGGTGGAAATTGAACAGAGCTTTTGATAACACCAGTTCAAAGTTCTTACTTCTTTCCTTTTAAGATAATATGCTGAGAAAATCTTCATGAGCAAGCATTCCTAGCAGCAATGGTATGGTACAGTAGGAAAAGCACTGTATTTGGAGTCATAAGATCTGGTTTCAAGTCCTGGCTCTTAGCAGCTGTGTAACCTTGGGTAAGTCAGTAACTTCAGCACAGGACTGAGTTTCTTTATAGGTAAAATTAAGAGCTCAGAAAAGATGATCTCTAAGGTTCCTTCCAGCTCCAAATCAACAATTTCAGCTGCAATCTATGATTTCTGATTAGATGGACAGTAGTAGCCTAAATAGGGAAGCTAGGTGGAACTATAGATAGGCTTCAGGTCTGGAGTCAAGAAGATTCATCTTCCTGAGTTCAAATCTGGCCTCAGGCACTTACTAGCATGTGATTCTGAAGCAAGTAACTTAACTCTGCCTCAGTTTCCTCATCTGTCAAGTGAGCTAGAAAAGAAAATGGCAAACCACTCCGGTATCTTTGCTAACCAAACCCCAACTGGGGCCAATGAAGAGTCAGACATGACTGGAAAAGTAGACTAATAACTACAGGAGCAGGTCACATTACAATAAAGAGACTTCTAAATGATTGTTAAACTAGAATTTTGTTCCAAATCCTGAAATAGAATAGGGCCCTAGAAATCCTTTTTTGTTAAATAGCATTTTCTTTTGTAAAGTCATTTATTCCTAGTAAATGATTTAGTTTGGAAAAGACTTGGGAACTGGAGTTGAAACTTGGTAATTTCCCTTACACTTTTGACCAACCTGTTTTTTCGCTCTATTTATACTGATGGCAATTTGTATGAAAATAATAGAGCAGCAGAGTTTGTTATGGTAGAACAGTGATTCACATCCCTTGTTACGCAACATCCCAGCAGGCGGCCAGTGATCCTGGAAGCTGCGAGGATTCTTAAGGTGGGGTGGGTGTCATGACATTTGAAAACAAAATTAATTTCATTTGCTTTAAGGTAAAATTAATGTAAGAGCTATTTTTCCTCAGGTGGAGGGAGTAAAGTAGTAAAGAAGTATTATTCTGAAACCAAAGACTCAAGTCCCCAAAGGTTGTGATCACTGAAGAAAAGGTATAAGATAAAGTCTGGCTACTCTTGTAAGGTTGTTGTTGTTGAATAATTTCTGTTATGTCTGTCTCTTCATGTCCCCATTTGGGTTTGGTTAGCAAAGATACCAGAGTGGTTTTCCATTTCCCTCTTTAGCTCATTCTACAGATAAGGAAACTGAGGCAAACAATGTAAAGTGACTTGCCCAGACTCATACAGCTAAGTATCTGAAATCAGATTTGAACTCAAGAAATGAGTATTCCTAACTTTAGGTTCAGCACTCTATCCTTTGTACTACCTGGCTGCTCTTGCCATGAGGAAGGATGTCAAACTTCCTCATGGAGGAGATAGAAGTCTCAGAGAAGTCATCTGTAGTCTGACAAACTCAGGTCTTTAAAAAAAAAAAAAAACCAACCTGTTCTTAAGAAGGGAGGGGCTTGTTATTTACTTTATGCCAGAGTTCTACAAAACTCGAGCAGGTAAGAAAGGAGATACTATAACCCACTCAACCTGTTTTAGCTAACTTCCACATCAGATGACTCAAAACATAATTCAATAGGAACTTTTTTTTTTCCATGGGTGGCCTGTAAGAGTCTTTTTAAGACCTTTTCCTTTTTGCTTGATTTATTTTTGACTGTTTCAGATTATTTGGGGGGGGGGATAAAAGGTGTGATGTTTCTCCGTTCTGAACATGGGCACAGTGCTTAATATCCTATATGCTGTTCTACAGCTTCCTTCTGATGACAGAGGCGTGGGGAAAAAAATCCATTTAGAATGAAAAATCCTCATGTACCACTAATGGGAAAAGGCTGAACTTTGAACATTTTACTCATTTATCTCTCCCTCTAATTGCCTAACATAAAGTAATACATAAGAATTACATAAGAAATATGTAATATTTCTTCTTTTAATACAATGACCCTGGCATTATTTTTCATAAAAAATAAAGTATGCTCAGTTAAGTATAGCATCAGATTTCCCAATGATTCTAGATAAAAAGGCATTTATCATACTATCTTACACATTAGCAAAACAGTACATACTTTTCCTATGTTCTAATTATACAGCTTCATCAACAGGAACACAGTTTGGTATTAATATTAGATTTATTTTAGTCAGGGGATCAGGTTCCAAATCCTGGCTCTGCTACATGCTACTTGTTTGTCCTTAGGTGAGTCATGTAACTTCTCTTGGTCTCTGTTCCCTCATCTATAAAATTTCCAAGATTAGACTAAATTACTTCTAAGCTCTCTTTTCCAGGTCTAAATCCTTTCATCATAACTACAGAACAAAGCATGGGATTATAAGAAAATTTTCTGTACTTTTTGACCTTTCCACAATCAGAATAGGTAACTTGTTCAAGAAGCATTTTAGTCTATGGCCAGCACTGTGCTAGGCTTTAATTCAGATACAGAAGTAGAAAATCTCTGGCCCAAGGGTTCTTTTTGCTAGTTCTGGAGACAAAGTATATAAACATGGAGACAGAGATGTCTGCATGTGTATAAATATGTACATATGAAAGATGTATCTATGTAAGATTATATTACTATGAAAAAAGGAGAGCAATTCTATGTAGTCTTCTATAAAGTAAGGTCACTGACATGTTTTTAAAAAACAACAGAATTTACATGTTTAAAATGAGCACTTTCATTTTCAAAAGGGTTACTTTGGGAGGCCATACATTTTCTTGCTCCAAAAATGATGCCATTGTTAAAATATTTTTGGAATCTTCCCTTAGTATCATTTTTCAAGTTTGTACCTTCTTTGAAAGACCTCAATTGTGGCAACTATTTACTCCTTCAGGGGGGTTGGAAACAGCCAAAAATCATTCTGTGGCTAATCAGAAGGATTTGACTAAAATAACAAGGGTAATTTTTGTATCGGCTTATAAATTGGCTCTGAAGGCAGGTCCACTGGACCAAGTGTAGGGTCTCAAAAGAGAATGTTCTTTGCAAGATTAAGTTCAGGTTTGTTCATTTTTAAAATCTCATTATTTTAATTTCATATAAACTTGTATGATACAAATTATTTCTAAGGTAGATATAATAGTTAAATGGAAAAAAAAGAGCTATAATGGCCTACATGGGGCACAAAAAGTTGATCCATCTGTCTGGAAGAGAGAGTGTACAGTGAGGAAAAGTGAATAATAATGCATAGGCTAAGGGGGAAACAGGTGAAGAAAGGCCTTCAGTACCAATCTAAGGGATCAGGCTGATGTTGATCTAAAAAGCAATATATAATAAGTTGTCAAAAATTTTAATGGTAGCTCAAGGAAATCCATCTGATAATGGTGTCAAAGATGAACTGGAGGGACAAGAGCTTATAAGGAGGGAAGCAAAAGAGGAGGCCAGTGGAGTAACCTAGGACTGAAGTGCTAAGGTTAGGCCACAGGAGAGAGGCACTCAATTGGAAGGAAGAATCATCAGCAATTGACAGAAAGTCCTTTTTTTTTTTTTTTTTAAACCCTTGTACTTCGGTGTATTGTCTCATAGGTGGAAGATTGGTAAGGGTGGGCAATGGGGGTCAAGTGACTTGCCCAGGGCCACACAGCTGGGAAGTGGCTGAGGCCGGGTTTGAACCTAGGACCTCCAGTCTCTAGGCCTGACTCTCACTCCACTGAGCTACCCAGCTGCCCTAGAAAGCCCCTTTTTAAAATTCACATCCCAACTTTTGGCTCTAAATCTACTTTCTCCCACTATTACATTCCTGTTCCTAAAGACAGGAAAATAAATATAGATGCTTTAAAGAACAATTCTTTCAAAGCAAATAAACAAAGCAGGACCTCTTTACCAAAAGAGGAAGACATTGAATGATGTTTGATGAGTTGTACTATGTTTGAATCAATGATGCAAACATAATGCAATTAAAGTAAAGGAGGAGGGCTTTCATTCAATTTTCTTATTACTTCTTTTGGTGAGGGGTCCGTTTATTTTTTTTATCTTAAAAAATTTAAAAGATTACACTGATGCAAACAAAATGCAATTAAAGGATGTAACTTTTCATTCAATTCACTAATGCTTTATCTCTTTTGATAAAGAGGCTTCTGTATTCACTTTGAAAGCATTGTTCTTGAAAATATACACATTTGTCAGACTTCAGAAAGAATGCATTCATCATGGAGTCTTTTTTTTTTATTACAGTAAGCACACACACACTCCATGTGTATCCAAATGACAATTCCTTATCCTCTTTTCTTCCTGCAGTGAAGTTAATTGAGACAACAAACTGGATTACAACCTTAATAAGGCCATAGTTACACTAGATTAGAGCAATTATCTCTAATTGATAACTGTTCTAATGTGACCAGGGCCTAAAAGATCCTGGCAAAAGTGAAATAGGAAAAGGATATGATTCAAAACCAAATTGGTATGATTAAGTAAACAGGTGATTATACAAGCTAGGTAGATTTATTTCAAGAAGGGGAAAATAATCCTGTACATTTATGCAGAGAGGGAGGTATCTCATACAGGATATGCCTGATATATTTACCATAGCTTTCTATTTTCCATCCAGTTGCAAAACATTAGAATTGGAGCCAATTGAGAGTGATGCAGCTTCCTGTATCTCCCAGTGTTTTTCATTCAAGATCTCTGCACATGCCAAACAACCATTTGAAATAAAGTGTGTGCCTTGGGCGCCTAGAGATGATGCAACTAACACATAAGTTGAATGAATGGACTGATATGGATGAGTGTGTCAGGTGAGAGAATCGAACAGGATTTGTCATCACTTCCTGTTATCCTCATTCCAGTACAATGAGAGGTTCTCTATCAGATCTGCCTTTGAGGTTCCACAAATGTCTCTAATAGGCTAGGCATAAACCTAATTAAGGCACAGAACACATATTTCTTCTGTCTCTGTTAACAATGCTTTGCTATTTAAGATTTGACTTTAATTTTAAAAAAATTTATACAATAGTCTGTTACAGGATATTTAATCTACAACCTCTCAGAATTTAATTTCAGATAAACACCAGATTTTTGGATCTCTCACAAGATTGGGAACATATGATGGGACAGACATTGAAACAATGTCAATGTACATTGTTCTATATTTAATTATGTGGCACAGTGGGAAAACCACTGGATCTGGAATCAAAGAATACTTTGAGTTCAAATTTAAATTCTGCTATTGTAAAATGAGAGGGGTGGGATTAGGTGACCTCTAAAGTAACTTGCAACACTGTATTATAATATCAACAAGTGTTTACTTACTAGTTCAAGGAATTATCCTAGGTGTTAGGGATAAAAAAAGAAAAAGAAAAATTAAATAGGATCTTCTCTCAAAGAATTTATAATCTAGGAGTTGGGATGACTCATGCACAGAAATAATTATAAATTACAAAACAAATAAATATATTAGGGAGAAGGATGTCTACCAGGGAGCTAGAAATTCAGGCCTGGTGCTCAGTGGAGAGATCAGAGTCGGAGATGTAAATTTAGGCTGAGAGATGAGGTCATCAATGGAGAGAACATAGTGGAAAGAAAACATGACTAAAGAGAGTTCTGGAAGATGACACAGTACAGAGGGTGGAAACAAGAAAGAAATGGAGAAAGAGCAGTAAGAGATAGGAGAATCAGAACAGAGCAGTGCACATAAGTTAAGGAAAAAATATCAAGAAAAGCTGATCAAAAGCAGTGGTATCAAAAGCAAATAGAAACAGAAGCTTCTAAACCCTCCATAAGGATCTCTACTGACATTGAAAACTACTTAATAACATTATCTTTCTTCTATTGCCTTTAAAAACACACACACACACACACACACACACACACACACACACACACACACACACACACAACACCAAACTATTTCCCTGTTAATTTTAAACTGGTTTGGTCATAGTTGGGAGTGCTGCGAGTACCATGTTTGACACCTCTGGTCAATAGGGCCAAATGCTACCAAAGAAGTATAGAACTGGAACATGAAAACATAACACATCATGTGAATTGCCTCATAAATTATCATGTTTGGTATATTACATTTAAAAGATTAGGGGATTAATCCTGGTGTGTGTGTGTGTGTGTGTGTGTGCGCGCGCGCGCGGATCGGGGAGGGGGACGGAGACGGGCAGCAGGTCTGGGCAAGTGGAGAAAGGAGGAGGCTGAGCTGAAGAGTGGGTGATGAAAGTTAAAGATAAAAACTTATGGGAAACAATCTCTAGAGTTCCAGCCTGGTCGACCCAGCCAGCAAGCAAAAAGGGAAGCTAGGATGAAACATTCTCATAATGTAATGAGACCACAAGGCAAATGTGATTATAAACAAAAATGATTAAATGAAGGGAAGTAGACTGGGGAGTGGCTAAGTGTTACGGTTGAGCTACTATGTGGGTGAAAGGTAAATGGGGAGCTCAAAATATCAAGTGGGGGTTGCCATAATAGTTTTAGCCAATTAGTCTGATATGTGTTGTAATAATGGAAAAATCAGAGGGCTAAGCATTTCTTATCTAATCAAATGGTGTGAGATTAGTTTTTGGATCAGGATTGCTGATAAGAATCTTTCGGAGGCAATGCTGAGATGTGTGGGATTATGTTAATCCTGAGTTAAGGGGCAGAGGAGTGGAAGGCATCACTGACAGGGGCCTGTCCCAGTTTGGGGTACATGAATAAAAATACTATTCTCTAAGAAATGATGAATAGAATGGATCCAGAAGCATGGGAGAGCTTCTAGGAACAGATGCTGGATGAAGTATGTAAAGCCAGGATAATCATCCATGCAACAACTTCAACAATGTGGATGGAAAGGACAATGAAATAATTGAAACCAAATGTTATGAAAATGTATTTAATCAAATTTGGTCCTAAAGAAGAGGTATAAGAAATTCACTTTCCCCACCACTCCTAGCTTCCTTGCAGCACAGGGGACTGTGGATTACCAGTTATCTAAAGACTGTTAGGTAGCATAGTAGTCAAAACACCAGGCCTGTAATAAGGAAGACCCAAGTTCTAATTTTGCCTCTCACACTAATTAGCTGTATGATTCATCCTGGATGAGTCACTTAATCACTTATATCCCTTAGTTTCCTCATCTGAAAAATGGGGGGAAATAGTAGAACCTACCTCCCAGGGTTGTTGGGAGATTAAATGAAATTATTAAAAAGGGCTTCCTGCTACAGAGTAAGCACTACAGAAATGTTAGACTTATTATTATTATAGCATATAACATCAAACTTTACCAATTCATTGGCTAATTTTGCTTAACTTTTTCCCTTCCTCTTTTTTGAGACATTATTAGAGGGAATGGCTCTCTGGAAAGGGAAGTTGAAAGAGATACTCATGGGAAATGTAGGTGATATAAATACAAAAGATGTTTTTTAAAAAGTATTTTAGAAGAGTGGCAGGCATGCCTCCCAACAAGTTCATTCTCTCTCTATATCCAGAAACACTACTGAAGCATCATTTTTGCACTGACTGAGAGCCAGGGGACCCAGGCACAACACTGAACAGCAAAGGCTAATCAGAAGTGGTCAGTTCCAAGACAGATAGGTAGCACAGTGGATAGAACACCTGGCCTGGAGTCAGAAGGACCTGGGTTCAAATCTGTCCTCATACATTTACTAGCTATGTGACTCTAGGCAAGTCACTTAACCCCAAATGCCTAGCCCTTGGCATTCTTCTGACTTAGAATTGTTACTGAGACAGAAGGCAGGGGTTTAAAAAAAGTCAATTTTGGTGGATTAGCAGGGTTTGGGCAAAAAAAAAGTATCATTGACTCAAAAATTTAGTAAATTTCTAATTATTGTCCAAGTCTTTACTAGGCACTTAATGAAATGCTTATTGAGTAGAGTGTTACAAATGGAGTGATAAACAGTTAAAAAACCTTTAAGGAATTTAGTATCTTGGGGGAGGAGGTTAATTTCTTTAATTTCTTTTGTCTGTGTATAAGGAAAGGAAACAGAAGAAATGCTCATTATCACTGTAATTTAATTAATTAAATTCAAGAAGGAGAATTATGTAATCAACTTATTGTGATCCATAGTGTTAATCAGATACAGAAAGAACTCATTTTCAGAAAAAGAGTTGTTAAATGAAGAAAAAAAGTTACAAAGCTCATTAGCTGAAAATTTTGCCCTATGAAACTGTATAATCAATCTCATGTTTATAGCTGCCTCTTTCTGCAGTTTCTGTGACTTTTTTCCCCATCTTCATGAACTTCTAAAAATAAAGGGTATCCCAGTTTGGGACCATTTACCTTTTCACATTCCTTTATTTCCCAACTTGTTCTGTTTCCAACATAGGCCCTTTCCCCCCATTCCTCACTGCAAAAGACAGAAGAATCTAAAACAAAAACAAGGAAAAGTGATCAGGAGCTGAAACTTGGTGGGTTTTGTTTTACAGAAATATGGATGATGATTCAAGAAGATGCCCTTCCCAATATCAAAAGTTCTGTATGCTGATTATTTTGTAATCCTGAAAATGCAGTAGCATCATTACTAGTATTGTGCACCATGACTATGCAGTAACAAGATGGATCGCTATTAACTGCACCCTGAAGACTCATCTTACTACTGGAGTGTCTCACCATGCAGCAGGTGGCTGCCAACAAAATCATTCCCATTTCTTAAAGTATAGCACCTTCACTTTCTTTGGGGACTTACAAAGGAGATATGCTAATAGTCTAAGAAACAGCTGATTTTATCTGGGTCATTCAGCAAGTCTTCTCTGACACAGGTGCAGCACTGTCTAATTTGCATGAGGCTTTACTAAAGAAACTGAGTTCATAATATTCAGGGAGCTCTGTAATTTTACCCAAAGGACATTCTCCTCCTATATATATAGTCTCAATAGCAAACAACATGCATCTATTAAGTGTTTGCTGTGTGCCAGGCACTGTGTTAAACCCTTAAGATATAAAGCAAAAAGGCTTAAAGACAATTGGGTCTGGCACCAATATGGTAAGGGTAATAGAGAGAGAAGGAAATAGGAACAGGAAGGGTAGGCTACCAGGCTGCTTAAGGAGTGGTGACCAGGCCCAGGAAAAAACACGGAGGTCATAGCTTCCTTGCCAATCAATAGTAGGATCTGGTGTTAATACATCTATAACCCAGATTGAATCACCTACCAACACCAAAAGGGAGAGAGATAAGTTCAATCATATAATTTAGGAAAACTTATGTGGAAATTTGTTATTACATGTAACTAGCAAAAAAATAAAATATACATACATGTGTGTATATGTATATATATGCATATATATGTATATATATATATAAAATAAAGGGAAAAAACCAGTAGTATCTGGTGCTATTCTTTACTGCCAGCTTGGGCAAGAAAGGAGGCGTAGTTCCCCAATCTCCTCCCCCCCACAAAAAAAGAATTCCAAAGCCATTATTTAATTAAACTCATCATTTACTTAATTAATGGATTAGCTAAATGTATATAGCACACTAACCCTAACCCTGTAAGACTTTATTTTACAGATAAGGAAACCAAGACAGAAAAGTTAAGACTTGGCCAGAATCATCACAGCTAATAAATGTTTGAGTCAGGATTTAACTGAGATCCTTCCTTTCTTCAAGTCCAGTACTCTATACACATGCCATGATTCCTGCCTATTTTTTTGCACCCCTAAGTACTACCACCTACATGAGACCCTTCTTGATCCCCACTGCTGCTAGTGCTAGTGCCTTTACCCATAATTACCTCAAATTTATTTTGTCTATATTTCTGCACCTGGGTTGTTCCCCTGCGAATGTGCTCTCCTGGAGGAAAGGAACCATTTCATTTTTTGTCCCTGGATCTCCTTTCTATGTGTCTAGTGCAGTGCCTGGTAGATAAATAGGTGTTTAATAAATACATCAGTGATGGTGTAAGGTCACATGGGTTAATGACAAAATCGAGATTTAAATCCAGGTCCTCTCACTGGCACTTCCATCACTGCAGTTCCTTGCCTAGGACCTTCGACCTATGTGAGCTGCATCCCATGCATGAGAAGGACACAGAAAAAAGGCATGGAGGAAGATCCCCTGTTCTGCTTGAACAAACTGGTCATTTGAAACACCAGCACATATTAGAACGTAAGAGAAAACATTGTTAGAATTCCTAAAATAGATAAAAGTCTAAGCCTACATTAAATGTCTCTTTCACGGAGTCCTAGGGGTATTACTGTCTCATTCTTTTCAAGTATAATAGTCATAAAAGAAAGTAAATTTCAAATAGCTAGAAAAAGAACAGAAAAACTGTTTGAGTAACAGCGTGTGATGAAGCTAAAAAGTTGATAAAAGGGATTAAGATTCAAAAACATCCATTTCCACAAGACCACCATATAAACAAACTCTTTATTCAGAGAAGCTCCCAAATTGTCCATATCCCATATCTATCTAGTTTACAAGGAGCTAGGTGGCTCCGTGGATGGAGTGCTGGGTCTAGAGTCTGGAAGAATTGAGTTCAAATTTGGTTTCAGATGATCACTAGCTGTGTGACCCTAGGCAAGTCACTTAACTCTGTGCCTTAGTTTCTTCATCTGTAAAAATGAGCTGGAAAAGGAAATGGTAAACCACTCCAGTATCTTTGCCAAGAAAATCCCACATGAGGGTCACAAAGAGTTGGGCAAGATTGAAACGACTGAACATCTAGTCTAAATTAGATACATATCATATAAACACATCACATTCATCTTATAGCAATGCTGTCTTTGAACGTGGAAGAAGATTCTTGCTATGTACCGTGTATGTTCTTATACAAATCATAACTTAATTTCCCTCAGTCCCAGTTTTCTTAAATTACATTTTCAATCTTAATTCTTAAATTTACATTTTCTTAGGGGTTTAACCTAGACAACTTCTGAGATCCATTCCAGCTCTCTAGACATCTAGTCTTGTGATCTTCTGAAAACAATGAATAATAATAGAAAATAAGTTTTTTCCTATATTATTTGACAGTGCACCTATCATTCCAAAATTAGCTTTAAAATGCATACTCTTTGATAATATATGTACAACCCAGTGAAATTGCTTGTCAGCTCTGGGAGGGGAGAAAGAAAAGGGGAGGAAGACAACAAGAATCATGTAACCATGGGAAAATATTAAAAGATAAAATAAAATTTAAAAAATACGCACTCTTCTTCAATAAGAAAGACATCTTGGGATCAATAAATTTAAGACTTTTCTAAAACCATCAATTCAAGGGAGATAGTGGAATGAGCAATGGACTGGAAGTCAAGAGGTTGTAGTGACCTTAGGCAAGTCATCTTTGTAAGCTTTAGTTTCCTCATCTGTAAAATGAGAATTGGATGAGATCAGGGGGAAGAACCTTGTCAGTAACATCTAATCTTACTACCTGAGTAGTAAGGCTGGAGGGAAATGAATCAAAGTTTAGCCCACAGCTAAAGTGATTCTGGCTGGTCTAGAACCAATCACTGCATATAACCAATTATGAATGAAATCCAATCAACTCACTGTTTGATCATAAATAGTATGTGAAAAATAATTCCTTTCTACTTGTATTTTAATTATTTGCTTTAAAACAGTAATTTGTTTTGGTATCAGCTCTTGTAATTAATAAATGGATAGAATTAGAGGCTTTGAAAAGACCAGAGACAAAACAAAAAAACAGCACACAAGGATTAATAATCATGAGCTGAGAATGAAGCAAACATCTACAAACCAGATTTGAATTTCAAAATACAAATTCAGAAAAGCTACAAAGTGTGTTAGGTGGCATTCATGGATAAGAACACAGAATCTGGATCTGAGAAGATCTGAATTCAAATCCAGCTTCAGCTACCTGGTAGCTGTGTGACTCTGGGAAAAGAAATCACTTAAACTCTGTCCTTCACTATTATAACAACAGCAGCTCCTACCTCCCACAGTGGTGGTGAGGATCAATAGAAATAACTTCTATAATGTGTCTGGTAAATTTTAAAATGCTGTACAAATGTTAGGTATCACATTGATGTTCAGTGTGCACTGTTAAATTTTTTAAAGTTTATAGATCTGGAGATATTTAAAACAAAATGATATGAAATTTAAAACAAAATCTCAAGAGTTTAAGGGAAAGTGTGATGAACTGAAACAACTTCCCAAAATACCTGTTTGTTTAAAGGAGGAAATGGAAATTACTCTAAGGCAACTCATCATAAGGCAAGCTATTATCAAAATTATTCCTAAAGATTTTAAAAAGTTATTATAACAATTAAGGAGATAGCTAGCTGGCTTAGTGGATAGAGCTCTAGGTCTAGAATCAGGAAGACCTGAGTTCAAGTCTGATCTCAAGCACTAGCTGTGTGATCCCAAGCAAGTCACTTAACATCTGTTTACCATAATACCCTGGAGAAGGAAATGGCAAACCCTTCCAATATTTTTGCCAAGGAACTTCTATACACAGTACGGTCCTCAGGGTTATGAAGAGTCCGACACAACTGAACAACAACAACAACTAAGCTATAGAATTTTTTTTAATTAATTTATTTTTTACCAATTACATGTAATAACAAATTTCCACATAAGTTTTCCAAAGTTATATGATTCAAATTGTTTCCCTCCCCACTCCTGGAGCTGGCAGGCAATTAAGTCTGGGTTACACATGTATTATCATGCAAAACATGTTTCCATATTATTAATTTTTAAGTGAATTAACTTATAAAACTAAAACTTCAAAGCATAAATCCAAATAAAGAAGTTATAAATAGTATGTTTTCATCTGCATTCCTACTCCAACAGTTCTTTCTCTAGAGATGGAGAGCCTTCTTTTTCTTAAGTCCCTCAAAATTGTATTGCCAATAAAAGCAAAGTCTATCACATCTGACCATTCCACAATATTGCTGTTACTGTGTAAAATGTTCTTCTTATTTCACTCTGCATCAGTTCCAGTAGTTCTTTCCAGCTCTTTCTGAAATCATCCTGTTCATCATTCCTTATAGCAAAATAGTATTTCATCACCATCATATACCACAATTTGTTCAGCTGTTCCCTAATCAAAAGACATCCCTTCAATTTCCAATTCTTTGCCACCACAAAACGAGCAGCTATAAATATTTTTGTATGAGCAGGTCCTTTCCCATTTTAAAAAATCTCTTTGGGATACAGACCTAGTAGTAGTATTACTGGATGAAAGGGTATTCATTGTTTTATAACCTTTTGGGCATAGTTCCAAGTTGCCCTTCAGAATGATTGGATCAGAAGCTACTGCATTTTAGTGAAAGGAACTGTTCACACTACTATTAAGATTCCAAATAAAAATTATCTGGAAATAGTTTTGGAGTTTTGTATGTGTTATGTTTTTTGCTTTTAATCAATCTCATCCCTGTTGGCACCATTAGCAATAAAGTATTAAAACTCTTAAAAGAATCTGTTGCAAAGGGTTCTGACAAAATTTGATTTAAAATGAAGGGTTCTACCCTAGCAAAAATTTGAGAATCATTGATCGTTTAGTTTCCTCCCAGTTCTTTAAAGGAGTGATTTTTAATTTTCAGATACTATTTTGAAAGTCAGACTCCTCTTCTGTGATTCTTTCAAAGTCTACTTGTCATTCCCACACTTGATGCAGAGGCACCCCCCACTCACAAGCACACACAGAGCAATCTACAGTTAAGTCTAATCTTATCGAGTGCTGTCAGGGAATGAACTGTTTGACATAATAAAATTTCCCCTTTAAAGTGCTAAAGCCTTTTTAAAAAACACTGTAGCCATCATTTTATTTAAATCAAAATGTCTCCCTGTCTCCCTGCTTAAATAGAACCCAATTAGTATTTTGTTGATCATCAACATCAATGATTACATTGTGCTTATTGTTAATAATATTTATTAAATAGTGATATCAGTGGCTGCTTATCTGTATACCAAACAGTCTGCAAGTACTTTAAAAAAAAACCCAAAGTCCTTACCTTCTGTCTTAGAATCAATACTAAATATTGGTTCCAAGGCAGAAGAGGATATAACTAGGCAAATGGAGTTAGGTAGCTTACCCAGGGTCACACAGCTAGGAAGTGTCTGAGGCCACTTTTGAACCCAAGACCTCCTTTCTCCAGAACTGGTTCCTTATCTACTAAGGCATCTAGTTACCCTATATACCTCAAATGGTTTTTGAGATTTTGCAACTACTATGTCAAAGAATCCAAAATACTATTTAAAAAAAATTTTAGGGGGCAGCTGGGTAGCTCAGTGGATTGAGAGCCAGGCCTGGAGATGGGAGGTCCTAGGTTCAAATCCGGCCTCAGACACTTCCCAGCTGTGTGACCCTGGGCAAGTCACTTGACCCCCATTGCCTACCCTTACCACTCTTCCACCTATAAGTCAATACACAGAAGTTAAGGGTTTAAAATAAAAAAAAAATTTAGGTTGTTTTTTTTAACTGCTTAAAAGTTCACAATCCCAGGTACCACCTCCTCACCAAAGCTCTCTCTGATCCCTCAGCTAAAAGTGTTTTCTTCCTTCTCAAACTATTGAAAAACAATTTAACACCTCCCCTCTGCTCTCTTCATAGCCTTTTCTATCTCTATATTTAGAATATTCCCAACCCACAATGTTAGAGTTCCTTAAAGGAAGGATAAAATGAGAGAATTTTAGTTGAAAGATGTCGAGACTTTGGAAATCATCTAGTACAACCCATTCAGTTTCCCTGATGGGAAATTTAACGGTGCCAACCACATTCCCAGTGCATGTGAGGCAGGGATGCTGAAAGAAAAGAGCTTGCCTTAGAGCTGGGAAGTCCTGCCTCTGTTTGGTTTACTGTCTGGCTGTGTGACCCTGAGCAGGTCATTTAAAACCTCTTAGAGCTCTCTAATTGACAGAGCAGCTTCGTAATGCAGTAGAAAGAGTGCTGACCCTAGAGGAAGACCTGAGTTTAAGTTTCACCCTAGACACTTAATCCTGTTTGCCTCAGTTTCCTCACCTATAAAATGAGCTGGAGAAGGAAATGGCAAACTACTCCAGTATCTTTGCCAAGAAAACCCCAAATGGGGTCACAAAAAGTTGGACATAACTAAAAATAACTGAAAAACAAAAAACATCAACTTTATAAGGGAAAGAAGCAGGGAAGGGAATAGCAAGTATATACTGTCCACACTGTGCTTTATCCTCATAATACTGGGAGGTAGGTGCTATTGTAATCCCCATTTTGCAGATGAGGGAATGGAAGTAGACAGAGATTAAGGGACTTGCCCGAGGTCATGTAGTTATTAAATGTCTGAGACTAGATTTGGACTCAGGGCTTCCTGACTCCAAACTCAGAACTCTAATCACTGTGACCCAGAGCCCCCCCCCCAAGACTTTAAGTTGTAGTGAAGCCTGTATTAGTTATTTCATTATTGACTTCATTACTCCAATGAAATCACTGATCCAGTTTCTCCTAAGCTGAGTCTAAAATTCTCATTAAAAAGTTGGGACAACTTAAAATCTCATTAATTCTAGGATCATGAGGTCCTTCGTGGTACACCTATAAAGCATTGGGCCTGGAGTCAGGAAGACCTGAGTTCAAATCCATTCTTGGACACTTACTAGCTGTGTGATTCTGGGGAAATTATTTAAGTCCCCATTTGCCTCAGTTTCCTCATCTGTAAAGTGGAGATAATAATAGCACTTACCTCCTGGGATTTTTGTGAAGATCAAACAAGATATTAATTGCAAAGTGCTTAGCACAGTGCCTGGTACATAGTAAGCACTATTATTATTATTAAATATAGGGCTGGGCTCAATTAAGTCCCCCCCAATTTACTAGCATCTTACTTCATTTTTTTATTATATACCTAGTAACCACCATCACCAACAAAAAACATTTAACTGAACAAATGCATAAAAAAGATTATGCAGCATCTTACTTAAAAGAAAAAATAAGCTACAGGTACAACTGAAAATTTACATCAGTAGTATTATGAAGCCTCAATCTGGCATGTTTTCATTCATACTAACAATTCAAGAAGATGGAAAGGGCCAAATAACCTCTTCATTAACAGCTTTACCCACAGCTGCATAGGTTTGGGCTACAGGAGCACCCAACAAATCAGAGAATGCTCCTAATTTCAGGTATTCTCAGAGACCATGCCCCAGCAAATAACCTGAGAAAGTAAAGGAGACTAAAAACATACATTAACTAAAGATCCTGAGTCAGGGTCTATATCAAATGACAGTCTTTAGAGAGCAAGGAACTACACGTTTCTATTCTTTTGTTGTAAAGAAGTTTTCATATGGGCAGGGTTGGACTGTGCTCAAATGAAATAAGGATAAACCCCAGAAGGACAATTTCAGTAGCTCCTTCTCTGATACCTCCTCTAGAAAATTTTTTTCTTAAAAAAAAATCATAATATATATGTATAACCCAATGGAACTGCTTGTCAGCTCTGGAAAGGGGGAGGAAAAAGGTGGTGGTGGTGGTGGGTGGAATCATGTAACAATGGAAAAATATTCTAAATAAAAAAAATTATAATAATCTAAAAGGATATAGTTGTGATCTTAGAGCTCATCTGAAGACCTAGCCCTCTCATGTTTTGTGGGTTGCCTCTTGTCTGTACACCAAATTCAAGACATACAATCAGGGAAGACAGGAGGAGCCTATGCTGTGAGATCAGTTATCTCAATCCCTTTAGGATTCTTATATGGTCTGGGGTCTGGGTTCTGAACTCAAGGATGCTACTCTCAGTTTGCAATACTTGGTCCCCATAATATCTCCTCTGAATGCTCAAACCTGGCCCCCTTAACTTGGAATCTATTACCCCTCTGATCTCTGTCTTTTCTTTAAAGGCCTGGGACAATGAAATTCTGGTAGACGTTTGGGAACTTATAAGTTCTTTTCCCCTCCTGCTTGTATGGAATGCCCAGCATCAAGCCTGGCTCTAGCTTCTATATTTAAAACAATCTGAAAGCTCTTTTCTATAGTAGTTCTCATCCTGCCCATATAGAATATCATCAATCCTAGTTCCACACCCGGTCTAGCCCTTTTAATAACAACTGGCATTTACAAAAAGCTTTAAGTTTTTGCAAAGTGCTTTACAATTAGAGTAGGCCCCCTTATCTGAGATTTCGATTTCCAAGGTTTTGGTCAACCGCAGAGCACTGGTGGTTACCCATGTGGAACAGGAAGCCCAAGGTCTCTTCTGCTTTCACTTTCATAAGCGTTTTTGTTTTGTTTTGTTTTGTTTTTTGAGAGGGGAGGTCACTAAGCCCCACACTGAAAGGGGTGGGGGAGAAAGTACACATATATGGAGTCAATAGGTATTTGCTTATATCTATGGTTTCAGCCAACTGTGGTAGGTCTTGAGACATACACAGGGTCCTGTTATATTTGATCATACAACAACCCTGGGAGATAGATATTATAATTACTCACATTTTATGATGATGATGAAACTAAAGAATGGGTAAGGAAACTGAGGCATGGACCAAGTGACTTGCCCTGGGTCACACTGCTAGATTTGAACTCACGAAGATGAGTCTTTTTGACTCTAGATCCAGTGCTCTACCCACTGCACTATCTAGCACTGGCTTACAGCACTCTGCTGTACCCACAAACTACCATGATGTTCATTTGTAGAATCAGAAGAAAGGGCAGAAAAAAGCACAAATAACAAAGCTTGGAAAAGCTACAGGTGAAGAAAAGCAAACTGTACAGTAGAGAGAGATTAAAAGTTCTATGAACAGGACTCCTTTGTCTGTTCTGCTAAGAATAGGGTGATGCCTATTTTATTTGGTGTTTGTTAAGTTCAGCACAAAAATGAAATGCTTTAAATTGATGTGTATTTTAAGGAGAATAGCTGACGTGTACAGGGTGCTTTAAGGTTTAGAAAGCACGTTATCTCATTTGATCCCTTCACCAACCCTCTGAGTTAAGTAAGGGATTACTATCCCAATTTACCTGATGAGGAAACTGAGTGTGAAAAACATTAAGATTTAACTGTAGTCACAGAACTAGTTAAGGGTCTAAGACAAGATTCCAAATAGGCCTTCCTGGCTCCAACTTCAGAATTTTATCCACAATACCAGGAATGTCGAGCTCAAATAGAAATGAGGGCCACTAAAACCATATGTAAGGATCCCTGTGGGTCATGCTGACTCAGTTTTAAAATGAAATATTATATTTTATTGTATTTTTGTTTATTTTGTTAAATATTTCCCAATTACATTTTATTCTGGTTCTAGCCATACATGGGAGTATTGTACACCACATGTGGCCCATGGGCTGTGTGTCTTGATATCTCTGCATTATACTATGCTGTGACCCAAGATTATAATGGACTACTTTATATTACTTAGGCAGGTAGGAAGGCATTGAATCTATTCTGGGACCATACTCAAAGCCTTTCCAAACTGTACTCCAATGGCATTAACCTTTGAGAATTTAGGTTTATGTTTAAAACAGGCGAGAAGATTAATTCAAAATTTCTCCAACATTCCAAAAATGTTAATAACCCCCCAAAATCTTTATTTTGTACGAGTCCCACCTACATTGTCCCACTAACCATCCTCTCAATTTGAAACCCTTTCTGAGCACAGAGGCTAGACACAAGTGCCTGATTTCTTATTCTGAGTGCTCCAGTGGAATTGTTTATCTTGTCATTTTTCTGAGCAAAGCAGGAAGGTGTGGGAGAAGCAAATGGTAACTTTTGGCAGCTGCTACTATCTAGCACACAGAAGAAGAAACATTTTCCCCTGTTTGAGGAAGTCAGAAATCTCCTTCAAGATTAGGAAGAAAGGAAGAACCAGATTGTATCATTTTTGTAGAATTTGAGGGGGAAAAATGTTTAAAATGCAAGTCACCTGACACTGGGCCATATAAACCAAAGAAGTTCCTTCTTCAAATAGTCATTGGTTTTGAGCCTTGGAAGGGACCTCAAAGAAGCAAAATACAAGTGACAGATCATTATTGAAAACTACTGCCATCAGAGAGGCAGTCCAGCCAATTCTGCTGCAGAAGAGCCAGAGGCAACCTTTGTCAGAAAGGAAGACATCAGACCACCCCAGGTGGGCCACAACTCATCACTGAGGTGACAAGTGTCTGGCCTTGAGCACATCTCTTTCTACTTTAGTTTCCTCATTTATTACAAGAAGATAATGTACTTGTTACCTATGTTACTGGGGTAGTAGAAAAACAAATGCGTAAGAAATACCTGGACAGATTCATTTCAAAAGGCAAAGTTCATCATTATTATCATGACAATAATTAATAATCTCTAAACACAAACAATAGCATATTTTTGAAGCACTTTGCCCATATAACCCATGAGGTTGTTAGTTCAACTATTATTGTTCCCATTTTCCAGAGGAGGAAACTGAGAGGTTGGTCACTACAATATATTTAATATTTAAATTTGAAATGGTAGCAGAACTGTCCCTTCCCCAAATCAAAGCACTCCATATCCAATTAATAATTGCAGATTATAATAAATTCTTAATGATTCTCATCAATGGAGGCCATAACTCCTCACCTTCAAAATCACTCATTTAGCTTTCAAAAACATTTCTTTCTTATATGCTATTATAGGTAATGAGTATCTATGATATGCTAGGAATTCACTACAACCAAAATAATAAAACTGCATAGGAAAGAGCTGATTCCTAGAAAGTCACAACAAAGAACTTCTAGCTGACTAGACCATCTCAACAAAGGGAGATTTTAATTCACAGAATTCAAAACCCTCATTCTAAGCACTTAAAATCTTTGTTTAAGCAAAGAGATCAGCATATTCTTGAATAAGATAATCAAATCATAAACATCACTATACTTCAAATATTATTGTAGTTGTTAAAAATGCATCTGAATAATAAAACATACCTCCCTCCTCTTAGCAGAGGGACTATGAGGACAAAACACCCCATACATTTGTCAGAAGGTCATGATGGTGTTGTTTTTGCTTTAAATATCTCTGCTGTAAGAGAAGGTTCAGAGGTTGGGGGAGGGGAAAATGCATTAAGAAATTAATTATGTAAAAATAAAAAGCATCCATTAATTGGAAAATGCCTAAGAAAACAGTAGTATATGAAGATAATGGAATATTATTACTTCAGTGTTAAAGATAACAAATGTTCGTCCTTCATTTTCTAAAGAGGGCCAATGACATCACATAGTGATATCTTGACTTACACATGAACTAGATTTAAGTGAGACAGAATTGCCTGAAGTTGTCAGCTTCACTCCCACTTGCAGAGTCATCAAAGTTCAGTGACAAATAAGACCAAAAAAAAGATGAACATGAATAATCCCAAGGAGCATGGTAAGGATTACACAAAAACTGGTGCAAAAAGAAAATAACATACACAAAAACTATAGCAATATAAACTGAAAGAACAAACCCTGAAATGGCCCAAAGCTGAATGCTGTGCAATGATAATGACTTAGAAGCTTGGACCTGGGGAAGAGTTGGAGAAATGCTTCTCCTTCCCTTCCTGGAAGAAGGAGAAGGGGATCTATACTCAGTTGACATGTTAGTTTTGTGAAATGTCTTTCTTTAATCATTGCTGGAATAGGATAACTCACTGCATGTGGAAAGGGAAAGGAATAAATTCAGAAACAAAGACTATGCAAAAATGAAAGATATCAATAAAAATTCAAGCTAAAGATAAAAAATCACTGAAGAAACAACAAAATTTCCCTCTGTGGAACAAGAAAAACAAGTAAGAAAACAATGAGAAACTTCTGTTGGGCTAGTATTGTGAAGATATTCTTAGAGATGCATTCAGTTCATCATTTCTTAGTTCACAATTGTAATCCTGAATAAATATACTTAGGTTGAGGAACAAAAAGTTGCAATCAAACTTATTTTATTTTTTGAATCAAACTCTACAAATACTTGTTTCTTTAAATAAGTATATTCAAGGGAATATTTTTAGTCACTCAAATATAATTCATATTTAAGACCAAAAGTCACAGAAAAGTAAAAATGGTCAAAATGTACAACAAAATGATTTCGAGGATGATCTAGATTTTAACTTGGGAAGAAGAAGAAAAGAGTAGCCTGTAAGGTTGTGTTGGAACTTGCCTGTTCTTTATTCTCATATTCCTTATGCCAAGTAATGGGTTCCTATTTGACCTTACCTCCAGGTGTAGACCTTTTACACTTTGACTTCAGTTTTGGTCTTGGGAACTAATCAACTTAGGAGTCCTTGCCTTTGATGATGGTGATGCTTCCATATTTTGTACCCTATGCCCTCTCTCCTTATGCCAAGATTCCTCATCCCTGCCATCCAACTCTTTAGGACCTGCATACCAACTCCTGTGATCCCTGTAGGATAATTCCCTGGCCTCTGTCTTACCTCTTGAAGCCCTATAACTTGTCAGTTCCTCCTCCCAGGTATTCTGTGCCTTCCCACTTGTATTTATAACTTTTGTAGGCCTTAAATGCTTTCTAAAATAATATTTGTTGACTGATTGAACTTCCCTATATTCTCAGCCTTTCCACTGGAAATTGAACCCCTCTAGTTAGGGGAATGGTCTTCCCCCATTCCACTGCTAGCCCATCCTTTAATGCAGAGAAACTAGTAGATCTTAGTTTAAGGAATAAGAAACACATTCTACCTAGGTTTTCATTGAAAAAAAACATTATGACTGTGACTTTTACAGAATTTGGAGTCAGAGAACTCAGACCTGAATTCATACCGCCATTTATTAATTATGTGGCCCTGAGTAAGTCACTTGGCCCTTGACTCTTACCTTAAAAATCCATGTGTGGGGCAGCTGGGTAGCTCAGTGGAGTGAGAGTCAGGCCTAGAGACAGGAGGTCCTAAGTTCAAACCCGGCCTCAGCCACTTCCCAGCTGTGTGACCCTGGGCAAGTCACTTGACCCCCACTGCCCACCCTTACCACTCTTCCACCTATGAGACAATACACCGAAGTACAAGGGTTTAAAAAAAATCCATGTGTATGGGGGCACAATTTGTACAATAAAAAAAAATTAGAAAGACTAACCAATGGGTTGAGAGCCAGGTGTAAAGATGGGAAGTCTTAAGTTCAAATCTCGCTTCAGGTGCTTCCTAGCTATGGACCCTGGGTATGTCACTTAATCCCAACTGTGTAGCCTTATCACTCTTCTGTCTTGGAAGAGATACTAAGTATTGATTCTAAGACAGAAGGTAAATGTAAAACCCAGGGGAATTTCACATCGACTATGGGGAGAATGGATTGTGGGGAAGAAAAGAACATGAATCATTTAACCATGGAAAAATAATCTAAATAAATTAATTAAATATAATTTTTCAACTAAAAAAATAAGATAGAAGATAAGGATTTTAAAAAATCTATGTGTACTAAGACCATTGGAGTATCATACTTGGTTGCCTAACAGGGAATCATCCCTAAGGGAGCTTAAATGGACATGTCCAGATTTCCTAAGATGGAGCCACTCTAACCACCGAGATGGGTAGTACAGTCTCCTACCACCTGTTGGGTGTTAGCCTCCTTTGACTGGCTAACTGGGAATATGCTGTGTCTTTAAAATGGTCAAAACTGTAAGATAGTGCCTTTTTCTTACTCAAGGTCTTCCCTTTGAGTTTTCCTACTATTTCTAGAGGGTAGAGGAATAGAGAACTGCTGCCATCCTAGGAGATCTTGGCATGGCCAGGCAACCCCCTTGGAACTGTCACCATATTGGGTGACCTGGGCATGCTCCAAAGGCCCCATTACACATGAAGACTGAAAAGAGCAGAACCAGAAGAACAATCTGTATGATTAAAAGAATATTAGAAACCTATTGAAAACACTGAAAAGTATAAGAATAGAAGGACCTTTCCTAAAAATAATGAACAGTATATACCTAAAACCATCAACAAGCATCATATGCAATGGGGACAAATTAGAAGCCTTCCCAATAAGATCAGGAGTGAAGCAAGGATGCCCATTATCACCTCTATTATTCAACATAGTACTAGAAACACTAGCAGTAGCAATTAGAGAAGAAAAAGAAATTGAAGGTATCAAAATAGGCAATAAGGAGATTAAGCTATCACTCTTTGCAGATGATATGATGGTATACTTAAAAAATCCTAGAGAATCAACTAAGAAGCTTGTAGAAATAATCAACAACTTTAGCAAAGTTGCAGGATACAAAATAAATGCACATAAATCATCAGTATTTCTATATATTTCCAATACATCACAGCAGTAAGAGGTAGAAAGAGAAACACCATTTAAAATCACCCTAGACAATATAAAATACTTAGGAATCTATCTACCAAAACAAACACAGGAATTATACGAAAACAAATACAAAACACTTTCCAAACAAATAAAACTGGATCTCAACAATTGGAAAGCCATTAATTGTTAATGGGTAGAACGAGGTAACATAATAAAAATGACCATTCTACCCAAATTAATTTACCTATTTAGCGCCATACCTATCAAACTACCAAAAAACTTCTTTACTGACTTAGGAAAAACTATAACAAATTTCATTTGGAATAACAAAAGATCAAGAATATCAAGGGAAATAATGAAAAAAATGTGAAGGAAGGGGGCTTAGCAGTACCAGATATTAAACTATACTATAAAGCAGCAGTCATCAAAACAATATGGTACTGGCTAAGAGACAGAAGGGGGGAATCAGTGGAATAGACTTGGGGTTAATGACATCAGCAAGACAGTGTATGATAAACTCAAAGAGCCCAACTTTTGGGACAGGAATCCACTATTTGACAAAAACTGCTAGGAAATTTGGAAAACAATATGGGAGAGATTAGGTTTAGATCAACATCTCATACCCTACGTCAAGATAATTTCAGAATGGGTGAATGACTTGAATATAAAGAGGGAAACTATAAATAAGTTAAGTGAACACAGAATAGTATACCTGTCAGATCTCTGGGAAAGGAAAGACTTTAAAACCAAGCAAGAGTTAGAGAAAATTACAAAATGGAAATTAAATGGTTTTGATTATATTAAGCTAAAAAGCTTTTGTAGAAACAAAAACAATGTAGTCAAAATCAGAAGGGAAACAACAACAAATTGGGAAAAAATCTTTATAAGAAAAAACTCTGACAGGGGTCTAATTACTCAAATATACAAGGAGTTAAATCAATTGTATAAAAAATCAAGCCATTCCCCAATTGATAAATGGGCAAGAGACATGAATAGGCAATTTTCAGGTAAAAAAATCAAAAGTATCAATAAGCACATGAGAAAGTGTTCTAAATCTCTAATAATTAGAGAAATGCAAATCAAAACAACTCTGAGGTATCACCTCACACCTAGCAGATTGGCTAAAATGAAAGAAAGGGAGAGTAATGAATGCTGGAGGGGATGTGGCAAAATTGGGACATTAATGCATTGCTGGTGGAGTTGTGAACTGATCCAACCATTCTGGCTGGCAATTTGGAGCTATGCTCAAAGGGCTATAAAAGAATGCCTGCCCTTTGATCCAGCCATACCATTGTTGGGTTTGTACCCCAAAGAGATCATAAATAAACAGACTTGTACAAAAATATTTATAGCTGTGCTTTTTGTGGTGGCAAAAAACTGGAAAAGGAGGGTATGTCCTTCAATTGGGGAATGGCTGAACAAATTGTGGTATATGCTGGTGATGGAATACTATTGTGCTCAAAGGAATAATAAACTGGAGGAATTCCATGTGAACTGGGAAGACCTCCAGGAACTGATGCAGAGTGAAAGTAGCAGAGCCAGAAGAACATTGTAAACAGAGACTGATATACTATGGTAAAATCGAATGTAATGGACTTCTGTACCAGCAGAAAGCAATGACACAGGACAATTCTGAGGGATTTATGGTAAAGACGCTACCTACATTCAGAGGAAGGACTACAGGAGAGGAAACATATAAGAAAAACAACTGCTTTGAACACATGGGTTGAGGTGGACATGATTGGGGATGTAGACTTGAAACTACCACACCAATGCAACTATCAACAATTTGGAAATCGGTCTTGATCAATGACACATGTTAAAACCAGTGGAAATGTGCATTGGCCATGGGTGGGGGGAGAGTGGGGAGTGAAGGGGAAAGTAGGAACATGAATCATGTAACCATGTTAAAAATGAATATTAATAAATGTTTAAAATATTTTTAAAAATACCAAAAAAAAGAACATTAGAAAGACAAAAAAGCTTGGAAAGACTCAAGTCATATCAATGCAATGAAAAATCATGATATTAGAGGACCAATAACAAAGCATGATCCCCACCTTGTGACACAGAGATGACGGACTCAAGTTGCAGAGAGGTATATATTTTTTGGATATATCCAATACAGGAAATTTTGTTTGCCTATAAACATTTCTTATAAGGATTTTCTTCTTTTTCAGGGGAGTGGGGAAGAAGAAGAAATAAACTTTTATTAATTGAAAAAATGGTAAATAATAAAATGAAGTTAACGACCATTGTACTTGATGAAATTCTTTGTTAGGGAGAAAAAAAGACTAAAGTTCACACATTGGAGAAATGGCAACTGTTATCATTAAAAGGAATCACTGGCACTGACTGGGTCTAAAATTTCCTGGTAAACATATAGTCCTGTGATTGTTGAAGATACTCAAAAAAATTCTCTAGTCACTTCTCCTTACTACATTCTCTCATATTAAATTACATGATGGAAAAAAATGAGTCATACATAAAAAGTGCTCACTTTTCCTATCTAAGTCTTCTGGACCCACCTCTCAGATCCTTCCTCTAACAGCCTAATGAGAAATCCAGAAAGAATATTTGTTATTAAATTGGTAGGGAAACTGAATGACTTAGAGGAAAAGCTAATTCTTCTTTGTCCAACAGTTGAGAAAGCTAAAAAACTCAGGAAGTTAACTCCTATTGAAAGTGAAACATTAATAGAAATATTACTGGAAAATACCAAGCAGGAAGAGAAGGAAAATTCCATTGTAGTGCCTAAGTCTTCCATCTACAGTTAACAGCATCAAGACTAAAGAATCAGAAAATAATTTAAAAATTAAAACATGGAAAAAATGGAAACTAATCAAGCTATCACCATTCCTACTTACTAAGTAAGCTAAGTCCATCTAAGATCAGCTAAAACCAGTGGCCTGAGATATGAGTGGCAGTTCTATCAAAGATAAAAAGACCTTAGTTATGCTCTATTTCTAAAAAGTGGAAAGCTTAATACAAATTAAAGATGTTAAATGTTGCTGAATAGGCAATAATTCAATTTAATATTAATAAAAGCACTTATAGCAAATGGGGCACACAAAACACTGTTTTATCAAAGCAAAAATAGCGACAAATTAATATTTAGTAATTAAATCTTTAACAATGTTTTTTCTATCAGCAAGCCCTGAGGCCAAAACGGTGATAAAAATGATACATGTGCAACTTTTTTTCCAAAAGGAATCCCCCTATAAACATAATTAAACCTAAAAAAGCCAAAGGAACAAGTTGGCTAAGGCTGGGTAGAATTAAGATATAATTCTAGTCATTGGATCTTAAATAATTTCTAGTCCAATGCCTGATTAAGCCTATGCTTGCATACCTCCAGTGACAAAGAATTTACTATGTGACAAGGTGGTCCATCCTATTATTTGAAAGGTCTAATTATTTGGAAATTCTTCCTTATGTTACATCAAATCCTGCTTCCCTATAATTTCTACCAACTGAGCACTGTTCTCTCGCTGAACAAATCTAATCCCTCTTTGATAGGACCAAAGAGTGGTGTAATGGAAAAAGCATTCAACTGGGTGTCAAGATATGTAGGCTCTAAAACTCAACTCTTCAAATTGAGAGCTGTATGATCTGAAGCAAGTTACTTAATCTTCAACACCCTCACCTAAAATAAAGGAGTTGCATTAGTTAGTTTCTTCAGGCCCACTTAAACACCAGTTTTCTACAATTCTAAGATTTAAGCCTGCCTGCAAATATCAAAGGGAGATACCATGTTGTCTGGAAGTCTTCAATCTTCTAGGTATGCAAAGTAGCTCCATAACTTCAAAGCTATGATCCTATGATTTATTTTTAAAGGCAAGTATTACAAAGCTACTCTCTTCATTTGTTATTATCACTTTATAATAGGCTTATAACTCAAGCTATAAAAATTTGCTCCATGTTGAACTTGCTTGTCAAGGTCTCTGACCACCTGTAAATTCAGCCAGCTTTTACTGAATGGCCAGAGAAAGCCACACCTGTTTCAAATTTGCTTTTTTAAAGCCATTTTTATGGATAAGGAAAGGTTTGGGGAAGAGGTTAAGTCTCAGTGTTAAATCAAGTGGTAATCAATCACTTTGAGGTTGTCAAAACCAGGAAGATACTATTTGATCTATTTGTAAGAAAACATGTGATGAGGTACTCTAGGCTGCCTACTTTCAATTCTTAAAAGAGCAAACCTACCATTCACACATAAGATTTATAAATACACTAACTTGCTAAGGTATACATTTTATTGCAAGCTATACATCTTATTAATATGGAAATGCCTCTGTGCATACAGCAATTTCTTTATAAAACTTACATGATGCATAATTCTCCTTTTAAGAAAGTTTTAGAAGACTGAGGCCATTCAAAAGGAACTTCCTCAACTCAGATCATCAAAATTTATCTGCATCATATCACTTACTCTCACCTGCTTTGTTTTGGTCTCAGAAGAGGAGGTATCTCTACCCTCTCTGTTAAAAATAATCGCGGGGGCAACTGGGTAGCTCAGTGGATTGAGAGTCAGGCCTAGAGACAGGAGGTCCTAGGTTCAAATCCGGCCTCAGACACTACCCAGCTGTGTGACCCTGGGCAAGTCACTTGACCCCCATTGCCCACCCTTACCACTCTTCCACCTAGAAGCCAATACACAGAAGTTAAGGGCTTAAAAAAAATAATAGTCGCACTACATATGCCCTATGCCCTTGATCCCAGCCCTTCAGCTTTGTTCAATCAATGATCTCATCTCCACTTTCTTCCTCTCCACTGGGTCCTTCTTGTTAACCTACAACTGGATCAAATTTCCCTCTTTCTAGAAGAAGGAAGTAAGGGAAGAAGGAAGAAAGAAGGAATGGGGAGGGAGGGAAAAGGCTTTCTTTTAACCTTTTGACCTTATCTAACTAAGTTTCTCTCTCTTCTCTCCTTCAAAGTCAAACAAACTTCTAGAAAAGTTGTCTATAGCTGACTGTCACCAATTTACCACCCACTCTTTCCTACCACCTCAGGTATACAGGGTTTTTCCCCTTAGGGCTCTATTGAAACAGTTCTCTCCAAGGTCACAGAGGACTACCTCATTATCAAATCAAAAGGCCTTTTATAGATCTTCAACCACTTCGAAGCCTCTGCCAGAGGCACAGTTTTGGTCATTCCCTTCTTTTGCATATTCTCATCTTCCTTAGCTTCAGAAAAATAACACGTGTGTGTGTGTGTGTGTGTGTGTGTGTGTGTGTGTGTGTGTGTTTTCTCTCCCTTTAGTATCTAATCACTCCTTCTCTCTCCAGCACTGGTCCCTTATCCTCGATCCACCCTCTTAAGGTGAGTATTGCCCAAAGCTCTGGCTTAACCCACTTTCCTCTCAAAATACTCTTGGCAAATGCATTTGTTCCCACAGCTCCAAGGACCATTTGTTCAAAGGTAATTCCCAAATCAATCTCCAGTCAAATTATTTTCCAAGCTCCAGACCTGCACCTCCAATTGCTTACAGCAGTGGTGTCAAACTCCAATAGAAAGGGGAGCCATTAAATTGTACATAAGAATCCCTTAAGGATTATTGACTTAGAAAACCACATACTAACATTGTCTATGTTTTATTATATTTTTATTTGTTTTATCAAATATTTCCCAATTTCATTTTAAACTGTTTTTAGGCCCATCTTGGGAGTATTGTAGACTACATGTGACTTGGTCCTTGTGTTTGACACGTCTGGTTTACAACACATTCTAACTTGAAAATCTCACTGATACCTCAAACTAAACATATCTAAAACAGGCTTATTATCTTTTCTCCCAAATATACTTCCCCTGAAATTACTAGTCCTAGGTGACACTAAAATTCACTCAAGCCTCCCTCATTTCAAAAACCTTGGAATGATCTGGATTCTTCCCTACCTTATCTCTCACATCCAATCTATTACCAAATCCTGTTCATTCTGTCTCCATATCTTTCACATCCATTGATTTCTTTTTTCTACTGCCACCAGCCTTGTACTGACCCTCATTACTACCCACCTACCCCAGTGGTTTCTAAACTGGAAGGATGATGGTGACTTCGAATGAATTAGGGAAGTTTGGAAGAGGGATGGGTTTGGGAGAAAAAAAAGTAATGTAATCAAGATCCATCCTTGCCTGTTCATCTTCTGCTATTCACTGAAGCAAAAGACAGTAGATGGATGGAGGCACTCACCACTGCCTTGATAACACATGTGGTGTGGGCACCCAGAAAGTAATCCAAGGAACAGAATATACTGTACATATATATGGAGAATTTTGCTTGCCCAAAAAGTAAACAAAGGGAGGGAGTAATAAAGAGAATAATGTAGTTATGTAGGAGATAAGCCCATGATCTGGCTTTGGATAAGGGAATGTGGGACACAATTTATCTTTCTACATCTAGTTGGATGATCACAGTCCTTCTTGGGGGTCAAGCCACAGCTCCTTAGGCCATTCCATGGCTCTTACTTTGGGGACTACCAACCTTAAATATTTCAGGTCAAGGAGCCTCCCCTTTCCAATTCACCCATCACATAGTCATCAGACTTATGCACAGGGTTAATTGTAGTCTTTTTTTTTCTTTTTTTCAAAACCTTTCAATGGCTTTTCAAAGGAAGCTTAATTTCCTTAGCCTGGTATTCACCATCCTCCCCAGACTAGTGATACATTACTTTTATCAGCATTATCTTTTTTCAAAGATATTTTATTTTACCAATCACATGTAACCAGTCTTATCTCTTACTACTCCCACCCTTCCATATACTCAACATTTCTACCAAACTCATCCTCCATTTGTATACCACATTTTCTCATTTACAAGTCTTTCCTTATACTTCTCTCCCATCCTATCTATCCCTTAAAAAAGCCAACCCAAATGCCACAAAGTCCATGTAAGTTTTGGAATGGAGCTGTGTGTCCTCCATTCATGGGTTCAGAAGTGAAAAATCAAAATTGCAGAAGTCGCTCTTTGTTCAGAAAGTATGAACCATATATAATGGCTGAAATAGGACAGAGAAGGAGAGACCAAAAGATCACAGGATTCAGAGAGAGAAGGAACATGATAAATTCCTCATTTTTACATGGACAAAGTGAGGCCCAGAGAAGTGAGGTCACTTTCCCAAAGTCACACAGGTGGAAAATAGCAAAACAGAGATTCAAACTCAGATCTTCTGATTTTGAATTCATTGCTCCTTCCATTATAACACACTACTCCTCAGATAAGGGAATGCAAAAGATGATAGTAGGCAAGTTATCCTATATATTCCTTTCTCATGTTGTTGTTCAAGTCATTTCAGTTGTGTTTGACTTTTTGTGATGTCATTTGAGGTTTTCTTAGCAAAGAGCCTGGAGTGATTTGCCATTTCCTTCCCTAGCTATTTTATGGTTTAGGAAACTGAGGCAAATAGGTTATATGATTTGACCAGGGTCATATAGCCAATGTCTGAGGCAGCATTTGACCTCAGGTCTCTTAATTCCAGACCCAGAACTCATATCCACTGTGCCACCTAGCTGCCCTTTCCCTTCTCATCCACCAATTAATTAATATTATATTTATTCTTTCATTCTTAAATACTTTGAACCTTAGCAGATTAAGAGTGCTAGACTTGGAATTGGAAAATGGGTTCAAATACTACTTCTGATATTAATTATATTACTATGGACAAGTCATTTAAGCTCTCTCATTCTTATCTGTAAAATGGAAATAATGATAATATCAACTTTATGGGATAGTTTTGAGATTCAAATGTAAAAATGTGAATTAAAGTCACAAACTTCCCACTTTTTGTGAACTTGAGATAAAATACAGCTTATTTACTGCATGCATATAAGACTCTAGACAAATTAATTAACCACTCTGAATCTGTTTCCTCATATGTAAAATGATGGAAATAGAGAAGATGGCCTCTAATGTCCCCCATTCAACTCTAAATCTATCATCACTAGGTTACTGAATTCAGGAATAAATCTAATTTCTTCTCAATGTGGCCATTTTCTTATTTATGGAAATCAAAATGAAAATCAGATTTGGTATACTGAATTATGATTATGGATAACTTTTCAAATATATATCTGCTCTGTTAATCCAGGGATACCTGTAATTCATAATGCAGGCTATGAAACCATATGCAGAAATCATCTCAGAGCCCAGAATACAAATGATCAGCCCCAAAGCTCAGAACTACCAAGTCTGTTTCTTCATTTTAATCACGTCACTTTAAAGAATTATTAATGGAGCTATATAGAAATGTCTCTGACAGAGCAACCTTTTAGTTAAATCCGAACAGCTGGCTTTAATCTAATTTTATTCTAAGTGATTTTTTTTGTTGTTTTTTTTAAACCCTTGTACTTCGGTGTATTGTCTCATAGGTGGAAGATTGGTAAGGGTGGGCAATGGGGGTCAAGTGACTTGCCCAGGGTCACACAGCTGGGAAGTGGCTGAGGCCGGGTTTGAACCTAGGACCTCCTGTCTCTAGGCCTGACTCACACTCCACTGAGCTACCCAGCTGCCCCCCTAAGTGGTTTTTATCAAAAGGCAACATAGCAGAGTACCAACCCTGGAGTTGGAAGCCTTCCTTCAAGATTTGGATAGATACTGGTCAAGTGACCTTGGGTAAGTCACAATCTCTCAGTACCCCCAGGCAACTTTTTTAAGACTATAAGTTATAGATGACTTGCAAATCTTCAGTAGTGGAGGAGAGTTTGCTACTGTGTAGATGAAATTATAGGTCTAGACCAAAAGGGAAAGGCAAACTATTATTTGTTACTTAAGTACAGGGTATGTGTTATTATTTAATTCAACGATGGAGGTTCAATTTATCATACCTTAAGCTTTAGGAGACCAGAGACCATACTTAGTATATATATATATATATATATATATATATATATATATGATGCACCTTCCCACCCTATACACAGCCAGCATGCTTCTTATAGTTGTTAATGTTTGGGCACTATATTTTCAGAGTTTACAGTGTGGTAGACTTGGAAATAGAAGGGCCTTCAAAGGTTGCCTGGCCCAACTCTTTCATTTTATATTTGTGGAAACTGAATTGCTTCTTGGCCTTTTGGCTAAGATCACGTGTAGTATTTGTGAAAACTTAGGGCCTGAGGTGAAGTAATTTGTTTAGTCACATAAGACATAAATGTATAAAGTTAGAATTTGAAACCTGGCCCTCTATGACTCGAAACCCAATGTCCTTCATTAAAATGATGAAACCATACATCTCGGTTTACTTAGCTGTTGTAGAAACTAACATTTAGTTAATTAGGATAAAGAAAACATAAGACTTCAGCAAAAATAGAACTGGATGGTACAGGTTTTAGAATACAGAATATTATTATAAAACTGCATACATTTTTGAAATCAGCATTTTAAAAAGCTATTTTTCCAACTGTTACACAATATTAGATTCTATATTAAGCATTTCTTTGTCAAGATTTCAAAACGACATGGCTAAATTGTGCCATTTCACCCCCCTACCCCCACCCCAGTCATTCTGTGGCTCAGGATCCCCTCAATCTCTTTCATCTGTCACTGCCTGGGGTAATGGGTAAACTCCCTGCTCCTGCTTCTAGAGTAAATCTTTGCTTCATTTCTCACAATGACCAAGCATGAGCCATTTCCCTTTCTTTTCAGCCTTGGTCAAAGCTTCTTTACTCAAACTTTGTAGCTGTCCCCCTCTGTTTTAGTCTGGGTGGTAGAGATCAGCACAGTGAGCAGTCTATCCCACACCCAGAGAGAACACAGCTGATGGAGGGAAAAGGTTGCAAATATTGTGCCAAAGGTAGATACCAGAAATTCAATGGACAAGGTACACAAGGAAGAAAGACCATGTAAACAAAACCTTACAAAAGGAGATGTTAAATGAAGGAGGCCAACACCAAACTTTTTTTGACTAACATAAATTCTAACTGTATGCAACAAAACAGAAAAGCAGTTATTGAATGGGAAAGGAACTAGGAATCAGAAATCAGGGAATGATTCTGAGCAACAAATAATTCCCTTCCCTTCCCTTCATATCCTCCTCTCCCTCTCTTCTATAATAACAAACCATTCCTCATAATAAAGATAAAGAAAAAAGGACAGTTCAGCAAAATCAGACATATATATATATAGATAGATAGATAGATATAGATATAGGTATTCTACAAACTTAGACCCCCACTTTTACAGTTTAAGGAGGGAGGTATAGTTTTCTTTTTATTTTTTGTTAAACCCTTACTTTCTATCCTAGTGACAACTCTTAAGGCAAGGGTTAAGCAAATGGGACTTGCACATAAGTCACATAGCTAGGAAAGAAGTGTATTTTTCCAAATCTTCTCTTTGTCCAAGCTAGGTCATTATAATTATATATCATTCTGTTCCATTAAATAATAGATTTAGAGCTGTAAGGGACCTTGGAAGTTGGTCATCTAATCCAACTTCTTCCTTTTATGAATGAAGCTAAGTATCTTGCTGAAGGTCTCACAGGAAATAAGTGGTAGACAGGCTGGCAGTTAGGTGGCACAGTGGATAAGTGCCAGACCTGGAGTCAGGGAGACCAAATTTCAAATCTGGCCTCAGACACTTAGTAATTGTGTGATCTTGGGCAAGCCACTGAACTCTGTTTGCCTCAGTTTTCTCATCTATAAAATGAGCTGGAGAAGGAAATGGCAAACTACTTATGACCTTTGCCAAGAAAAGGAGTCATGAAGAGTCAGACATGAACAACCCCCTGACTCTAGGGCCAGTATTCTTTCCATTATACTTTCACTGAGTATTCATTTTATTGTTCTTTCCATTGTTGTAGTCTTTTTATCTGTTGTTTTCCTGGCTTACTTCACTTTGCATCAGTTTATGTGTCTTCATATTTGGCTTTTCTCAAGGCAAGCTAATATTATATTATATTTAGATACCACAATTTGCTTAGTCATTCCCTAGTGAATGGCTATCTCCTTGGTTTCCAGTTCTTTGATATCATAAAAATGAAAACAAAACATTCCTATTAATATTTTTGAAATATCTTAAGACCTTTCTTTCTTGTGACATCCTTGAGGGCATAAGTGCCTAGCAGTGAGATCTATTAAGTTAAAGGGCATGGACATTTTAATTACTTTTTAAAGCAAAATTCCAAATTGCTTTTCTGAATGATTAGACCAATTTACAGCTCAGGCCATGCATTGCTGTTTCCACAATCCCACCAACATAGCTCCCATCTAATATCATAGTTCCAGAGGCAGCTGGGGAGATTAGAGGATTGAGAGCCAAGCCTAGAGACAGGAGGTCCTAGGTTCAAATCTGATCTCTGACGTTTCCTAGCTATATGACCCTGGGCAAATCACTTAACTCCCATTGCCTAGTCCTTACCACTCTTTTGCCTTGGAACCAATACATAGTATTGCTTCTAAGGCAGAAGGTAAGTATTTAAGAACAAAAAATAATAAAAATATCATAGTTCTCAATTTTTCTGATTGTGAGGCAAATGCTCTAAGTTATTTATGTTTTGCATTTCTCAAATTTTTAGTGATCTGGAACAATCTTTCATAAGGTTATTAATATTTTTTGGTTTTTCTTTTGAGAACTTGGGTTCATATTCTTTGTTTTTCTCCCTTGCAGAGATGCTTGGAATTTGACAGGTAAAAAAAATAAGTTTCCCATCCCTTCTCTGAAAAAGCTTCATAGGGAAGAAAAAGGTGCTAGTTTTCATTTTTGTATCAAACGATATAAGACAAGACTAAAATAAAAATTAAGTTCCTCTTTCTCATTATTTGCTCCTACAGGTGTGGGCCTGGTTCATTGGCCGAGACTCCCAAAGGGTAAGTGAAATTCTATGGCATGTATCTGTCAAGTCATAGCAACATTCCTCTGCCTCCTCCGCCTTTGGTAGCCAAGGGAATCTCTGTAAGTCTTCAGTCCTAGTGGACGCACTTTTCAGCCTTCCTGGGGACAGAAGCTCCCTACTTATAAGTTAGAATGCAGTATCTTGAGAATATAGGGGAATGAGGGGTGGGAGAATCAGTAATGGGGGCTTCCTTCATCTCTAAGCTGGCACCACCTGGTGTCAACTAGAACTAATGAGGTAGCTGGTGGGAGCTATAATCAATGATCCTCTCACTATAGCTTCTCTAACAATTTAGTCAGTCTCTTAAAGGAAGCAAAGAACCAATGTAGTGATTTCAGGGGCTTGGAAGGTAGGTGAGATGCTAACTGATCTCAAGGCAGAAGCCTATCTGTTTAGAGAATATGTGTGTGAATGTCAATCATCTTTCATAACATGTATAGCAAAGTACTATATATAGATCATTCCTCTGCCTTTTTCCCATTCTTTCTCCTTTTGAAGGTATAAATATTATATTGAAGACATATCTCTTCCAATCTAGTTAGATCACTCACTGAAGATAAATTCTACTTTGCTGAAGACCACTTTTGGAAACCTGATTAGGGAAAAGTCAGCCTTTAGGTGACAGGCCAGTAGTAATAGAAACAGGAAGAGAGAGAACAGAACTGCTGGTTCTTAGAGTTCTCTCATCTATGAATCTAATAACACTGTATTCTTGTTGAAGAAGTTTTAAGTTTTGTTTCTTGTTTCTTTGAAGGGAAGGGAGGAGGAAAGGAATAAGGCCCAAGTATAAAAGTTGCTTCTCTCCTCAGCAACAGATAGATTATGTCAGTTTTATCTTTGTCCGCCCATCACTCCTTCCCAAAAGGTATCAAAAGAATGGCAAAGCTTAAAGTAAAATTTGCACAAAGATTTTTCAGAAAGGCCTTTCCTCTCTAAATAGCTAAAATAATCATTACCATGTAAAAAAAAAAACATATCCCAAATGCTAACAATGCTCCTCTTTTCCCACCTTAAGGGGCTTGGGAAGAAAAGCAAAAGTTGTTAGTATTTTTTAATTCCTTAGGAAACACAGTTATTTCTTTCTATAGTCTTTGTCTCATGAATCTGAGCAAGGCTCCATTCTTCTCTTCTTCCCTGGGTAAAACTTAAGTTAGCAAACCCAGGAATCTGGGTGTTAAGTAGATAAGCAGTACTGTTTAAACATGCCATATATCTTCCATAAAATACAAGGAGTATGCATATAATCTATGTAGCTGTGGAAGAACAGGATGCTTGCCTGTCTCCTAGGTTTGTGAGCCCTGCAGAGGAGGATAGTTTAAAAGAGAGAGAGAGAGAGAGAGAGAGAGATTAAAGAGGGGGAGGAAAGGTTGCAGCCACTCACTAGTGGTATGACCTTGTACAGATCATTTCACTTCTGGGCCTTGGCAAATCTAAAATGTAGTTTGGTCTAGATCAGGGGTTCTCAACTGAGAGAATTTTGAAGTGTGTGTGTATGAGTATATACATATATATATATACATATGCCAAATCTCTGAAGTGAAATGATTTGTACAAGGTCATACCATTAGTGAGTGGGTGCAACTCTTCCTCCCCACTATATAGTCTTTTAGATAGATACAGATATAAACGTTATTTCAGTAAAACTGGTTTCATATACATGAAATATAATTATTGAATATATTGAACATATATTATTGAAATAATTATTATGGAGATACATGTTATATGTATTATATAACATTATTTCAATATAACTGATTTCTTTTGTAACCCTGTTTTTATTTTGTTTTCTTAAACATTCTGAAGAAATCTAGAAGTTTAGCCACACTGCGAAAAGGATCCATCACACACGTTATGAACCCCTGATCTGAATCTTTAAAAATTCTAGAAGTTAAGAACTCTTCCTCAGAGGGCTCGTGTTTTACCAGGGATCTCCTTCCCACTCTACATATTTACCCACTGAAGCAGCTATCCTAGACAGTTGCTGAAGCATCCGGCTCCTTACCCCTACCACCACCCCAAATTCGAAAGCATCAAGAGGGACCCACATAGGCAGGAGTTCCAGCTGGGGAGGAAGAGACTGTGCAGAAGGTGCAAAAGAGGGGAAGGGCTGAGGGCAGGTGTGCAAAGAGGAGGATATAGAAGTAGGGGGTAGGTCGAGGAGGAAGGGTCTCTCACCTTATCCTTCTTGCCTCCAGCGGCGCCGCTCTCTTCAGGGCACCTGTTGAGCAGTTTCTTGCTACTGCTGCCGCAAGCGGACGGACTCCAGGTTCGGACGCTGCTGCTGCCGCTGCTGCTGCTACTCTTACTGCCGCCTCCCCCGGGGTCTCCTCCACCGCCACCACCACCGCCGCCACCTCCACAGCCGCTGTCGATCTTGATAAGCCGGTGCTTGGGGGAGATGTATTTGACCTCAGGCGGTGTGGCCGGCCGCCGCTCGCTATTGCTGCGGAAAAGGTGCGGGGAGGAGGAAGACGAGGAGGAGGTGGCGGCTCCCCCTCCGCCACCAGAGGTGCAGCAGCAGCCTGCGGACGATGAGGCGGAGGAGAAGGTCCTGTCCCCACTGCTCTCCTGGCCCCCGCAATAGTCCAGGCGACACATGGCCCTCAGCTTGCGCAGCGACGAGCCGGGGCCGTTGTAGGGGTCCTCGAAATCGCGTTCCTTCTGGGCCCGGTAGGCGCGGATGAGGTCGCTGGTGCTGCCGCTGTCCTCCCGGAATGAGGCTGAAAAGCAAGAGGACGACGAGGACGAGCAGGAGGCGGCCGCGGGCTGCTGCTGCCGCCGCTCACTGCCACCACCTGCCCCCGCCGCCGCCGCCCCCCGGCTGGTGCTACCACTGCTGCTGCTGCCCCCGCGCCCGCGCTCGCGGTAGTCTGGCCGGGGAGGCTGCGGGGGGCTCTTAGTTTTGTTATTCCCTAAGCTGAAGTACTTGTTTAGCCACTTAGCCATGGTGCCACCGCCTGGACTGCCCCGGAGCCGACCCCCCTACGGCCCGAGGAGCAGCAGCAGGGGAGCCCGGGCCGGACTAGTCGCTGCCATCCGGAGGCTGCAGGGGACGTAGGCGGACACCACGAACCTCTCTTCCCCGCGAGACAGGCAGGCAGTTTGGCCCCGGTCTCGGTTCTTTGGAAAGGCGGCGTGAGGCAGAGAAAAAGGCAAGCAGCTGCGGCCGAGCCTGCTCCAGGCTAACTCGGCGCGGGTCCCCGAGCCCCAGCCTAGACCCCTTAGAAAAGGATCAGCGTCAAGTTCAAGTTCTTGCCGCAGCCGCTCGCTGGGCGCTCAGCGGCGACGCCGCCTCCCTCTCGGCTCTGGCTCCGCGGATCCAGCTGGCTCCGTTCTCGCGTAAGACTGAAGCCCTCGGCGAGGGAGCCAGGCAGCCTCTGCCCTCCTGAAGTGTCTGCACTATCGCAGAGGGAGGGAGGGAAGCAGGGATCCGGGGCACCTGGACGGGCGCTCGCTCCCTCCACCTCCTTCGCTTTCGCTGGTCCCGGTATCCGTCCTGCGGCAGGCCCCGCTCTTCCTTCTCTAACCGACTTCTCCGCGGTCACTGCCGCAGCTGCCTGTGCCGGAATCCTGCCGCTTCGGCTTGAACTTCTCCCCCGTCCTTTTTTTCCAGCTCCGGGAGAGGGGTCGGGGAAGAATCCTTCTCGGCTCCCCCTATCAGCTCCACTGACAGCGAGGAGGGTTGTGCGTTCCTCTCCCCGCCTCCCCACCCCCTCCTCCCTTTCCTACCCCTCCGTGGAGCCTGGAGAACGAGCGAGAGAAAGGGAGCAAGCTACAGACTATGCCCGTCCCGGCGGCGCCTCCTGCCGCCTCCGGAACCGCCGCGTGTGTGACACTACCGCAGCCAGAGCCCGCCTCCCGACCGAACCCCGCCTCCACAGGCGGAGAGGTTGGCCAGACTCCCTCCTCCTCCCTCCCCCCACCTCCCCACCTTCCTCTAGGCCACGCCCCTTCCAGATAGATCACGCCCCTATCCCTTGATTCAAGTGCCACCTCATTCCCTCCCTGACCTTCCGACGCACGGTTGCGGGACGGGACACTGACCCCAAACCCCGCCCTCTGTGTAAATTAAGCCGTCCCAGTCGCTCCGCCTACCTGACATACATTCTTCTAACTCTCGCTTGCTGTGTCTCGCGTACGCACCCTCACACCCAACACTCGCCATTCGTGCTAGCTTCTTGCACTTCTGGACCTGCTGGGATCCCGAGTGAGGCGAATGAGAATCACCTGGAAACGTGAATTCCCAATAGCAGCAGCAACAACAGCAAAAACTGAAAACAAACATAGCCGCTAATTTCTAGGCCCAATTGTAGGAGTGAACTCTTCTGACTTGTAACTTGTAAATCGCAGAGGCAAGAGCCTGCTCTGAGGGCAACTCGCCCATCCCCCGCCCGAGCCAGCTGTTACTAAAGTCTCCTGCCTCCAGCATCTTGCACCCTGCTGCTGGACATGGAAAGAACACTTAGTTGGGAGTGGATTAAAACCCGGACATTCGAGGGTTTATAGTTCTGTAAACACAGACAGGATACCGTTTAATGTTGTCTTTACGTGTATATAAGTCCCACTTGTCCTTAAAGTTTAATGGGAGAGTAATCTTTCTAAGTGAAAGATCTTTAAAGGAAAGGAGTCTTTACGTTAATTAATTAATTAGCATTGCATATGACGGATAAAGCTGGGATAGGCGCCATACAGGAAACGAACACCAACCAAAGCAAGACTGAAGCAGCAGGGTTCTCACTTACCTTTTCAATTGAAGTCCAATTCTTCATAGCAAATTTTACAGAATAAACTTGTTTGAAAAATGTGACCATATTTCATTTGAGCACATGCAGATGGGGAGAAGGCACTAGGTAGGACACACAAGCGTGAAAAAGAGGTGTGCTTAGCTCTTGAAACGGTCCTGAATTTTAGTACCTGGATTTAATGGCTCTGAGATGGAGCTGATTGACAAATATGAGCCAGAGTATGAGGAAAGAGGTTAAGATAGCAATTTTAAAAAACTGGAAGTCTCATAATAAAACCTTTTTTTCATTCAATGTAAAGAAGCCCAGGGAGTTTGTAACTTGCATATCGTAGGGTGATTAAGTAGCAGACTCGGGAATAGAACCCAAGTCTCTCCATTTCCTAATGTTGTGCGTGTTTTATAGATGCTTTTAAAAAATTGGTCTCACTTCCCAAAAACCACACACCTTCCTTTCCAGTAGAACCCTTCCTGAACCAAGCAGTCCAAGGTTTTTTCACTATTCCTTCCTAGCTGTTTGAAACTTGGACTACCTGAAACCAGATTCTCACTTTAAACTTTTTTTTTTTTTTAAACTGGTTAGGGAAAGCCCTAAGGATGATCAGTAACAGCTAACCTTGCCATATCCACCTCGCCTGAGTTTTCAAGCCAAGATTGTTTCAGGGTAAGAGCCAGCCATTACATTATCGCTGCAACTACAATACCTGTCCACTGGGGGCACTCTGATCACTCGAATGCTTTTGCGCTTGACACCAATAATTTCTTTTTTAGTTTTGCCAACAGCTGATTTTTCTCCCCAGAGAAATTTTAATGTGTAACTGAAGAAAAAACCGACAATAATGACCATTCTAAAAGCCAAGAAATAGGCAAGTGTACAGAACACATATGTCCTATCCTGTACAACTTTAATCTATCCAGCTTAGCTGGCTCAGTTCATGGGACACCCCAACCCTGTTCCTCTTCCTTACTTTTAAGCTTTCTTGAGAAGGTCAGAAATAAGAATGACACTACCTCCTCTAGTCTCTGAGCTTTAAACTTTGGGCTTTTGGGGCAATGACCAGTCCAATCCAACAAGAATTCATTTAGTACCTCCTGGTAGGAGTAACATAAACTACATTCTTGCCTTGTCAGTTGGGTTAGCTTTTTTTTCCCTCCCTGAAAGACAACTAAACTTTTAAAGACATCCATCCTATAATGGAATTGTCAGGACACAGGGATCCTGACAAGTTCTGCAAACCACATGGCTAGTGGATGAGAGCCTTGAGAAAGGGGGAAATGATAAGATCTTTATTTATACTGATTCCTGAGCAGTGGCTCAACAACAGCTTTGTCATAGTACCCCCTGATTACCAGCATCAGTTATTTGAAGGGGAATATTGTAAGTCAGAAGAAAGAACGGCCTGGAGGTTAAAAGATGACCACCAACATCTGGACAGGATAGTATGAATTTGAAAGCATGAGAGGCAGTGGCTGAGTGATGGAGATGTCTAAATATGATAATGGGGAGTACCAAGTGTTCCAACTCCTCCTCCTGGCCCTATATGTCAAAATTACCAATGTTCTCTTAATTGCCAAATCTAATTGCCTTTTCTCAATCCTGATCTTTGACCTCTCAACAGTCTTTACTATAATAATAGCTAACATTTATATGGTGTTTACTAGGTGTTCGGCACTGTGCTAAGCACCTTATACATCCTTCTTAGGGGAGAATATCCCTTAGCTTACAATGCCAGCTTACCCCTATCCCAACAAATCTGCTTACACAAAGGTCCATTATAAATAATCACTATACCCAATTTTTTTCTAAGCAAAACAGAGCAAAGAGAACTTGTGATATCTCATTTGATCCTCATACCAAACCTGGGAGGTAGATGCTATTATTATCCCATCTTTATAGATGTGGAAAGGGGTCTGTAGATGGCAAAGTGGATAGAATGCCAGGCCTGGAGTCAGGAAGGCCTGAGTTTGAATCCTGCCTCAGATACTTACTAGCTGGGTGACTATATATACTTACCCCTGTTTGCCCCAGTTTCTTCCTCTGTAAAATGAGCTGGAGAAGGAAATGACAAAACTCCAACATCTTTGCCAAGAAAACCCAAACAGGGTCACAAAGAGTTGAACACCACTGAAACAAATGAACAACAACAAAGATGAGGAAACAGAATCTAGTTTAGGACCACATAGCTAATAAATGTCTGAGATAGGATTTTAAGTCCAGAGGTAGGACTTTTTGACTCCATGTTGCAGAAAGCAACCTTCCCAAAGTGTTAGTACTTCTGGTTGTATTATGTCAGTTCTGTCTCTGCTAAATATAAGAGTAAAAACAGATGGAAAGTAAAAGGAGGTAAGAAATTTGCCTTCAAAAATTTTTTTATAACCTCAATCCTTTCCAAGCTTAATTCCTTACTCTTCTTAATCTTTTTCTTCTTAAACCATTGCCTTCTCTCCTACTATCAGTTCTAAGAGAGAAGAGCAGTAAAGGCTAATTGTTTGGGTTTAAGTGACTTGCCCAGGGTCACAAAGCTAAGAAGTATTTGAAATCAAATTTGAACCCAGATCCTCCCAACTCCAGCCTTAGTACTATTTCTACTGTGGTACCTCCTCAGTCTTTTTCTGTAGAACCTCAGAAAACCTTTTGCCCTAGGATACTCACTCCATCTCTGTATTTATTCTCTGCTTCTATAACCTCTCTCTCTGACTTGATATTTCCTTCTAGAACTTTCATTCTGATATGGGGCCCAAACTAGCCATGCCTTTATTCCTCTATTGACTCTCCTTGACTTTCTCTATAATGCCCCCTAATCAGGCACCTTCATCTCTTCCACATCATCCTCCCCACTCCACTTTTTCAGCATCTTTTCATATGTTGTCTTCAATTAGAATGTAAGCTCCTTGAGGGCAGGAACTTTTTTTTTCTGATTGTATTTTTTTCCCAGCACTTGGCATAGTGCCTGCCACATACTAAGCACTACATAAATGTTTATTGATTTCACTATGCTGCTCCTACCCCTGGCCCATAATGCTTTCTGATCATACATTTCCTATAGTTAATTTTATTCCATTTCATGCATATAACACATTATTGATAACTGGTTTCAGCCTATTTGCCCTTTGGTGATTGTTTATTCATTTAGTCATATTTGTAACTTTGTGGACCATTGTATGCCAACACTGTCCATGGGGTTTTCTGGGCAAAGATATTGGAGTGATTTACCATTTCTTTCTCCAGTGAAAGGCAAACAGAGTTTAAGTGACTTGCCCAGGATCACACAACTAGGAAGTGTCTGAGGGCAGATTTCAGCTCAGGTTTTCCAGGCTCCAGGCCTAATGCTTTCCTTCCAAACCACCTAGCTTACTTACCCTTTGGGCTATATAATTCTGATTCACTGGAATTGTGATGTTTTATGATTTATAGCCAAAAACATAACACGATCCAAAGACCTTTTGTGGATTTTTGTTTTGGGAAGCAAAACATTGTGTCTTAGAGAGTGCTACACAGTTTCCCCTAATTTTAAGCCTGGTTCATTGTCTATAGCCATGATGGTGAACCTATGGCATATGTGCCAAAAATGGCACACAGAGCCCTTTCTGTGGGCATGCCTATAGTCCCCCACCAGAGTTTGATACTAGAAAGCCAGAGAGACTAGGGGCAGAGCTGTTCTCCTCCTCCTTTCCATGTACCTGAGGACATTCCTCACTTCACTTGCCCCTCTGCACAGTAGCCCAATGAGAGCACTTCCTCCCTCCCCTGTCTGGGATAAGGAGATTGCTGGGAGGCAGCACTCAGTCTTGGGGTGGGGAGGATAATGGGGGAAAGGGTCAGCACTCCATCTCTAAAAGGTTCACCATTACAGGTCTATAGTTTTTGTATAGGCTTATACTGATGGTTTGACTCAGTTCAACCACATGTCCATCTAACTTCATATTAGAGTATGGAAAGCAGACATTTTTTCACCACTTTTTCTTTTCTTCCCTTTTTTGGGGTATAGATTTGTTATTTTTATTGATGTCTGCAGCTTCTTTGTAAAGAAACTCTCTCTACCAGTACAGATCTTCAATAACTATTTGATTCATATAGTCTTAGAAAATTACCAGGGTACACTGAGAAACTACAGTGACTAGCCTAAGGTCATGACACATCCAGTTTGGGTCAGAGGCAGAATTTGAACCGTACCTTCCTGACTCTGAGAAAGGTCACTATATCATAGTGCCTCTCTTATTTGATTTCTCCTGCGTCCTTGCCCAAATTCTTCCTAATGATTGCTAATCCCATAAAAGGGTCTCTATAGCCATGATGGCAAACCTATGGCATGCATGCCAAGTGCAGAGACCTCTCTGTGGGCAAGTGCCACCAGCTAGAGTTCATTACTAGAAAAGCAAAAGGACTCCACAAAGCTGCTCCCTTGCCCTCTCCATTGTTCCTCCCAGCCCCTCTGCCCAGCAGCCTAATTGAAGTTCTTACTCCCTCCCATGAGTGGAGCACCCAGGTCACTCCCCACCTTTTATCCTTCCCCTGTCTGGGGCAAAGTGGCAAGCCAGGCAAGCAAGACAGCAAGCAGTCTGGGTGGATGGGGCATGGGACACAGTCTCTAAAAGGTTCTAAAAGGTTTACCATCCCTGCTCTATAGTATTACACAACTTGATGCCAGGAATATAATGTTACCTACAAACAAGAGGATCTGACAGACTCCTTCTCTGCCCATGATATATACAGAGAGAATCCTTCCATTTCAACTCTTTGACAAATATGTATTGCTTGTTTTCTGCCTCGCATGAAACTGGTCATTTGGGGATAATCCACACATAGGGTAGCTAGGTGGTACAGTGCAGAAGAAGGTTCATCTTCTTGAGATTAAATCTGGTCTTTGACACTTACTTATAGAACCCTGGGCAAGTTGCTTTAATCCAATTTACCTCAGTTTCCTCATCTATAAAATGAATTAGAGAAGTAAACAGTTAACCATTCTAGTATCTTTGCCAAGAAAATATCAAATGGAGTCATGAACAATCAGACACAATTGAACAATAACAACAACAACAATGATAGGATATAATCAGAGTTAGAAGGAATCTTATTGATCTGGTCCAATACTCTTTTGGCAGCTAGGTGATGAAGTGGATAGAATGCTGGACCTGGAGTCAGGAGGATTCATCTTCCTGAGTTCAAATCCAGCCTCAGACACTCACCAGCTATGTGATCCTAGATTAGTCATAGCATCTCTTTGTCTCGGTTTCCTCATCTGTTAAAATGGGCAGGAGAAGGAAATGGCAAATCACTTCTGTATCTCTGCCAGAAAACCCCAAATTGGGTCACAAAGAGTCAGACACATCTGGAAAATGACTGACAACAAATTTTAATGTACAAATCTACTATTTCATATATAAGATTTATGTGTATATACACAAATATGTGTTAAATGTATGTTTAAACATAAACAGTTCTTCACCTGAAGCAATACATCTCAACTCACATCAATGGAGAATGATCTTACTCAAGGGGAAATCCATGCTCAGTATAAATTGTATCTCTACTCACACTCTAGAGATGAAAGCCAAGAACAAAATGGGGCTGGCTTCCCATACATGTTCATGGTAATTCAAAAGTTCTTGTCTTGCTTCTTTCTCAGTCTTTTCTTACCAAGTTCTCTTTCAGAGTGCCTCTGAACCTGGCATAAATATCTTACACCACACATTCCTCTGACACTTATGAACAGATACAGAGAGACTAGAAGTAACTTTGGATCCCCACCCAGTTCTTCCTTTTATAATTGAATTTTTTTCAATTTTACATAGGAACAATTTTCAACAATTGTTTTCTGACATTTTGCAATTCAGATTCTCTCCCTCATTTCCTCCCCTTCTCCAGCAGATAAACAGTTCGATATGGTTTATATCAGTGTTTTCATGTAATTGTTACATATTTCCATATTCATTATGTCCTTACTGAAGACACATATCATATCTATAATCAAAAGTTCATGTGAAATGAAAATAAAGTGAAAAATGTCGTGCTTTGATCTGTGATCAGATTCCTACAGTTCCTTTGTTGGCTAGGGATAGCTTTTTTTTTTTATCATGAGTCCTTTGGAGTAATCTTGAAATCCTGTTTTGCTGATAATAATTTAGCCCATCACAGTTGATCATCTTACAATATTTCTATTACTATATACACTGTCCTCCTGGTTCAGCCCACTTCACTTTTAGTATTATTACTATATAGTATTATTATTATAATATAGTATTTGTGTTCATATTATTTCATATAAATCTTTCCAGGTTTTCCTGAACTTATCCTGTTCATTTCTTATGATGCTACATTTTGCCATTACAACCATATGCCAAGCTTATTTAGCCATTCCCTAATTGCTGGACACTCTCTCAAATTGGAAGTAATGTTAAAGAACTGGACCTCTGGTAGTAGGACATAAAGCCAACTATGGACCCAAAAAGGAGCTACACCTAGAAACTAAAAGCTGAACTAGAGAGAAGAGTAGATCCTAGGAAACTATGTGAGGATCCTGTGAAGAAAAGAAATTAAGGTCTCATTTAGGAGCTGTCTTGACTATATATGGAACCTATATGTATGTTCTAATTCCTCCTTACTAACATATATGACAAATGACAGTCATATACAGGTCAAGTCAGAGTTCCATTGTGTGTGTATACATGTATACATATATATTCATATATATCTCAGGCTATTTTATAGCTACTAGTTATTCCTATGCCATCTTAGTAAATGTCTTTGCTAAGAACTAGTTATATCTACTAGTTGATTGTTAATGGGAAGCACACAAGTTGGGGCTAATGTGTTATAATTTTAGATTTAGATAATCTACCTATAGAAGACGCTATAGATAGATTTCATCTACTGGTTACCCAAGGTATAGTGACCTTCTGAATATTGAACATACAAGCACAAGCACAAGCACAAATAGGTCAGAAATAGTGCTACAGTTATAAAAAGAATTCTTGAAAGACTTTGTCTGCTATCCTGAGAAAGCTGAATAATGGCCCTGAATTTCCAGAATTGAGAAGTAGTTATAGTGATAATTAAAGGTGATTTGGGGGGCAGCTGGGTAGCTCAGTGGATTGAGAGCCAGGCCTAGAGACGGGAGGTCCTAGGTTCAAATCTGGCCTCAGCCATTTCCCAGCTGTGTCACCTTGGGCAAGTCACTTGACCCCCATTGCCTACCCTTACCACTCTTCCAACAAGGAACTAATACACAGAAGTTAAGGGTTTAAAAATATAAAACAAAACAAAACAAAAAAGGTGATTTGGGATCTTTCTTATAGCTGATACATTGAACATAGTTATTTTTATTAGGTGTTACACTGTTAATAAATGACATGGCCTATAAACTTGATATACTTGATATTATTTATCTTCTGGGTATCCATGAAGCACTTGGGTACTTTGAGGATGATAAAATATTCAGAACCATGAACTCAATGGATCTTTAAAAGGTAGTGACCAGTTCTCACTTACCCCTTCTTTCTTCCCAGTTAGAGATCATGCCAGTACTATTTGAAGGGTAGGAGGAAGGACTGTTCTTTCCCACGTCTTGACTATTTATATATGCCAGCTAGAGTAGGAGGTTGGCTGGATGAGCTGAGGCTGAGCCTTTCCCTGGGTTTCCTTTCCTGAGGATGTGTGACTGAACAGTGATCCTGAGAGGGATCATAGGATCATAAATTTAGAGCTAGAAGAATGACCTTAGAGGTCATTGAGTCCAGCATCTTCATCTTAGAGGTAAGGAACTGAGACTCAGAAAGATTAAATGATTTGTTCAAGGTCACACAGAGATCAAGAGGTTTGGAGATCCTGGGTCCTTTGTTGGTACTGGTTATATTTTAGGAGTTTTAGCAACTACTCTCTCTAGAGGTAATGGAAAAGAAAAGAAAATCACCAGCAAGAGGATGAATCCAACCCACAGGCCTGACTAGCTAGAAGTCATGGATTTTGAGAGAGATGGTATGAAAAATGTAAAATGCCATTCAGGAGTATAACAAACCTTATCAAGTTCTAAGCCTTGATTTTTTACCTTCCCAGCAGAGTATAATAGTAATTATTACTGCTTAATATTTGAATTTACATTTGTTAAAGGCTTTTGCAGTTAAGTATTTTTTTATGTGCAGGAAATAAATACCTGTCCCCTACCTGATTGACATTGTATACTAAGCTTTAGGCATAAGCCAAACCTAAGTTTTAAGTAAATCTTCCCTAGGGCATCAAAATAGGGATATAAAAAACAAAAGAGTATGAGAAAAGGACCCTGACCCTTTTTTTACATGGTCAGGTTCCTTTATTACTGAACTCAGTTTAGACACTGATTTACTACTTGTGTGGCTCTAATGATAATCAGTGCCACATTAGTAGGAGGAAAAGATGCAACTTAACTCCCTGAGAATAGCAATGGTTCAAATAGATTAAGAAAGTTAAATAAAATTTTGCTTTTTTAGATTATAAAATAAATAGCAGTTCTAATATTGTCTTCCTGTATCTGAATAGATGTAAGAGACAGAATTTGGAGAAGAGTTTGTTCCATAAAGACAAGCTGAACAAATTGTCTCCTTGGTCTCAAATAAATAGTGACTGCTCTGGTAAGTAGAATTGTCATTCTATTGTATAATACCCAAGTAGTTAGCCATTCCTAGACAAAGAGCTCAGACTCCTATAAATGGTTTTGTTTTAGGGAGACTCAATGAAGTCTCAACCCAGATCAAATTCATGTTACAAAGGAAACCTCCTATAGTCAATTTCCCCTTGATGACAGAAGCAAAAGTTCCTTCCATTTATCCATTTTTTCACTTTAATAAAGTTATTTTACTCCTACATTGTGACTCTTGTTTTCTGTGTTTCTATAATCCGCAAATATAGAATCTTCTTAGGCATGAATGAGGGTGGTAGTTTTATGAGTGGAAAGCAGGGTACTTATAAGAGAGATAGATGGCATGGAGAAAGAAATGACAATATTTGGGAACTGTTTAGATAAATGAAGTGAGAGAGACAATAAGGAAATCAAGGTTAACATCAAGGTTGTGAACCATGGGAATGGTGATGCTTTGGGCAATAATAAGAAAGAAGTGAGTTTTGGAGGAAATCAACATCTGATCATTAGAGATAATATTATTTAGTGTCTATTATGTTTCAGACACTGTGCTAAGTGTTTTATTAATATTTACTAACATTATCTCAGCTTCAAAACAACCATGGAAGGGAGGTACTATTTTATCCCCGTTTTATAGACTTGCCCAGGATCACACGGTTACTAAGTGTCTGAGGTCATTTTCGAATTCAGGTCTTCCTGACATCAGACCCAGTATTCTTATCTACTACACTAGTGATGGGCAAACTTTTTAAAGAGGGGGCCAAAGGAAGGAAATGCTCCTCTGTCACTCTGTTTCTAAGGCAACTCCTTGTATTCGTCAGATTAGGAATAATGTCCCATGGCTGATGATAGAACATTTCAGGTGACCCTCCCCCTGCCACATCTGGCCCGAGGGCCATAGTTTGCCCATCACTGTACCCCACTACCTTGCTGAATACTGTTCTGGATACAATGATTTCTCTGTTGGACATCTTGAATTTGTGATGCCTATGGGTATATTTGAGTCTGAAATGTCCTTTAGACCATTGGTGATAATAGGAGTAGAGCTTAGAATAGAGACTAGGACTGGATGAAAAGAGAAAAATTAGGAATCATCTGCATAAAGATAATTGAACCTATGGGAACTGATATTACCATGTGAGGTAATATAGAGTGAAAAGAGAAGGGGGCCAGGACAGATCCTTAGGGGACACCCACAATTAGTGGATGTGACGTTGATGAAAATCTAACAAGGGACACTGAGGAGGAACAGACAGGAATAGAGCATGAAAGCATGAAATGAACCTTACTGAAATTTTTATTTGCAATCTTTTGGGTTCAAATTTGACCCAAGAGCTATGTCTTCTTCACAGGGATGCTCAGACAGAAATTTAAAAATTACTTTTTTTGTTATATAGTTTTTAAAAAGTAAGAATCAGACTAAAAAGAAAGAAAATCCTAAATGTAAGCACCACATTTCAGTCTCTTACAAAGTATTTTCCTCTTCTTCTCTCTCTCCCCTTTCCCAGCTTCCAGAAGGAGCCCAAAGAACCAATTTTTGAGAGGAAGGTCAGCTGGCCACCTGGGAAAAGAAGATATTGGCTCCAATCAGAAGGTCTGACCACCTTTTGTAGTCATTCAGTCACCTTTTATAAATTTCACATGGAAAATAGTGGTTTCTCATTTTCAAAAGTTCTTGAGAGCTATTTCAATTTCAATTTCTTTTCTTTCCCTTCCTTTTCAATCGTAGCAGACTTTTCCCATGTGTAGGCTCAGTTGGGATATAATTTGCAAGCTAAAATCGTGATAATACTATAGCATTATGTTGAGAACTTCCATAGTATTTTGTGTCCGAACTAAACATTTAAAAGCACCATATGTAATTAAACCTCAAAGGATCCCTGTAATATTGATACTGTTTTCAAGTTTCTGATAGGGTAATTGTAGTTAAGATAGCATTTTCCCCTAATGGGCCAAAAATGCATATTTTTTCTTTAAGAAATAGTAAATCCTCACATTACAAGAGTATCTGTAAGAAATAATTGTAAAAAGAAATATAAATAGTCATAAATAATAAAGCTAGGAAAACCACCTAGTCAGGATCCCTAAGGTTCACTCTTAGCAATGACACTAAATCACTTAGCCTTCTTGCACCTCAGCTCCCCCACTGGTAAATATTCTTCCCTTCCTTTTACAACGTATTAGATTATATTAAATTGCCATGTATCTAGTATTAATTCAGATATACCAGGGCAGCAACATATATAAACCAGACTTGCCACATCCCCAGAGTTGTTACCATGGAAACATGGAAGGCTAGATATCTTTTTGAGTTCCCTAGGTTCCTGTAGTTGTGTTCTTAACCTTGAATGGACTTTCAGGAAGTTAGGGGGTTGTTCATTCGAGGAGTAATCTCAATCTACCTGAAGAGTCCAGATAATGGCCAAAGGAGTGACAGCCATGTTGGAAAATATGAGGGGTGGTGGTAGGGAACCCCAACCAGCACCACATCTTGGGCAGTCTGAGCAGGGAATTAAATGGCTAGTGGCCCTCTCCTAAGCTTTGAGTGGACATCTCTGGAAAGGAAGTTTCAGAGCCAGAGGCACAGAGGAGAGCAGAGCAGGAAAAAGTGGAGACCAAAAGTTACTAGTCTATGGGATAAGGCTGGTGTTGTGTTAGTAAATATTTAACAATAGGCTCTCCAAAAAAAAAAAAAAAATAGGGGCAGCTGGGTAGCTCAGTGGATTGAGAGCCAGGCCTAGAGATGGGAGGTCCTAGGTTCAAATCCGGCCTCAGACACTTCCCAGCTGTGTGACCCTGGGCAAGTCACTTGACCCCCATTGCCTACCCTTACCACTCTTCCACCTATAAGTCAATACACAGAAGTTAAGGGTTTAAAATAAAAAAAATTAAAAAAAAATAAAAAAAAATATACCCACAACACACTTTGAAGTCTAATCTGAATGATCATTTTATCCATCATTTTTTTTTTTAGTCTAGACCAGTGATGGGCAAACTTTTTAAAGAGGGGGCAAAGAAATGGAAATGCTCATCTGCCATTCTGTTTCTAAAGCAACTCTTTGGAAGTTTCATTGTATTGTATCCTGCTCATTATATTTGTCAGATTAGGAATAATGTCCCATGGCTGGCCTATAGAACATTTCAGGCCTATAAAACATCTAGTTTGTCCTTCACTGATCTAGAGAACAAAACAATAACCAAACCAAGCTCTGATTTGTAACATTTGCTGATTTCTGGGGTCTAAAGGCATCCATTGAAATTTTAACAATAAACTCCATAATTTGAGTTGTGTTAATAGGCCCCTGGAGGAGGTGGTGACCAGAGCCAAGCCAGAGAACTGCAAGACCTGAGACAGGTGAGGAAAGACAATCAAGTTAAATGAAATTTTCCTTTTCCCGCCTCTGTCCCTTGGAGGCCTGAATGAACAGCTGTTTTCCCACTTGGCAGTCCATCTTTTTGTTTTTCCCTTTCAGATTCACCAGAGAAATCCTGGAGGGAGAGAAAAACCTATTTTGTCCCTTCACCTATGGGAAGCTAGTCAAGGTTTCCATTCAGTTTTTATGCTGTTGAACCTGGTATAAAAACTTAATGGCAATTGATCTGAGCAGTTTGCATATTAAAATGTTTGGAATGAGAGTGAAATCAAAAATCCTAAAAAGAACAGGAAACATTTTCTCCTCAACCCAAGATAGCTGGAACTAATTGGAGAGTCCATGTGACATATTAGCAATATTTTAAAGATTATTTGAAGTTACTTTTTTGATTGACCTGAGTTGTTTACATATTGAATGCTTGGAAGGAGAGGGATAAGGAAGCCAAAACCCTTAAAAGGAGATTCTCTGACCTTCTCCTTCCACTGCAATGCAAGCTGGGGTACTGGATGGAGCAACCTGGATAGTCTATGCAATTTTAAGTCTATACAATGTTAAAGATTGTTTGAACTCTGAAATGGTAGTTTTTTGGGGTTTTTAAAAAATGAATCTCTTTAAGCAAAGGGTCTAGCTGAGAAAATCTCTAGAGGAAACAGTAGCTTCTTTAGCCTTAGGATACCAAATAGCCAGAAGCCAGCTCCTCTCCAAGCTCAGCTGCCTGCCTGATAGCCTGGCCTTGGGGGAGGTGGAGTTCTTTGAGCATCTGTGGGTTCTGCAAAGCCAAGGCTGCCCAGGGCTGTAGTTGTTTGGAGCTAGAAGGCTCCAATCCTGTGAGCCCTGGTTAAATTGCTATTGGCCAACTGCTTATGCTGTGTGTGTGCATGTTTTTTTCAACATGCTGAATTTATTTATTTTTTAAATTAATATTTTCCCCAACTACATTTAAAAAGTTTCCAACATTTTTCAAAGAATATTGAGTCTTGAATTCTCTCTTCTCCCTCCCTTCCCTCAAGCCCCCAAAACCCTTGAGATGGTAAGCAATCTCATATAGATTTTACATGTGCAATCCCATAAAACATTTTTCCAAATTAATCCTTTTATAGAAAGCAACTTGAATTTTAAAAATTATGAAAGAAAAAACAAAACAAAAAATTAAGAAAATGAAAAATGTCTTCTTTGGGCTAGATTCAGATTCTATCAGTTCTTGTTCTCTGGAAGCAGATGGCATTTTTAGCATGAGTTCTTTGGGATAGTTCTGGATGATTGTATTACTGAGAATAGCTAAGTTATTCACAGTTGTTCATTGTACAGTATTTCTGTTGCTCTGCAAATGTTCTCTTGATTCTGCTGATTTTCCTCTGCATCAGTTTGTATAAGTCTTTCCAGGTTTTTCGAAGCTCTTTGTGTTTGTCATTCCTTACAGGACAATAGTATTCCATTACAATCATATATTATAACTTATTCAGCCATTCCCCAATTGACAGGTATCCTTTCACTTTCCAATATTTTGCCCCCACAAAAAGAGCCGCTTTAAACATTTTTGTACATGTGCCTTTATTTTAACATTAGAGTAAAATCTTCTCATCACTCACTCCCTACTCCTCTTTGTGTTCACTAATGTATATATATTGTTTCCAGTGACTGAGAAGAGGATAAAGAAATTGTGGTTTGTGATGATAATAATAGTTGATTAAAAATGCTTCAAAGTTTCCAAAGCACCTCACAAAGTGTCTAATTTTATTCCTACAACTACCTGTGAGGAAAATAGTGTTATTATCTTCTTTTTTACAAATGAGGAATCTGAGACAGAAAGAGGTTAGCCCAGGGTCATATAGTTAGTAGGTGTTTGAGGTAAGATTTGCACTAAGGAAAACTTTAGAGTTAAGAAGATCCCAAGTTCAGCATGGAATGGAATGTTGTATATAAGAAATGACAAATATAAAGAATACCAAGAAATATGGGAGCCTTTTGTGAAGTGTTGAAGAAAACTGAATCAGAGCTGTTATAAAGAAAATGGGACTCTGGTACTACTATGCTTCTAGGGGATATTGGTTAGGGAAGCTGTGTCTTTGTATTACCCTAGGTAGCTGGTGACTGGGGAAACACCAACCCAATCGCCCTTGCTGGATGATATAATTCCTCTATTCTAAATAACAGTGCCCAGGCAGGACCCTTAATGGTCTGGTGGATGAGTAACCCTTTCAGGTCCCACCTGGGGTTGAATTAATTATTAATATTGGGCTCTAATTAGCCTTGGATCACGTTTTCATCTGTGTGGCTCCCTCCCCAAGGGTCCTGATATAATGACCACTCAGGAATACCTTAATGAAACTTTATCTATTGCTTTTAAATATGGAAAGGAATAATCAGGAATGGATTGGGGATAGGAGACCCTGTCACACTAATATCTATGATCAATAATCCCTCAGGACTATAGGCTGTGTTTCAGTAAAGCTGGAGCTATTGTTTTTCACACTCCTCAGGTTCAGCTTGGCCACTGCCAAACCAGAGAGGGCAATCTGCTCGGTTGGTACAGAAATTATGATTTCTCTCAGCTTCCTTATAATCAGTTTGTGATATGTCAGCCTTGACAGCCTTCAGGAAATATCCACCCTTACCTCCCTCTTCTTCTTCACCTCCCTTCCTCCCATTCACCACTCAGGCCCAGACACCTAAAGAGCTAATGATGATTCAAATGCATAAAGATCTAGAGAGATTCAGGGAGAACCAATGACCCATGGTCAGGGATCCACAGATCAGTGCTCCAAGACCCAAGATCAAAGATTAATGGTCAAAGGCCAAGGACCAAATCCAAAGCCCAAAGCCCAAAGACCCCTCCCAGATGGCTGTTTGGGGTATATATACTCTCAGGCCAACCGCCTTTGCCCTGTCCTCACGGCCTCTGGGAACATTTCGAAGTCTCCAACTGTCTTCACCTGTCAATCAAGATGAGAATAACAATTCTCAGAGTTTGAATATAACAGCAAAAAATACTTTCATAGAAGGGAGATACCACTGAGATGGTATCCTTATGAGCAGATACACCATGTTCTGTTGATGCGATCCTCATATGGACTTCAGAGTATGCACAGATATTTTTTCTAGTCTTTTTTACTTCATAAAGAAAAACATTTTGATTGGCTGCTGAGCCAGAAGTGAGAATGATTACAAAAGGCACCATCCAAATGATTTGGTCCCTCCTTCTTTAATGGTTGCAACTAAGGGAGGAGATGCTATTAACCTCTGGGTAGGAAGATTAACAGTGCCCAGCACATAGTAGGTGCTTAACAAAGGCTAGTTGACTATTCTGGTTCACATGCAGTTATGAAAATGGGTCTCTGTTCTTTGCCTTTTTCTAAGTTTGTTCTATTCTATTCCTATTCCTATTCCTATTCCTATTCTATTCTATTCTATTCTATTCTATTCTATTCTATTCTATTCTATTCTATTCTATTCTATTCTATTCTATTCTATTCCTAGGCTAAAAAAATATAGGACAAGACTTACCTTGTGATTTTTGAAAGGCTGAGAGAGAGAAGGTCCAGAAGGTAGAATCAATGCTAGACTATGTGGAATGGTAAGCCAAGTGAACAATGAAATCTCCAGTGATTGACTATTTCCAGCATAGAAATTGATTGAAGGCAGTCAAGAAGGAGTGACTTATCCATTGGCTATGCTGTATTTGGAAATGAAATTGGTAGTGAATATTTCATAGCAAGAACTTTATGTTTCATCACATTCTCCCTAGGAACCAAGGATTATATAAGAGAAAATATGGTCCCAGGTGGTGGGAGAGGAGGGAATGTTTTAATTTCTTTTGTGCTATATGTTCTCAACAAATATCCCTTTTTTAAAGCTAATTGGGTAGCAGGGTGACACAGTAGATGGAATACTGGGCCTGGAGTCAGGAAGACTCATCTTCCTGAGTTTAAATATGGCCTCAGACTCGCTAGCTATGAGACCCCTGGGCAAATCACTTCACCCTGTATGTTTCAGTTTCTTCATCTGTAAAATAAGCTGGAAAAGAAAATGGCAAACCACTTCAGTATCTTTGCCAAGAAAACCCCAAATGGGGTTACAAAGAGTCAAACACAACTGAAAAAACTGGACAACAACATCCCTGTTGATGAGAGGAAGAGATCTAGCAGGAATGGATGACAGGACATGAAAAGGGCTGATAGATCAATGGCAACCCTTTCTTTCTTCCTTGATATTTGCTTCTGCAATACCATACTTTCCTGGCTCCTTTATTCCCATAACTATACCTTTGTCTCCTCATTTACTCTTCATCTTCTACTCACTCAAAGTAAATGTTCTCCAAATATTTTTTCCTTAGGAAAAGGAAAAGTTTCTCCATATATATATATATGTATATATATATATTCATTTATGTGTTTGTTTGTTCATTTATTTATTTATTTATATGTTTCCCTTGATGATAATATCCACTTCCAAGGTTCCAGTGTTCACTTCTATACAGATGACATGACCCCCCCAAATTTATATTGCTAGCTCTGACCCTTGTGATCCCCATATTGATTGCCTAGATTTTCAACCAGATATCTTGCTAACATCTTAAACTCAACATGTGGTGGGATGAAAAGGGTCCTGCATTTGGAGTCAAAGCATCTGGATTCAAATCTTATCTCTGACTGGTGCTACCTGCATGATCTTTAAAAAACTTTAAAAAACCCAACAAAACTCTTACATTCTATCTTAGGATCAATACTAAGTATCAGTTCTGAGACAGAAGGGTAAGGACTAGGGCAGGCAATTGGGGTTAAGTGACTTACCCAAGGTCACACAGTGAGGAAGCATTTGAGGTCAGATTTGAACCTAGGATCTCCCATCTTGGTTACTGGCTTTCTATCCACTTAGCCACCTAGCTGCCCCAATCATCTAATCTTCTGCATGGCCTCTCATGTATTTATCACGTTCATGTATGATGGTTTTTAATACTTGCTTGTGAGTTTTATATAAATCATGATAGTCACTTAATAAATATTTGTTGAATTGAATTTTAGGAGTAATAGCATTAACATGATCTCTTTTTAGAAGGTTCTAAGTATGAAGCTTGACACCTCTTAATTTCATTGGGGTAACAAAATATTTTCTTTGTTGATACTCCAAGTATTTGAATTTGATCAAGGATGGGGGTGGAGGGGTAGTTGAGTTTGGTGAAGAATGTATTAGAAGGAATCTGGGTTCCATAACCACTAATTGCTTTAATCTCATGATCTCTGACACTTGTTATTCTATCATGTGTGACTCTTCAAGACCCTATGGAGAGGTTAAGGGACTAGGGTCATATAGTTAGTATCTGAGGCTGGATTTGAACTCATCTTCTTGATTCCAGACCCAGAGCTCTATCCACCAAGTGACCTAGCTGTCTTGATTTCTGGTACAGGTAAACCCCCAAAGAACACAAAAAGACTCAGAAAATGGTGTCAGGGTGTATCTATTGCTGTTTACCTTGTGACCCTGAGCTCTTTCTTGATGAATGCTGTAACTTAAGCACCTTACAGCACAACCCGATGCATAAGAATTTTTCTGGAACACACGGAATGCAGGAAACACGAACATAGACATATAGGAAAAGACTCTGAATCTCCAGAGCTGAATTCTTTAGACACCATGAGGTCTTGCATAGCTCCCTAGCTCTCTTTCTCCTGTCAACATGTTTGCTCTACAACTGCAAGATAAGAATCAGTTTAGGAGACACTAGACCTAAGCTAGCTCTGCTTTTATAAATTGTCTAGAGATAGCCTCCAAGTAAAACAAAAACCTGGTTTCCTCATTAGTGCTAGTGGGATTAGTTGCTGCGTTCTTGCTTTCACAATTCAGCTACTCTTACTCTCTGACTTCAGCAACACATTGGATTATGCTTATAGTTTAAAATTTTGTTACTTAATTTTTTCCTTAAATTTCCTTAAATTCATATAGAACCAGTATCCAGATTTAAGTGGGGAAAACAATGATTTGTGGCATGTGTTTACTCTTATCTTCTTTGTTTTTATGATCAGAGAGTGATATGGTTTTGGAATAGGATTTAATTCTCTTTGAATGCTTATAAAATCAGGATCAGGATGGTGGGAACTTTTCTATGATATGAGGTCAGGGAGGTACAGTCAGAATCTCTATATTCTACTCACTCTATTACTTGGGCTGTACCTGACTGGAATTCTGGTGGATCATAGACAAAGGTCTGTAATTTAATGCCTCGCTTTCTATAAGGTGGCAAAATTACCATCACCCTACTTTATGTATTGACAATTGCACACATCTCTCCTCAGATTTCTCTGAATGAGGGTGAATACAATATTACTCTGGGTGAGTTTTATACCCTTTAGGTCACCTGTGAGATTATTATTGGGAATGAAACACTCTAGGTTTTGCAATTTTATGAAACTATAGTTTCTTCCTGTCTCCTGACGATTTCCTTTGAGGCCTTACTATCTTGTTGTTCTGTATTGGTGCTGTAGGGACATTCGTATTGGGGAAGAAGCCTACTGAATAATTTTTAAACAGCTGGCATTTAAATGGAAGCCAGGGCTTCTTAAAATTTTTTTGTGTCTTGGTCCCTTTTTGTAATCTGGTAAAGTCTATGGACCTCTCTCAGAATGATGTTTTAAAATGTATAAAATAAAAATAAAAATGGATTATGAAGGAAACTAATTATGTTGCGATACAGTTATCAATATTTTAAAAAATTCATGGACCTTAAAACCCCTGAATTCTAAACTATTAATGAGAATGAACTAAAGTTGGAGATTAACCATTATGCACTGAAGGATTTAAGAGATTCCTTTTAGTCTTGCCATAATCCAGTCCAAGAGTCTCAAATTCTATTCTGCATATTTCTTTTAAGCCTCCAGCTCTAATCTATTTGTACTACTACCATCTAAATCCTTATTCTATTCACAAAATTTTGTTAATCTGATTACATATTCATCTGGACAAAGGACTGCATAATATGTCTTGGGAAGCATTCAGCCAGCTAGCTTGCTGGATGTGTGAGACTTGTGTATGCCAACCAGAGAGAATGCTTGCTTGTGTGCACCAGAGAGCCCTTTAAGTATCATACCAAGGAGGGCTGCAAACTCAGTAGGTATCAACTGTGTGAGGCACCTTCCAAAAAAAAGCTAATGGAATCTTGCATACATTAAGAGTTGAAGAGCTACAGGCATAAGGAAGTGATAGCTCCTCTATGTTGCCTTGGTCAAACCACATGCCAATAATATCGAGGTCAGTTCCAGATGCTGTAGCTGAGCAGCATCAATAGGAACATAGATCTTTGACCTTGGAGAAGTCACTTAACTCTGCTTACCTCAGTTCCTCACCTATAAAATGAGCTAGAGAAGGAATGGCAAACCAATCCAGTGTCTTTTCCTAGAAAATCCCAAAAGGGGTTATGAAGAGTTTGACACAACTGAAAAATGACTAAAACCAGGAAAGTAAAGGGCCCTGAATCCAAAGTCATATGATGATCCACGGAAGGAAGTAGGGTTGCTTATTTTGAGAAGAGAAAACTGATAGGAGATAAGAGACTATAACTGTTTTCAAATATCTGAAGGATTATTATATGGGTGAAAGTTTAGACTTGTTCCATTTGGCCTCTGAGAACAGAACCAGTAGCAATGAATGGAAGTGGCAAGGAAACAGATTTGTGTTTGAAATCAGGACAATAGCAACATTGCCTAGTAGACAGAGAGCTGGCCTTGGAGTCAGGAAGAGCTGAAATATATTAGCTGTGTGACCCTGTGCATGCCACTTTACTTGGAGCTCTTGGCAAATCTCTAAGACTAAAAGTTATAGAGAAGATGCTGACCTGAGCTGTTAAAGGGAGTTTCATAATTTGGGGTTCCCAAGGCCATTGAAAATCACAGGTCAAGTTCCTATCTCCATTCCAGTCAGGAAGTTCCTGCCAATTAGATCTGTCCAAAAGTGGAAAGGACAATTTTTAAAGATGGTGTGTTGTCCCTCTTTGGAGGTCTTCAAGAAAAAACCCACTTGTTGGTAAGTAATTCTGTCACTTAAAAATAAAGCCCACTCCTCACCCAATCCCACTCACACATTTTGCCGTATTGCCTCATTAGAGATAATTAGTTTTTGTCTGGCATCTAAAATAAATGGTTGTCAATATGACTGCAAAAAAAATCCATCTATAGTATAGCCCTGGTCTGCACTGAGAATGGCAGATGAGAGAAATCATCCATACAAAGATTCACCTATCTGATCCTGAGCTGCAACCTTGATTTCTCTGTAAATGAGTGAGGTCCTGCTTTAAGGAATATCCCATGATCTATCACAGCCCTGTAAATTCACAGAGAACTGGGGAATTTGTGGTAAAGAGAGATGCTAAATGGGAAGGGAAGGGAGTTTGAAGCTCTTACTTATATCCTAGTTCTTACTGGGAACATGGAGATCCATCAAAGGGCTACTGGAAACAGAGAGGGCAGAACTTCCTCTCTTCTCTGCACATATGGTAGGTTATAGGTGTGGATTAGTACTTGATATACTATCAGGAAAAAAATGAAGAATTAGTTGGTCTTGCTAAAATTGCTTTTCCCTCCCTTCTTTTTATAAAATATAGTCAATAAGCATTTATTAAGCACCTTCTATATGCAAAGTTCTTGCTAAGCACTGAGAATACTAGGAAAGACAAAACTAGTTGGTATTGTCAAGGGACTAATGGTGGAGATAAATTTCAAGCAACTATGAACACACAAGACAGATAGAGGCTAAAGTGGCAGTATTCTTAGAGGGAAGGTGCTAGCATTAAGTGTGGGGAGGTGAGAAAGGCTTCCTGTAGAAGCAAGGATTTTAGGGGAGATCTGAAGAAAGCCAGGGAAGCCAGGAGGTAGAGAAAAGAGAGAGAGAGAATTCAAGACATGGGGGCCAATCAATGAAATACATTTAGAAGTTGAGAGATGGAGTACACTGTGCAAGGAACAACAAGGAGGAAGGCAATTCCAAAGGACTCATGATGAAAAATGACATTCATATCCAGAGAAAGAACTGATGAATCTCAATGCAGATTGAAGCATACATTTTTTTGGCTATATTTTTCTTGGTCTGTTTTTTCTTTTATAACATGACTAATATAGAAATGTTTTACATGATTGCATATGTATAATCTATATATTGCTTGTTTTCACATTGAGATGAGGAAGGGAGGAAGAAAATTTAGAACTCTAAGTTTGAAAAATAAATAATAAAGACTATTTTTGCATGTACTTGGGAAAAAATATTACTTAAAGCAAAGCAAAGCAAGGAGGCCAATGTCATTAGATTATAGAGTACATGGAGGGGAGTCTGTGAATTTAATATAAAATATACCCTGTTATTCCATTTGATAGTCCCACCCTTTGACTGCTATGCATACTGTGGCTTACTGGAAAAGGTTGACTCAAGTCCACATGGGCCACCTGGTATACTGGTGGGCTGACAGAAGTCCCTGTATGAAGAGTGAAGTATCCAGAAGTCAGGACTTGGGACATGGACTGTCCAATCAGAGAGCCCCAGTAAGAGTGATGTTTTTGGCTTTATAAGAAAGGGGAGGGAGAAGTAGCAAGTTTTTTCACTGGGGACTCTCTCTGACTGAACAAATAACTTGCTTCCTTCCTTGGAGCATTCAACACTCTGCTTGAACCTCAGCTGGGAACTGGAGCTAGGGAAGTATGGAAGTGTTTTTTTTTTGTTGTTGTTGTTTTTGGGTAGGGTGGCCTGGTGTTCTTTCTCTCTATCTCTCTTTAACTTTTACTAATAAATAATTATATATTAATATACAGTCTCCAAGGAATTTTAATCATTACAGGAGTAAGGTATAAGAAGACTAGAAAATTGGGAAGAAGTGAGCTTATGAAAGCCTTTAAAAACAAAACAAAGGACTTTATATTTTATTTTAGAGGAGACAGGGAACCACTGGAGCTTAATGAATGGGGTGTGTGTGTGTGTGTGTGTGTGTGTGTGTGTGTGTGTGTGTGTGATATGGTCGGGTTTGTGCATTAAGAAGATCATTTTGATATTTGAAGGAAGGATGGATAGGATTGAGGCAAGAATTGAATCAGGGAGACCAACCAGAGGACTACTGCAAAATTTAGGACATGAGGGCTCTAGTGGTAGTAGTATCAGAGAAGACCAAAATTAAGACCATTTTTATCTTAGTATCTCAGCATTCACTCTTTTTTAATTTTTAAAAGTTTAACATTTTAATTTTTAAAAAAGCACCCTTACCTTCTTTCTTAGAATCAATACTTAGTATTGGTTCCAAGGCAGAAAAGTGGTAAGGGCTAGGTAATTGGGGTTAAGTGACTTGCCCAGGGTCACACAGCTAAGAAATGTCTGAGGGTAAATTTAAACCCAGAACCTCCTATCTATAGACCTGGCTCTCTAACTACTGAGCCTCCCAGTTGCACCTCAGCATTCATTCTTTTTTTTTAATTTTAAAATTTCCAATTAATTAATTAATTAAGAACATTTTCCCATGGTTATAGGATTCATGTTCTATTTCTTCCCTCCTTTCACCCCCTCCCACAGCTGATGCACAATTCCACTGGGTTTTACATGTGTCATTGATCAAGACCTATTTCCATATTATTGATATTTGCACTAAGGTATTTATTTTGAGTCCATATCCCTAATTATCTCCCCATCCACCCATGTGATCAGGCAGTTGTTTTTCTTCTGTGTTTCTGCTCCCACAGTTCTTCCTCTGAATGTGGATAGCATTCTTTCTCATATATCCTTCATAGTTGTCCTGGATCCTTGTTGATTTTTTTTTAAACCCTTGTACTTTGGTGTATTGTCTCATAGGTGGAAGATTGGTAAGGGTGGGCAATGGGGGTCAAGTGACTTGCCCAGGGTCACACAGCTGGGAAGTGGCTGAGGCCGGGTTTGAACCTAGGACCTCCTGTCTCTAGGCCTGACTCTCACTCCACTGAGCTACCCAGCTGCCCCCTGATCCTTGTTGATTTTACTACAGTGTATCCGCCTATGTGTATAATATTCTCCTAGTTCTACTCCTTTCACTTTGCATCAATTCCTGGAGGTCATTCCAGTTCACATGGAATTCCTCTACTTCATTATTCCTTTGAGCACAATAGTATTTCATCCCCAACAGATACCACAATTTGTTCAGCCATTCCCCAATTGAAGGACATACCCTCAGTTTCCAGTTTTTTGCCACCACAGAGAGCATGACTATGAATATTTTTGTACAAGTCTTTTCCCCTATGATCTCTTTGGGGGTATAAACCCAGCAGTGGTATGACTGGATCAAAGGGCAGGTGGTCTTTTAGCACTCTTTGAGCATAGTTCCAAATTACCATCCAGAATGGCTGGATCAATTCACAACTCCACCAGCAAGGCATCAATTTTGCCACATCCCCTCCAACATTTATTACTTTCCTTTGCTGTCATTTTAGCCAATCTGCTAGGAGTGAAGTGGTACCTCAGAGTTGTTTTGATTCTCAGCATTCATTCTTAAGCAGCTATCCTTACTCCTGTGCTTTGGCTTCTAGCACAGTGGTCCTGGCCTGGGCTTCCTCCTGGGCTCCAACAGGCTTCAATCTATTTCCCATGCTTGCTTTTCTTCTGCTAATGAAGCTCTCTTCTTCATCCTCCTCCCTCAAGAATGAAAAGGATTATGTTCTGCAGGGGCTCAGTAGATAAACAGTGGTGAATTCCTGTCTGCTTGTGGACATAGGTTTCTATCATCCTCTGATGACTTATAGAAGCCTTTCATAAGTCCTTCAGAATTGTCCCAGATCACTGTATTGCTGAGAGTAGCTAAGCCTTTCACAGTTGATCATCTTACAATATTGGTGTTACTGTGTACAGTGTTCTCCCAGTTCTGCTTATTTTGCTCTGCATCAGTTCCTGTAGATCTTTCCAGCTTTTTCGAAATCATCTTGTTTATAATTTCTTATAGCACAATAGTATTCCATCACAGTCATATACCACAGCTCATTCGGCTATTCCCCAATTGATGGACATCCCCTGAATTTCCATTTCTTTGCCACCATGAAAGGAGCTGTTGTAAATATTTTTGTAGAACCATGTCCTTTCCCCATTTTTACTATCTCTTTGGAATACAGACTCAGTAGTGGTATTACAGGATCAAAGGGTATGCATAGTTTTATAGCCCTTTGGGCATAGTGAGAGAATAGTTTCAAAAGAGTGGTCGGTGTGGAATCCAGATGGTAAAGAGTTGAAAGTTGGGAAGTGAGTGGTCAAGGGGAGAACTAGAGACAATGAATGTGGAAAACCTTTTCTAGGAGTTTGTGAAAGTTGAGAGAAATAGGACAATAGTTTGATGGTTTCAAGTAAAGAGTGATTTTTTTCCCTTTAAGGATAAGAGAGATCTTGGCACGTTTGTAGTTAGTGGGAGGGAAGGAGCTAGTGGCTAAAGGAGATTAAAGAAGAGATAGATAGATAGATAGATAGATAGATAGATAGATAGATAGATAGATAGATAGAAAGAGTCAGAGAGAGAGACAGAGAGAGAGACAGAGAATAAACTTCAGTAGGAGATGGGAAGGCTTGAAATGTAGAACATAAGTGATTAGTTGGTCTTTTTTTCTTTTTTATTGTCATACAAAACACACTTCCACATTGATCATTGTTGAAGGAGCACATTCATAAATCCCAAAATAAAACCAAAGATATACTGATGTGACAGACGACACCAACAGTTCTTTCTCTGGAGGTGGAGAGAATTCCCCATCATAAATCTTTCAGAATTGTTCCATATCATTGCATTGCTGAGAGTAGCCCAATTTTCACAGATAATCATTGTCCAATATTGCTGTTATTGTGTACAATGTTCTCCAGTTCTACGTATTTCATTCTGCATCAGTTCCTACAGATCTTTCTAGCTTTTTCTGAAATTATTCTGCTTATCATTTCTTATAGCACAATAGTATTCCTTTACCAACATGTATCATAATTTGTTCAGCCATTCCCCAATTAATGGACATTCCTTCAATTCCCAATTCTTTGCCACCACAAAAAGAGCAGTTATAAATATATTTTTTACAAGTAGGTTCTTTCCCATTTTAAAAAAATTATCTCTTTGGGATACAGACCCAGTAGTAGTATTACTGGATCCAAGGGTATGCATAGTTTTATAGTCCTTCAGGTATAGTTCCAAAATGCCCTCCAGAATGGTTGGATCAGTTCACAACTCTACCATTAATTGCTCTTCTAAAGTAGAAAGGCCACCTTTTTATCAGAGACTGAATCAAAGAAGACTTGTATTAGAAATGGGGTGAAGAAGAAGGGTTTTGAGAAGTAGGGTAATAGAGAAGAAATTGATGACTGGCTTTCACAATAACACATTAGGCATCCAAGCTCTTTGGTGACCTTGTAGAAGATGTTATAATGAAATTGTATTTTTAGCACCTTAATTAAAGAAGATGCTATGTCCATTTACTGAAACTAGAATTGTTTCCACAAATCAGCTGGCTCTTATTAGGCAAAATACCACCTCATTCAATTGCACAGGTAACCCTGCCGATATAACTGGGACCATAGTGTTCTCAAAGGATCTGTTTATCAAGTGTCTGCTTTTGGGGGCAGCTGGGTAGCTCAGTGGATTGAGAGTCAGGCCTAGAGACGGGAGGTCCTAGGTTCAAAGTCGTCCTCAGACACTTCCCAGCTGTGTGACCCTGGACAAGTCACTTGACCCCCATTGCCCACCCTTACCACTCTTCCACCTAGGAGCCAATACACAGAAGTTAAGGGTTAAAAAAAATTTTTTTTTTTAATCAAGTGTCTGCTTTTAGTACTTACAGGCAAATAGAATTAATAACCATCCATTCATCCAGCCAACTCTGCCCTTACTTACTGATTAATTAAACAAGTCAGGCTCTGTTCAAGGCGGAGGCGAGTGGCAGAGAGGGGTAGCACAGTCCCTGTCCTCAAGGAGCTTAAATAGTGAATCAAATAATTGCTGTCATGTCAGTCACCTCACTGCTCATGCCATTATGCAAATCTGTGCAAACCACTAATGGTTTGATCTGGAATCTAGGTATAACTAATTTTGAGAATTTCATTAGTGTTCTCAAGGCAATTCTCTATCCCTAGATTAAAAGCTCTGTTTTGACCATTACTACACATTGAGGAGACAACTTAATTGAGCTGTTTATGCTGATACCTTGATCTGTTCCCTGAGAATTTTATAACTAATTCCAAATGTCTCTGTGAGTTAAGTGGTCCTTTCTAAATGTGCATTGCCTTGCATATATCTGTGCTAAATTTCATTTGTCATCCTGCTGCCCAATTATCGAGCTTTTCTGGGTCCCTCACAACCTTCCCTGGCCTCTACTGTTTTAGAAAATCTTGTACCATCAGCATATCCTCCTTATCCAAAGAAGCTTAATGAATATATGGTACTGAAAAAATAGCCAGTCATATATCACAAGAGCAATGTTAGTATATGTTGGCTTAAAAGTTGGGTGGTTTTAAATGAATATCTGGTTGCAATGTCTCTAAACAACTTACTATGGCCATCCTGAGTACTGAGCATAATCATACAATGATCCTTTCCTTACTATTGGTGGAAACCGTCTGTTATTAATATTACATATGTTATTTTCATAATTCTATAATAGAGAATCATTGTTCCAGTGTAAATAGACTACTCAACTTGAAGCTAAGAAAAACCAGTTTCAAATTCATATTTACCAGCTATGCGAACACAGTTATGTCACAACATCTCTTATCCTTGGACAATTCTCTAAGGCTTTAATTTAAATGGGCAGCTAGATAGTGCAATGGTTAGAGCAGTGGCCTGAAGTAATGAAGACCTGAGTTCAAATGTAGCCTGAGACATTCACTAATGGTTCAATCCTGGAAAGTAACTTAATCCTGCTTGCCTCAGTTTCCTCACCTGTAAAAAAGATCTGGAGAAGGAAATGGCAAACCATTCCAATATCATTACCAAGAAGAAGGAAGAGTCAGACATGAGTCAAATGACTCAACAACAATAACATAATTTAAAGAGTGATTATGATCTGCATTGATTGAAGATGTTTACACTGAATTCCCAGACCAAGGAAATCACTGATCCTTGACATATTGACATATAACTGTAATAAAACCCTGAAAATACCACTCATGGGTGCATCATATAGTAGCTGAATCAATGAAATAACTTGGAGAGATGAGTAATGTTGATAAATGAAGCTAGAAATCAGCTGACTACTAAGCTTAAGACTCATCTTGACTTTGTAGACAAGCTAAGACAGAGAAATATCCCTTAAATCAGACATGGAAATGTAAAGGAATGAATGTCTAAAAGGAGTTGTGGTCCTTGAAACAGGAATATGGCAGTTTCTGTTTTCCAGTCTTATTGGGAATGGCCCCAATGGAAACAGTTTTCAAGGAATGATGACATTTTGTCACTTAGACACTTGGCCCCAAATCCAAATAACCTAGACAGGGAAATGAATCCTAGATATTAGTCTGGAAGAAAATGTGAAGAACTCAGGTCTCACCTCAAGGTATCTACCAAATGTCACCTCTGAATAGTGAATTTAGTTCAGGCAAACCAACCTGGACAGAGGAAGAAGGCAAAAGTCAAGCTGGAACTTCTAAAGGTCATCAAGTCTCCAAAGATGCAGCTTCAAACAGCCTGAAGCCTAGGGAGGAATCCTTAAAGCCCAGATAAGAAATGATTCATTTAATCCAGGCCACCAAGTGTGAAAAGTTCCAAAGACTGGAGTCATCCTGACAAGCAGGTAAAGTGAAAGAGACTACTGCAAGGTTCTCATAAGAGCACCTGAAAGTCATGGCAAAAATTTAGAGAAACAAGAGAAAAGAGCTTTCTACAAATTGGAATAGTCAGTCAATAAACATTTATTAAGGGGCTTCCTACTGCCTTGACACTATGTTAATGGTTAGAGATACAAAAAAAAAATAACAAAAGATAGTTCTTGATCCCAAGGAGCTAACAATCTAATGGGAGAAAACAACACATTTTTTTTAATTGAAAATTGTACGCAGCACAGGAGCATAATAAAGTCCAGAGGTCAACTACAATTTTATAGGTCCAGTGATAAAGACTACACACTTCCTGATATAGAAATGATGGACTGAAGGTGCATCATGCAGCATATATTTTTGAACATGATCAAAGTAGGAATCTATTTGGCTACTTTATGCCTACTTGTTACAAAGATTTTGCCTCTATTTTTTCCCCAAGTGTGGGATAGAGAGGGGGAAGTAGGAGATGAAAGGGGAGAAAAAATGTTTGTTGATTGAAAAACTATTTCAAAATAAATTAAAATATGAAATTAAAAAAAAAACAAACTTACCTTCCACCTTAAAATTAATACTGTGTATTGGTTCTAAGGCAGAAGAGTAATAAGGGTTAGGCAATGGAGGTTAAGTGATTTGCTCAGGGTCACATGGCTAGTGTTGTGAGGGTTATTTAGCAATTAATTTAGTAATAGTGTTGGACTTAGCAGGAAGGGCTGGAGGATTCCAAGATGGAATGAAGGAGCAGGAAGTGGGGCTTGTGCTCTGAGAGAGACTCCATTAGTGGTTGGGAACATAACTTGCTAACCCTGGGAGATCTCAGAGTTAGGGAAAAAGTGCACCCAGATTCCCTGGGATCCTGAGAGGTGGAGGCTTTCAGCAAGTGGACAACAGACCTGCAGAGTTGCACCAAGTGGGGAAGTGGTTTGGGATCTGGTGGACAGAATTTCAAACTCACTCTCCCTCCCTGGGTACCTTGGATCACCTGGTGGAGTTGGCTCTTGCCATCCTGTGACCATCCTGGATTACCATGAGACTCCAATTGGCCTTTTAGCTGAGCTGACCAAACCTGGCTGGAACCAGGTTTGAAGAAGCTTTCCCCGTGATTTCAGTACTGCTTCCTTTGGGCCCTGCCTGGCTTAGGTCAATAGGATAGTGTAGTTAAATCCTTCCCTGCCCACTGTGGTTTGCCCTTAGGTTTCAAGTATAGAATCCCCTTTCCCATCCTTTATTTAGTTACCCTCAATTAAACTGTCATATAATTAAACTGCCTGCTGGTGACTGTTGGGCCAACTGCCATTCCTGTGTCAGTTAAAAGCTTGGCAGTGGACCCTGGTCTCCCTATCCTGGTTGGTCCTGTCTCTCCTTCAACCCAGTGTGTACCCACAAACCATTTAGTTTACATTTTAATAATAATAATAACATCCCTGGTGTACCTGAGGTCAAATTTGAACCCAGAACCTCCCATCTCTAGGCTTGGCGGTCAATCTACTGAACCACCTAGTTGCCTGCTAGGACACTAAACATTTAAGACAGTATGGGAGGGAGCATGTTCAAGAACTGATGCAGAGCAAAATAAGCAGAACCAGGAGAATATTGTACACAGTAATAGCAATATTATGGAATGATCAACTATGAAAGACTTAGCTACTCCTAGCAATACAGTGATCAAGCGCAATTCTGAGGGACTTATGACAAAGAATACTAGCCACCTCCAGAGAAAGAACTACTGGAGTCAGAAAGCAGATCAAAGCTTATTATTTTTCACTTTAGTTTATTTATGATTTCATTTTGGGGTTTTGGTTTTATGTGAGTATTCTAACAATGACCAAAATGGAAGCATGTTTTGCATGATAAGACATGTATAACCTAGATCAAATTGCTTACCATCTTCAGGAGGGGGAGAGAAAGGAGGGAGGAAGACAATTTAGATCTTATAATTTTGGAAAACATGTTTAAAATTGTTATTTCATGTAATAGGGGAAATAAAATATCTTTAAAAAAATTAAATGTAGCAAATGCTCCCAAGCTAAATAGATGATTTCCTATCCTTACTCTTGGTGGAAAGTCATCGATGCTGAGTAGGCCAGGAGAACTAGCCTATTTGCTGTTCCTTTTACATGACATTACATTTTCCATTTCCTTGATTTGGGGTATTCCCTATGCCTGAAATAATCTCCCTCACCAGCCCTGTCTCCTAGAGTTCCCAGCTCTCTTTAAGGCCCAACTCAAACTCTTCCTCCTATACAAGGTTTTCCCTTTCTCCTTTGTCACCTACTCCAATAGATACTAGATGCCTTAACAAGCCATTATTTGTATATATTTCTCCCCTCCTAGTAGAATGTAAGCTACTGGAAACCAGGAATGATGTTTTGCTTTTGCATTTGTATCCAAGCACCTAACTCAGTGAAATGGGATAGAATAGACACTTAAATATTTTCTTAACTAAATAGAAACTTCTATGTAAACATGTAATATATATGTATATATGTGTTTCTATAAAATTCACAATTACTTGGCATGAAAGGAGGCTATGAAGCATCTATTGGTTTGGGGATGTAAGTGGAATTTTCCTAATTTGTTATGATCATAGCATCCTGAACCTCTGTCCTAGGAATTTGGTGGAAGGAGTTTTAAAGCCAAAATCCTAATCTCTTCCCAGCCACAATCTGATTGACTTCTATTAAATAAGTAAGGCTGGGTAAACTTTTTTAGTGTAGGTAAATCACTTACACATCATGTATTTTTACATTCACTTATTATAGATACTACAGATAAAAATTATTTGAAAAATCATGGATTTGTTTATAGAGATCATAATATTTTCCCTCCTTTTTCAAAGACAAACAGGAATAGGAGCAGCTGGGTGACTCAGTGGATAGAGAACTAGACCTGGAGAAAGGAGGTCTTTTTTTTTTTAAACCCTTAACTTCTGTGTATTGGCTCCTAGGTGGAAGAGTAGTAAGGGTGGGCAATGGGGGTCAAGTGACTTGCCCAGGGTCACACAGCTGGGAAGTGTCTGAGGTCAGATTTGAACCTAGGACCTCCCATCTCTAGGCCTGGCTCTCAATCCACTGAGCTACCCGGCTGCCCGAAAGGAGGTCTTAAATTAAAATCTGGTGTCAGATACTTCCTAGCTGTGTGACCCTGGGCAAGTGGCTTAAATTCAATTGCCTAGCTCTTACCACTATTCTGCCTTGGAACTGGTTTTTGGTATGGATTTTAAGACAGAAGGGAAGGGTTTTAAAAACAAACAAATAAAAACAGAATCATATAATATTTTTATAGTAGTGAAAAGTATGATTGTCCATCAATTAGGGAAGAGTTGATCAAATTGAGGTATGAAAATGTAATGGAGTATTTTTTGCTCCATAAGAAATTATTAACAGGTTCAGAGAAGCATGGGAGTAAACCCATGAATAGATACAAGGTGAAGTGTGTAGAACTCGGAAAAAATAATCATGTGATGTAATGATGTATACAAAACACCACCAAAATACAGATGAACTTTGATTAATTGTAATGACCAATCTTGGCTCTGGAGAACACAACAGGCAACAAAATTCTTTCTTCTTAGTAGAGGACTATGGGCATAATATATTGCATATTCAACCAGAAACAGTTGTAACATTGATTGATTTTGCTTAACTGTTTTCCCCTTTGTTACAAGGACAGGTTGATGGGGAAGCACTTTAGGAAATGATTGATGTATAAACAAAAAGCATCAATAACACACACACACACACACACACACACACACACACACACACACACACACAAATTAAACCCTCTTTGTAGCTCTTTTCTGCCCAATGAGATTCTGTAGCAATATGACTAGAGGGCATTAATACCCTCCATAGATGCAAAAGGGAACTGAATTACCTGGTCTGTAGCATTACTAATGAAATGCATGGACAATATTGATGCCATCAGAAAGGACCCAAAGCTATGTCTCTTCCTTTGAGCTAACAGTTTGAATTTGCTTATGTTTGATGCATAGATTGGACCTTTAGGAAGTTATCAGCAGTGACTAAGAAGTCATTCACCTGCAAATATGAGCTTGGATGACCTCTTTTGATGTTACAAGAAGAAAAAAAAATGAAAAGAGCTTGCTTTTGGCCACCCTCTTATCAATAAAACATCCTTTCACCATCTTTTAGTCATTTCACGCCTCAGCATCTTCCCATAGTATGAGGAAAGTGATCTATTCATCTCTTTCAAGAATGTTTATTTAGAGAAATTATGTGTACTAGAAAACAAATTCTACTACTAGATATCATCCTTTGTGAAATATCCATTTCTATTAGATTTATGACAATGGAAACCTTATCTTATTCCGATGGGACTTATAACCATGACTGAGATACTCTGTACAAAGGCAGAGGCAGAGTGGAGAAAAGGAATGAAGAGGAGGAAGGCTTGTACAAAAAGGAGTGGGATGCTACAGAATATTTTGCTAGAACATAGATGCTAAAATGAAGTTTGGAAATGAAAAAAAATTTAAATGATTTTCTATCTCATTGGTATAACTATGACATGCCTTACACAGGGATAAATTATTTAGCCTTGGTTCTCCTAAGATGTTCAGTCAGAATTTCAGGCCAGAAGCTTTGGAATAAATGACAATAATAGCTATTTCCTCCTCAATGCCACCTCTCTGTATATCTGCTTCTGCCTTCCTGAATGTTATATCTGACCAATTTTCTTCTTTTCCATTTGCTTTCCCATTCAATCACAGAGCACACAATCACAATAAAAATCAAAGTGGTGAAGGACTTCAGAAGTTATCAAGTCCAAATCCTTTCCTATATAGCAATGACACACCCCTTACAGAAAGCATCCCTAATAAGTAGTTATCCAGTCTTTTCTTGAAGATTTCTTGTGAAATGCTGTTTGTGAAAAACACCCATTAACTCCCAATGCAGCCAATGACACTTTTTGGGTAACTTTAATTGTTAGGAAGTTCCTTCTTACATCAAGTCTAAACCTTTCTCTCTATAACTTCCACCCACTGCAACTGATTCTGTCCTTGAAGGTCAAGCAGAAATTGTCTATTCCATAAATTTTCTCTTTCTAGCCAAAATATTCTCAATTCTTCCACTAATTCCTTTATGGAAAGGTGTACAATCTTGGTCATGCTTTTTCAGATATTAGTTTGTCAGTGTCCTTCCAAAAAATATTGAATACACGCAGTATTGAATATTATATACCAGATGGAACCTGATTATTATATTGTTGTGTATCCTTTCTCTCTTTCTGCCTCTATGTCTCTTTGTTTCTGTCTCTCCCTCCCTCCCTCTCTCCCTCCTTCCCTCC
>NC_058130.1:251733028-251777967 GCF_016433145.1 Gracilinanus agilis | reverse complement strand
AAGTCTATGAAGGCTCAGAGTCCTAACTTGATTCTTGTGGAGACTCAACCAGCTAGCCTTGGTTATTTTTATAACTTAAAGACGAAGTTAAGAGTTATAGTGGTTAGGTTTATTTGGAATAGTATAAATTTGGTTAGTTAGATTAGGGAGGATTAGCGTAGCCTGTGAACCACAGGAGAAGCAGTTCCTTGTGGGACCTGGGAGTTTATTTGGGTGGAGTTAGAATCCCTTAGAATTAGAAATTCTTTTTCTCATATATATATATATATATGTATATATATATAAATTGTTTATTTTTCATAAACAAGAGTCTCTTTAGCATTCCTTGTGCCTTGCATTGCTTGCCCAATTTTATTTTTACAGAAAACTACCCTCCCCCTCTCTATACTTGCTGAGGGCATTCCTTGCTTCACCCACCCCTGCAACCCAATAGGAGTACTTTCTCCCTCCCCTGTGTGAGGTAAGGGGAGGGCAGGGCACGCCTGGCACTTGTTCTGGAGGGTGGAGTGGGACCAGGGACCTGGCACATCTCTAAAAGGTTTGCTATCACTAGTACAGGGAACTCCCAGGTAAGGAAACTCTACTAATTAATGAGGAGGTTGTTAGATTCTGTGCAATATATTCAGTGGCTGTTCAGTCATTTTACCATCATGTCCAACTCTTTGTTGATCCCATTTGGGATTTCCTTGACAAACATACTAGAGCTGTTTGTCATTTCCTTCTCCAGCTCATTTTATAGATGAGGAAGCTAAGGCAAACAGAATTAGGTGACTTGCTCACAATCACACAACTAGTGTATGAGGCCAGATTTGAACTCATCAAGGTATTTTCTCAACTCCAGGCCTGACACTCTATCCTCTGTGCCATCTAGCTACCCTGGACAATGTAGTCTTAGAGAATTGCCTAGAACACTGACAGGTTAAATGACCAAGAATTGCAAAACCAGTAAGTATAAAAATAGGACTTGAACTCTGGTTTCAAGGTCAACTCTATTCATCATGCAGCATCCCCTTTCAGATAGTCGATTATGGAGTATTAAATGGGAGTTACAGTTGAGTAACCATTGGGGAAGGAGTCCTGGCAAAGTAACAGTGGATGAGACAAAGCCTGCTGATGAAGACAAGTGAGTAGAATGTTCTCCATCTGATCTCCTCTAGAGACTTCCATCATTGTTCTCTAAGCCTCTTCTAGCACTCACCATGTTTACTATTCCTGATATCCTGGGGGTAGAGGGTCCCCCTGGGGCAGGAGCAGAGATCAACTAATGACAAAACTGAAAAGGGAATAAAAAAGACCTACCAACTAACTTTGATTTTAACATAGACTCCCTGTGGCCTTAGGCAAGCTTCACCTTCTGGCTTTAAATGAATCATTTAGCCATTATCTTTATGTCCCTTACACTTGTTTTAAAGGATGATAAAATATTTTCTCTAATGTCCCTATAGGCAGTGTATTTACTGAATATTTTTTGTCAAATAGTTTGAGAAGAGATAGAAATTCCTTACATACTCTGGCTTATCGTTGGTTCAGGATCCCAGATTTAGAAGTAAAAGGGATCTTGGAGATCCTGTCTAGTCCAATCCCCTAATTTTATAGATGAGGAAAATGAGCTTCAGGAGGTTAAGGGATTTGCTGAAGGCCACACAGCTAGTAAGTGGAAGGGTTGGATTTGGACCCAGGTCCTCTTATCATATTCAAGCGTTTTTTCTGTCATTCCAACCTGGAACTGAACAATGGGAAAACTGTAGAGTCTGCCCATGAAATACAGTACTTTGGCCAACTTGGAGGTTGTCAAGATTTCCCCCCCTAGAATTTGGAGTCTTTGGTGAATATAGTATTCACATCTGTCATAATTAATCAGTTCAATTCTTATTGATTCAGTCCAATTTAATCTAACAAATATTCATTGAAGAAAGGAAACAGGCATTTATGGAGTTCCTTACTCAGTCTCAGATATGGTTCTAAGCACTAGGATACAAATAGAAGCAAAAAAACCCAATCTCTTCCCTCAAAGAGCTTACATTCTAATAGAGGAGACAAAACACAAAATGGTCCTGAAAAGTAAAGGAAAGGGGAAGGAAACAGAATCAGGGCCTGGAGGGAATGAAGGCTCTAGGAGGAATTTACCAATGGGAACAGGGAGATTGGTCTAGTGCAGTGATGGGCAAACTTTTTAAAGAGGGGGCCAAAGGAAAGGAAATGCTCATCTATCAGTCTGTTTCTAAGGCAACTCTTTTGAAGTTTCATTATATTGTATCCTACTCATTGTATTCATCAGATTAGGAATAATGTTGCACAGTCGGATAGAACATTTCAAGCCCCCCCCCCAATCTGGCCCACAGGCCGTAATTTGGCCATCACTGGTCTAGTGGAAGACTATTCTGTGGTAAGTGGACCAAAGGGGTGATAGATTGTGTGTGTGTGTAGTGTGTATGTTTTGGGGGGGAAGGAGACCCCAGGCCTCAGTGAAGTTCTAGCTTAACAGTAGAGAAGGCATAGTTTTGGAAGCTAGGGAAATTCAGGAAGAGGACTGGGAAGGGAATGAGATTGAAAGCATTGTGCCAAGGATTAAAAGCAGTCTAGATATGATAGGCAGTTCGAAGAAAGAATTAGCAATGTTTCATGACTGAATGAAAAAAGATGATAGAGGAGAGGGATTGACCAAAGATGACTCTAATATTTCAAGCCTAGAAGATGAAGAAATTACTGTCTCCATCAATAACAGTAGAAAAGCAGTGAGAAGCAGGGATCAGTTTTGGGTGGAAAAAGATGATATCAGCTTTGTACATTTTTTTTTTATTGGAGGTGATGCCAGTACATAGAAGGGAATTTTTTTTTATAGACAATTAGAAAGATAGAGTTGGAGCTTGGATGAGAGGCTAGATTGGATAATCAATTTAGAAATGGTTGAAGCTATGAAAAGGGGGTGGAAGAGGGACAGAGACAGAGACAGACAGAGACAGAAAGAACAGAAGGCTGGCTTGATCCTTTGGGAATACCTACAGAGAGGGGGTAAAAAGAGGATGAGGACCAATAAAAGAACTGGAGGAGTGGTTAAAGAGGTACTCTATTTCCAGTAGCCTTAAGATGTGATATAGACAACAGTCTCTTGAATGCTTCTAACCACTCTATGAGGATCTGCTTCAGGGATGGATTGTGAGTTGTAGGGTAGGTGCCTATGGAATTGGGATAAACCTTTTATAACTTGGTTCCACACTACTTTAAAAAATAATATTTCATTCTTTCCCCAATAACATGCAAAAACATTTTTTAACATTAAAAAAGCATTTTTTTGTTTCAAATTCTTTTCCTCCTTCTCTCTCTTCTCTTCCCTTGAGGTGGTAAGTAATCTGATATAGGTTATACATGAGCAAGCATGTAAAACATATTTCCATATTAGTAATTTTGTGGAAGACAACTTGTACCAAAAAAGATCAAGAAAGAAAGTGAAATATAGTATACTTGGTTTTCATTCTCTGGAAGGGCACAGTATTTTCATCATTAGTCCTTTAGGATTGTCTTGTATCATTGTGCTGCTGAAAATAGCTGTCATTCATGGTTGTTCATTGTACCATATTGCTATTACTGTGTATAACATTCTCCTGGTTCTGCTTACTTCACTTTATATCAGTTTATATGTCTTTCCAGGTTTTTCTGAAATCTTCCTTCTCATCATTTCTTCTAGCACAATACAATTCCATTACAATCATATAACTCAACTTATTTACCCATTTCCCAATTGATGGGTATCCCTTCAATTTACAATTTTTTGACATACAAAAAGAGCCACTATAAATATTTTTGTATAAATAGGTATCCCTCATCATTGTTTTAAAAAAAATCTCTTTGGGATATAAAATAAAAATTTCTTTGTTATTGTTAGATCAAAGGGCATGCACTGTTTTATAACCCTTTGGCCATAGTTATAAATTGTTCTGCAGAATGGTTTGAATCAGTTTGCAACTCCACCAACAGTGTATTAATGTTCTTATTTTTCCACATTCCTTTTAACTTTAGCATTTTCCTTTTCTATCATAGACAATATGCTAGGTATTAGGAGTTTTAACTTGTATTTTTGTCTAATCAATAGTGATTTAGATGAAATTTTTAATGTATCTATCGATAGCTTTGATTTCTTCATCTGGAAACTGCCTGTTCATATACTTTGATGATTTATCAATTGAGGAATGACATGAATTCTTATAAAATTCTTATAAAATCAGTTCTCTATATATTTGAGAAATGATGCCTTTATAGTATAAATTTTTTTCTAGTTTTCTGCTTTCATTCCAATCTTGGTTTTGGTTGTGCAAACCTTTTTTATTTTAATATAATCAAAATGACCATTTTAACTCTCATAGTGCTCTCTATCTTGTTTGCTCATAAATTCTTCCCCTGTCCATAGATCTGACAGGTAAACTATTCTATGGTCCCCTAATTGGCTTAAGGTATTACCCTTTATGTCTAAACTTATTTTGAACTTATCTTGGGATATAGTGTGAGATGTTGCTCTGTAACTAATTTCTGCCATATTGGTTTCCAGTTTTCTCAGCTGTTTTTCTCAAATAGTGAGTTTTGTTCCAAAAGTTGTGAATTTATCAAATGCTAAATTACTATGGTCACTTACTACTATGTATTGTGTACCTAATCTATTCCATTGAACTACTACTCTATTTCTTAGCTGGTGCCAGATTGTTTTGATCATTGTCACTTTACAATACAGTTTGAGATATGGTAAAGATAGACTACTTTCCTTCACATTTTTTTTCACTGATTCCTTTGATATTCTTGACCTTTTGTTCTTCCAGATGAACTTCATTATTTTTTCTTTTGCTCCATGAAATATATTTTGGCAAGTTCAATTGGTATGGCATTTATTAAGTAGATTAATTTAGATAAAATTATCAGTGTTATTATATTGGGTTGGCATACCCAGGAGCAATTAATATTTTTTCCAGTTATTTAGATCTGACTTTATTTGTATAAAAAAGTGTTTTGTAATTGTGTTCATATAATTCCTGGGTTGTATTGGCAGCTAGATGCCCAGGAATTTTGTATTGTCTACAGTTATTTTAAATGGAATTTCTCTTCTTGTTGGACTTTGCTGGTAAAATAAAGAAATGCTGATGATTCATTCATGTAGCTTTTTAAAAATTATATCTCTTTAATATAAATTCTTTTCTTTAGAGGCAGGATAATTTTCTCATTGTTTCACTAATACTTTATCCTCATTTTTAGCTCTCTATTATAGTTATTTTATTCTCTAAACTTGGCGTGATACCTTCTTTTTTCCTGTACTCCTAATCAAATTCCAACCATACTTCAAGTTTCAGGTCAAATTCTACATCTTCTAGGTAGCCTTCCCAGAGTTTTCCAACCTATAGTTAATCTTTTATCTCTTTCACTAATTTTGATTCTTCTTCATGTATTTCCATGTATATAGAAGTACTTAATTGTATCACAGATGATAGATGATAAGCTTATAGAACATTCAAACTAAAAGGAACCTTATATTTCATCTAGAGAGATTTTCACACAAGTGTTTGTCTATATCTTGTTTTCCCACCTTTATTAGGGAGCATCATAGTACAGAGCAGCGGGTTTTAAGTTGGGCCAGCCAAGGTCTTTTGTAGATCTATGGTTATGGTGTGATCCTGAAAGAATATGTATTCAACTGATCAGAAATCAGGAATAAGGGTCATCTTAGACTTCTTTTGATCAACAATCATAAGGCTCATCTTCAACACAACTCTACCTAACCTTATCTGCAACACTCCATTTTTTTCTTTCTACTCTACAAATTCCTACTGTCTCCTTTTCTGTGCCTAGAGTTTGGATCTCAGAGCAATTATTTATTACAGGCATCCAGAGCAGTATGTAAGATAGCCCAAGTCATGTTCTGGTTTCCCAGGTAATCTTGACAATAATTACCCTGTTAGTGTAGGGCAGAGATAAAAATGATTTATCTGTTCAGCAGTCCTAGAAGTCTTCAGAGTCCTGGGAACATATAGTAGAAGTGATAGGTTACTGTTATAAGTTTCAAGGTTTAATCAATGTAAGCTTATGATCCTTTTGTATATTAAACACTTTATTGTGGTAGACTAAATAAATAGCTTTCTTCTACTTGAAATAATTTCTTTCGTACATATAGTAACTTTCTAGTAGAAATTCCCTTAATCTCTTTTTTCAGGAGAACTTAAATATGCAATATATCTATATTTTATTTGAGATTTTTTTTTCTGGCCTGGCATACTGGAGAAATATGACCTGGGGAGATGGAAAAAAGACAGATCTCCTCTCTTTGGTCTTCCCTTGAAGTTACTAAAATATAAACCATGTGGAAGGTTGATGTCTCTTGGACTTCAGGTAACACATATATTTTTCCTTTAACTGGCAGGTAGCCTTCCCTTTTCTGAATTCCAATTGTACTTATATTCAGTATAACATAGATTGCCACTTAATGATTCTTTAATTTCTTTATTTTTGAAGCATAGCAGTTTGAGCAGTAAATTTGAAATCAAGTGAGATTAGCAATATCAGTTGTAACCTCAGTTTCCTTTTTTGTAAAATGAGGATAATAAATGTGGTACTCATTAGGAGGATAAAATGAGGACAATTGATGTGGTAATTCACAAGGATGTTCCATGGATCAGAAAAGTAGCTTTCCCCTCTGCTCTATATGTGATCTTAGTTACATGTCTTCTCCAACTAGAATATAAGCTATGGGCATGGGCAGGGATGGTTTTGCTCTTCTTTGTATCAACTTAGTATACAAATGCTAATAACAGGTGCTTAACACAAGCTTATTGACTGAATAATGGATGCAAAGCACTTTGTAATCCTTGAAAGGATCTATATGTGTTAGCTATTATTAATTGTCATAGACATAATGATAATAAGTGTTTCAATTGTTTTCCAGCTAGACTGTAAGCAACATGAGGGTCAGGGCTTTATTTGAAACTTTTGAATTTTCTCCTAGATATGTAGTAGTTGACATCCATGTCATGACTAGATGACATCCATATTTCCTTCCTGTTCCAATATTCTGGAATTTTGCAAGTGTTCAGTGTACTTGTCAATGGAGTGATAAAAACAAAACCAAACCCCAGCACGCACAACCAGGTGTAAAAGAGATATGGAGACACCAGGGATGTTACAATAAAATCTAAATGGTTGTGGGTACACATACTGGGTTGAAGGAGAGACTGGACCAGGATAGGGAGACCAGAGTACACATCTAAGATACTTCTAACTGACAAGAATGGCTGTTGGCCAACTGTCACCAGCTCACCATTAGGCCAGAGTCTTTGAAACCAACAGGCAAGGTAAAAGGTTTTAACAGTTTTAATTGTGTTTAACTAAAATAAAAGTGGGATAGGGAATTCTATACTTAAAACCTAAAGGGCAAATCACAGGGGCAAGGGGAGGACTTCTCTACTCTAATCTTAGTGACCTAAGCAGGCAAGGCCCAAAGGAGCAGTGCAGGAGTCACTGTGAAGGCTTCAAACCTGGTTCCAGCCAGGTTTGACCAGCACAGCTAATGGGTCTGAGGGTGGCTTTGGGGATCTCACAGTAATCCCCAGATGATCGATCACAGGATGCCAAAAGCCAAGGTGGTCCAAGGTATCCAAGTAGAGAGAGTTTACTTGAGATGCTGTCCACCAGATCCCGAACTCCTCCTCCACACAGTGCTGCTCTGTAGGTCTTGTCCTTTTGCTGAAAAAGCCACCACCACTCAGGATCCCAGGGAATCAGGATGCAGGGTGTCCTTTACTCTGAGATCTCCCAGTGCTAACAACAGTTTGTGCCAACCACTAATGGAGTCTCTCTCAGGGCACAAGCCACTTTCTGCTCCTTCATTCCATCTTGGAATGCTCCAGCCCTTCCTGCTAGGTTCAATCTTAATACTTAATTAATTACTAACTAATCTTCTTCACAACACAGGTCTCAATACTCTGATTTCTTACTTTATTATCATCTATAGTTCCTGAACAATGCTCTGGCAGGTGTCCATTTTTTTATTCCTATACTAAGCAAATTTTAATGATACCATACATCTTTACAATTGGATTACACATTAGACAAAGCATAATTCTGTTGGCTGCTACAATTATCTGTATTGATAGACGAGTTGCATTTCTTTCACTATTAATTTTCTCTGTGAAAGACAAATCTCCATATTGTCCTTAAACTTTGCTTATGCATACTCTGTGAATGATTTGCAAGGATCAAGGCAAATGGGGGCTCTCTCGACTAATTATCCTGTTGGTCATCCCCTGTACCCTGAATTATCATCAGTCGACTCAATTTTCATCTTGTCACTGGACTTTGATGACTGTGAGAGAGTGAGACTGAAGACCTTGTGCAAATCTGTCTCACATAAATCCAATTTTTGCTCAGGTAAAATGAGCTCATCAGTGACATCATTTTGGTCCTCTTTAAATATGAAGAGCAGCAACCAACCAACCAACCCTGTTGCCACATGAAATGGAAGTGAGTAGAAGAGTTAACAAGGAAGATGCCTTTCTATAGATTTTCCTTAGGTTTCCTAGATTCCTAGATAGATTTTTTTCTATCTATCTTTTCATTTGGTTTGACAATATATTGTAGGATCTTCTTCTGCTTTTGTACCACTGACTATTCTGCTACTTTCCATAGTCAGTTTGGGATGTTGGAGTCCAGAATCCTATTTGGGATAAAGACTGGTAGAGGCAGCTTTTGTCCACCTTATAGTTCTTATAATTTATAAGATAATTAGAAATTTACTTTTATCAGAAAGTAGAGTGCCTCCCTTCTAGTCAGGAAAGGAAATTCTGTAATAGGTTTTCTTAAGCTCAGAAAGAGGTCTTAGCTGTTAGGGATGGATTATTTGGATGTAGCTTATAAACATTAAAAAAATTAAATATATATATATACATATATATATTTACTTCCAACCAGCTGAAGTCTGCTGGCTGTTAGAGGCATTGCAAGTGCCAACCTGCCATCCAAGTCTGGTGCTAAACACAATAGATTGGCCGCCATCATTGGCACTAGCAGTTTTTGTATCTATTGCCAAAAGGGCTTGAGTTTCAACATGTTAGGAGACTGCTTAAAGTCTGAGATCAAAACTTTGCAGGAGTACTTTAGGATAGGCCAAAGGAAGACACATGAGAGTCTACTAGTTCAGACAGTAAGGAAAAATATCATCAGTGTGTGATGCTTCTTTCCCCTCAATTTAATTCACTAAACATTAAATCTTTGTTCACTATAACAACAACAATAACAGTACAACTAAGTTAGGCATTGTTGGGCAGCTAGGTAGTGCAGTGGGTAGAGCAATAGACCTAGAGTCAGGAAGACCTGAGTTCAAATTAGACACTTACTAGCTATGTCACCCTCAGCAAGACATTTAACCCTATTTGCCTCAGTTTCTTCAGTAAAATGAACTGGAGTGGGAAATGGTAAACCACATCAGCATCTTTGCCAAGAAAACCTCAAATGGAGTCACAAAGAGTTGACCATGACTGAAATAACTGAACAATAACAAGGGCAAATAAAGCAAGGAATCTTCCCTGTAGAAAACAGTCTCACAGTGGAAATGACTTATGAGATTCAATCAGTTAGTCAATAATATATAATATTATATAATAATATATAAGAGAATATAAATACAAGCAGAAAGAAAGATCCTTCCTCAAGGATTACATTCTAATGGGGGAAGACAATGTGTTAAAAGAAGCTGAAAAGGTACCTGTGAAGGGTAGATGGTAGAGAAGTTCAGTGTGGTTTGATGAAAAAAGAAGAAGTTACTGACTGGTTTGTGTGCCCCCCTTAAATGGAGGTTCTGGGAAGAGGCATCCACTTTGGTGGAGGGGCCCTAAGGGTGGAGGATACTTCAAAGATGTGAATTCTAAGGCTAACGTGATCTTCTAGGATGGAGTTTTTGAGGACATGGAAGAGAAGTCTGGAGTACAGTCTAGCAAGAAAGGAGGATTTGTGCACAAATAAGCAGAATTTGAAAAGATTTTGCAAACAAAATCAATACAGTTAAAATCAAAAGGGAAACAACTAGGGGAAAAATCATTGCAGCAAGCTTCTCTGATAAAGATCTGATATCTAAGATATTTAAGTAACTTTTTTGAACTCAGGTCTTCCTGACTCCAGGTCTAGCATCCTATCCATAGAATTACTTGTATTTAGTTACTTCATTCACACATAGTAGTATTTAATAAATGTTTTCTCATTCATTCATTCATGAGGAAAAAAAAGTAATCACCCTCTTCAACTTCTTTCAAATTCCTCTCTTCTATTCAGTTCCTACCACCCCCAATGTTTTCATACCAAGATAAGTAATAGCCTTTGATTTAGTTGGAGACACCATTCTTGCTAAATTAACTGATTTTAAGTGCAGGTATGGCTTTGCTCCAATTTGGATTAAAAATACAATTCAACAAATGTTTAGAATATGACCTAATTCTCTCATGTAGTATTCAATCTAATGGGCGAGAGGGAATATATAGCTATAATGAAAATAAGGAAAAGGGAGAAACATAAACCAAGCAGCTGAACTCTTCCAACTAAGAAAGAAGTGGGCTAAGTTTTACCTAGGGGCATTGAGAGTGGGTTAGGCTAATCTGTACTGAAAGGAAAATGTGGGATCACTAGGAGGTATAAAAGCTAAATTAGTTAAGCTTTTCTAATTAGGATATATTGTTTTATTAATATTATGTGTGTGTATAACTTCTGCATGGAATCCTATTAGATGGACAATATTATAATAATGTTATAATCATAATAGAATAAATGACAATTATTATTATCAACTAATTGAATAATTATGTATGAGAATTAGTAATCAATAATTATATTGTGAGAAAAATCACAAAAAAAACCCCTCTGAAATGCCCTGGCAAGAAATCCTTGCCAAGGGTTGCTATGAGCATGTGTCCAGCACCTTGGAAAGTGTCCAAATGGCATGATATCTCAGTTGGCTTAGAAACTATCAGAAATTACCTTGGCTTTTACCATGTATGGAATGGATCATTATTTTATAGAATATACCTTCTCAGAAAAAGAGACCTTCTCTGATCACCCCTCTGAGAAGAGGTGTTCAGAAGACCACTCCCTTTTTAAAGAGGAAGGAGGGGTCTGTATAATTTGACTTTATATATACTGGTGACACATAAGCACTGGGTTTTTGGCCAAGCTGGGATGGACCCAAACCCTGACATTTTGTAATTTACAACTTTCTACAATAAATGTCAATATGGCTCTCTTCCCAGGATTTATTTTTCATTTTTACACAAAGTATTTTTAGGAGAGATATAGAGTGACAGATTCTGAATTATAAAGGACCTCATGTATCTGACCAAAATTCTACAAACACCTCTTGCTAACGGCTATTTAATCTCTGCTTAAAGACTTCCAGAGAGAGAGAACTCATTGCTTTCAAAGGTAAAAATACCACACTTTTGGACAGTTGCAATGATTTTGATGAGGATGCTTACTTTGAATGGGTCTCTTTGTGGTATATCTGGTCTGGTTATGGTATATCCCTGGGTCAAAGGATCTGCATAGTTAAGTGGCTTTGGGGACATCATTCCAAGTAGCTTTCCAGATTGGCTGGACCAAATCCATAGCTCTACCAATAAATAGTTCATTAATGCCCCTGTTTTTCTACAGTCCCTCCAACATTTGTTATTTTTCATTTTTGTCAGTTTTTACAATCTGATAGGTGTGAAGGGAAACCTCAGAGTTACTTTAATTGGAATGTAATGAATCTGAGGTTCAAACATCAGTGGATGCTACTCTCTTCATTGATTACTCAATGCTTTGAGTGTGTATGAAGAGTGGATGGTGTTGGTGAGAATTGGAAAGATAAGAGATTCTCATTTTTTATTTTGGCATGGAGGGAGATGTGTCCTTCCAACTTTTCTTCAAATCTCTGAAGAGAGAAAGATTCTGGGAAGAAGAGAGCATATAGAGGAGCTAGCGCACTCTCCATCAAGTCTCTGTCCCCACTTTGCTACATTAGACACTTCAGGAAATTTCCCCTTTGGGCAAGACTTCGGTCTTTTTTTCTTGGTTGAGATGAATTTTCTCATTCACAAATGGAGAGCTTATTCACTCTGCATATTTTCTGGTATATAGTCTCATATATAGATTGTTATTTTCTAATGTATAGTCTCACATGTAGACTTTTTTTTCTGATTTACAATCTCTTACATATTTAAGTCCCAAGGTTCTTTTCTCCCCTCAAAGAAAAATAGGAGTAAGAAAGTTCCTCCTCTCCCCCTATCTGCTTAGCAGAAGGGGACAAGTATCATCCAGTTCTTTGAAGGAAAGAAACAGCATAGCTCTCTATCACTCCTCAAAGTCAGACATAGGAAAGATGTGGGCAAAAAACCAAAACCAAAACAACCCATTGTATGAGGTTGGCTAGGCTCTGTCTTGTTTTAGGATCATTCAGGAGAAAGGATTTGAAATCTCAGAGTTTCCCTGTCTTGCTCTTCATATCTAACCTGATGTGAACAACCTCATTGATAAAGTTCACCATTTGCCTGAAGTCATCTTCTGGAAAGTATTGGGATGTTAAGGATGGGACCCCAAGTCCCCCTGGGGTGATGGCACTCTGGTCCTGGACAGGTGTTCTCGTTGGCAATGATAGATGTGAGTTTCAGAACTCTCTCTGCCTTAGCTCCATCCAGCCCTTTGAGCCAAAGGTCAACAAGAACTAAATGATTATCTTTGCTGCTAGACTTCAAGGAATAGCCTCTCTGGAGAAGTGTGTTAGTCATGGCGTGGGCACGCCAAAGGATCTGCTTGGAATACTCCTGGAACATTGAGGTACTGACCTGTTTGAGCTATGATGGTATTATTATGGGGCCCACCCTATAGGTAGAGAAACACTGCAAAGTTGATTCATTTCTCAAATGTGTAGGGGATCTTGTTTGGATAAATGGGTTTGTTTGCTATTTTTTAATGTATATTTATTATGGAATTGGAATTTGGTGGGAAGGGAGTCAAATCTTGGTGAAGAATCAATAGTGTAGCTTGAACCTAAAAATTCCTTCCCCTAGAACTTTTGATGGTGAACTTATGGCACAGGTGCCAAAGATGGCATGCAGAGATCTCTCTGTGAGTACCATCACCAACGCCCTCCAGAGTTAGTTACTAGAAAGGCAGAGTGACTTAGGTGGAGCTGCTCCCTTCCCCCTCTCCACCTCACCTCCCTACTTCTGCCCAGCAGACCAGTGGAAATGCTTACTCTGTTCCCTGAGTGGAGTGCTTGGGTCACTCCTGCCCTTTCTCCCACCCCATCTTGGGTAAGGCATCGGGGTGGGGAGGTGGGGGCACTTGGTCTCTGGGGCAGCGGGCAGGGCATGGTATATGGTGTCTAAAAATTTCTAGAAGGTTTGCCATCATTGCCCTAGAGTATCAATATTTAAAGGAGCAAATAGATATAATTCTAGTTTAGTCATCCCTCTCTCATAGAGAGCAGAGGAGCCAAGCCTTTGGTCTCAATCTCCTGCTTTCCTCCTGACAGAAATAAAAATTTCTTTTGGAGAAGAGTGGAGGAAAGAAACTCAAGAGATATTTATTCTTGTTTCCCTGCTGGTCACATCTAAACAGAACCATGGGGACACACAGACCTACATGGACCAAACAACAATAACAACTCCACACATCTCTCTTTACATGTATTTCTCTACTAGTGATTTGTAGCATTTTTTTCTTATGTCTATTGATAGACCAGATTTCTTCCTTGAGAATTACCTATTTATATCCTTTGACCATATATTAATTGAGGAATGATTTTTATTCTTATAAATTTGAATCAATTTCTTACATATCTTAGAAATAAAACCCTTATCGGATAAACTTTATATAAATACCCCCATCCCAAATTATTCATAAACATGTTATGAATAAATATAGAAGCAGAAAATATTAAGTACATTTCTACTGTACTTAATAGTTCTGGTCATGCAATTCTTACCCTGGAACATTCTGGAAAAAGGTGTGGGGACTATCTCTTCTATAGGGAACAAATTGGAACAGCTACAATTGTTATCATTTTGATTCTTATCATTATCGTATTATCATAGCAAAAGTTTACTGACAGTGATTTGGAAGGTAATTTCTTTGTTCTTGGCAATGTTGCTATACTAATAATAAGAGAGGAGATAGAGGATAGGATTGACCTGTGTTTTCATTGATGAAGGGAATTCCCAGATGAGGAAATTCTTTCTACCAATTCAAGTGGACATTACTCTTTAGTTTATAATCATTGATAGTTGCCTGGGGGTACTGAAAGGCTCATTGACTTTTCAGGAGTCACACAGCCTGTTTTTATCAGAGGTTTGGCTTGAACCAAAATCTTCTTGGCTTTAACGTCAGCTTTCTATTCATTTTCCCATGCTGCCAATGATGCTGCTACTGGCATATTATCTATATGCTCTCAGAGTCCATCATAAACTAAATATTGAAGAACACTGGTGAGATAATTACATGTCCTAGGGTTGTTTCTATCTAAATCCTATAAAAAATATGTGAAGAATAAGATGATAACAACAACAATGATAACCATTGAGGAGCAATATGGCATAGTGGATAGAGAATTGGACTTGGAGTCAGGAACATCTGGGTTCAGATCATGGTGATGCAGTGACTGTGTGATTCTCTGTGTGAATCTCTGACCTTTTGGTTGCCCAGGCAATTCTCTAAAACTCTAATTTGCAGAGCAGGTACTGACCTGCATTTGTACAGGGTATTTCCTTCTTGGAGTTCCCCTACACTAGTGAAATCACAAAAATTATAATTATTATTGTTGTTAATTAGTAATTTTCTAGTCATGTCTGACTCTTCATGACCCAATTTAGGGTTTTCATGGCAAAGATATTGGAGTAGTTTGCCATTTCCTTCTCCAGCTCAGTTTACAGATGATGAAACTGAGGCAAACTGGATTAAGTGACTTGCCTAGGGTCACACAGCTAGCAGGCACCTGGATCAAATCTGAACTCAGATCTTCCTGATTCTAGACCCAGCACTCTATCCACGGTGCCACCTAGCTGCCCACAAATAATACTAATACTAATACTAATACTAATACTAATACTAATACTAAATAGTCCATGTTTTGGATGAGGAAATGCTGGTCAAGTAAGGGGATGAAGATGATATACAGGGATCTTGTGTGCCTTCAGATCATTGTTTGAATGCCTGGCTAGAACCCTGAAACACTAGCCAGCTGGACTCTGATTGAGTTATTACCCTGGCCAGTGTGGTATAATTGCTCCTCCAGATTTAGAAAACAGAGAGAATGACAGACTGGTCCTACTCTGAAGCCTCTTGTCAATTAATTTGATATGGAAAACAGAATACATGGCATTCTTTTGTGTTCTGGTACCACAAGAAGCCATGAAGCATCAGAAATATGAATACCCTCCCTTCTGGAAAAGCTTCAGAGCAGATAGTATTGCCAATGAAAACAGGCAAAAATGGGGGTCAAATAGCACCAGGCATAGTGCTAAGGATTCAGGACACAAAGGAAGCTAAAAGACAATCCCTGCTCTCTAGGAGTTCACAGTCTAGTGGGGGAGACAACATCAAACAACTGTGTACAAATACAATACAAACAGAATAAATTGGCACTAATCATCAGAAGGAAGGCACTAGCATGGAATCAACTTGAAAGTACATGAGGATTTTTATTATGTGTCAGTATTATATCTTGATAAATTTGGAAACATCTTACTAGTTATTGTCAAGAACTTCACCTTGCCTTTTTTTAGTGATATCCTCAGCTCCAAGATACAAAGAGTGAATTAGAGATCAATGCATGGCAATCATAATAAAAAAAAAACAATTAAAAAACAATTTCACTTTGAAACCCAGCCTAGATGAGATTAGAATGGAAATTGAGAAATTACTTAAGTTTGAAGAAGCAAAAGCAAAAAACTCTGAAAGCATTGAAAATCTATGCTTACCACAAACTCCCGATGTGCTAAGTAATTATAAGTTGATGAAAAAATAATGCTGATTTGGAAAAATTTAGGAATACTTAGGTTTGGTTTTCAAAAAGATTTTTTTTTGAGTTCGATGGCCCAATTAATAGACCAACTATACCAAAATATAGTCTACCAGAATTTTTTCTATTATAACCATCATGAATAAACACCTTCTGCAATATTAAAAAAACAATCCTTACCCATCAATGATGAATCTACTAGTGATGAACCTCTTACTATTTAGTTAGATTGATCCTTGGATAGTAGACACTTTCTAGCATGTTAGAAACTGCTAGAGCTTGTCATTCAATGGCATATATTTTGAGAGTATGGGGTTATGTCTCTACTGTGATTATAATATACTTTTAAAAAATCCTTACTTTCTATCTTAGAATTAAAACTAAGTATTCATTACAAAGAAGGAAAGTAGAAAGGGCTAGGTAATTGAAGTTAAGTGACTTGCCCAGGGTCATACAGCCAAGAAATGTCTGAGACTATATTTGAACCTAGATCCTTCTGACTCCAGGCCTAGCACTGTGCTACCTAGCTGCCCCTAAAATACACTTTCCAACACATTGGAAAGTGCTTCAAAAGTTCTAAAGCAAAAAGCAAAATTAAGCCATTGCTATGTTGGAAAATTTCTTTTCTTCTTAAAAAGTAAAATTTTAATATCTCTTATTTTTAGTATCATCTCCATTTCTAAATATACTCTCCATATCCAATGAGCCAGCCTTTATAATAAAGAATTAAAAGGAAAGAGAAAAGAGGTTCAGCAAAATTACTAATGCTTCAAGAGAATATGATGACACATGAAATTATCTAAAACCATAATCCTACCATCTGTAAAGAAGGATTAAGAAAAGGTACATTTTTTCGTCCCTTCTCCTCAGGTCAGAATTAGTCATTATAATTACATATTGTTTTTGGCTGGGCCCTGCTAGTTTATGTTTGATATTACAATAAAATGAGATATTTGTAGATCTTTTGATATAGCAACAGGAGATTCACTTAGTAGTAGTATAAATATTCAACTAGGAAATGCATTAGGGACACCCTTAGTTGATTCACCTGAAGTGTTCCTTTGCCCAATCTACTCATCTGCCTGGTAAGTGTCTCATAAACCACTTAAATGGCTCTTTTGTACTTACGTAAATAGGAAGTAATGTCAATAATCTAGATCTGGGCCATTCGGGATGATATCAATACCTCTAGAGGGAAAAAAAAAAACTAGCCTTAGGTTAAGATCTTTCTCCTAATTCACGCATAGCATTCAGTTTTGTTATTCTTTTATTTCCATTGACAATATTTTAGTCATTATGTTTATTAGTTCTTCTTGGTTCTGCTTTGGTGATTTTCCATCAGTTCATAGAAGTCTTCCCATGACTCTGTGAATCCTTAATACTTTGCTCCTTACTGCACAATAATATTCTATTATATACATTAACTTTTTTTATTACATTTATGTGCCAAAGTTTATTAAGTTAATCCCCAATTGATAAATAAATATCTAATTTCTTTCCAGTTCTTTGTTATCACACACACAAAAAGTGCTGTTATGAATGTTTTTGTGTATATGAGACCTTTTTTCTTTCTATGGTTTCCTTGAGGTTTTTGGCACAATGGAATCTCTGGATCAAAGAAGATGGACATTTTTGTACCAATTGTTTTCCAGAATTATTGGTCAATCCATAGTTCCACTAACAATATAGTAGTGTGCTTATTTTTCTGTAGACTTTATAACATTAATTATTTCCATTTTGGTAATTTTTTTGCCACAATGTTGGTATAAATATACCTGTTATGTGTCTGTAAGTCTTTTTTTTTCCCCCTTTCAGGTCAAACATCCACAGTTTCTTCAATCAGTCCTCAAGTCATAATCTTAAGACCTTTTATCATCTTGATTCCCCTCTACTGGATAGTGTTTAGCTTATAAAATCTCACTCACCCCAGTTCCCAGAACAGTATACAACAATCCAAATTTGTTCTGACCAGAGAAGAGCAACAGCATCAACTCCCTAGTCACAGACTATCTTAATTCAGTCTGATATTTAGATTTCTTTGGCTTCTATATCACATTGTTGATTCATATTGAGCTTTCAGTCTACTAAACATCCCCCCAGAGGAATTTCTGTCTAGCCATACCTGCCCTGTCTTATTCTCATGAATCTGATTTAATGAAACTGAGTGAAAGACTTAAACATTTATTCCCTTAAATTTCACCTTATTAGATATAGCCCCAAATCTTAGACTGTCAATATCTTTTTGAATTGTAATTGTAATTCAGCATGCTACCTAATCTTCCTCACTTTGCCTCATTTCAATATTTGATGAGTATGCCCTTTATCCAAATTGTTGATTAACATATTAAATAGCAGAGGTCCATGCAAGGAAACTGAGGTTCTTCCCTGATGACTTACATCTCAGTTTACATGGGAATATTAATGACTAATTTTTGGGTCCAGTCATTTAGCTAGTTTTGAATCTAGCTAATTATATTATTTGTTATCTATCACATATCTCACTATCTTATCCAAGAATGACGTGTGAAACTTTTTTGAGTGCTTTATTAATGTCCATATAAACCATATCAAATGCATCCAAATCCATCTACAAGGTTAGTTATTTTGTTGATGAGTCATGTCCAACTCTTGGTAACCCTATGTGGGGTTTTCTTGGCAAAGATCCTGGAGAGATCTGTCATTTCCTTCTCCAGCTCATTTTACAGATAAAGAAACTGAGATAAACAGAAATGAGTGACTTTCCCTGGGTCACACAGCTAGTAAGTTCCAGAGGCAAAATTTGAACTTTAGGAAGATGAGTCTTCCTGACTTCAGGCTTACCACTCTATCTACTATGCCACCTAGTAAAGGAAAATAGATTTTCTCAAATCTTATCCATTATAATTTAATGTTCTTTCAGTGGTATGACTTGCAAACTAACTTGCTTAAAATTTGATTAGAGGTACTTTCTAACAACATTAGGACTATTGATTTCAACCTTTCTTTGTTTCAAAAATTCTTTGCAAGAATTTCCTAACTCATCTAGTTGGTTCATGTTGAATTTCTCCAAAAGATTGTAGGCTTTAGATTTAGATTTATATTTAGAGTCAGAAGTAACCAAAGGGACCAGCTAGTCCAACCTCCTTAGTTCATAATTGAGGAAACTGAAACCCAAATTGGGTTAGAGACATACCTAACATCATGCAGGTAGTAGGTAGCAGAAACAGAAACTGAACTCAGGTCCTCCATCTATAATTAAATATTTTTGATTGCAGCATACCCTTGAATGGTTCTCATGTGACTTAGTTTCTGGTTCTAGCTTCCCTCCTGCAGACAATCTATGCAATGTTTCTCAGAGTCAGAAGTGATCTCTCCTTCCTCTCAACACATAACTTTATATCTCCCATTGCATTTTCCCGCTTAGCAGAACTAAAATCAAAAGGTGGAGGCTATAGAGAAGGAAGATTTCTTTTGTGGCAGGAAAAATAATGAAATGAATGATAAAATGAAGGTTTGATCTTCTGAGCATATCAATTTATTGAGCAATATATGCCAATTACCTAACAAATCAAGACTAAGCTCCTTCCCTTAGTTTAGGGCTGGACCCTGAATACAGGGGGAAACAGACTTTCATACATTAAAAAAATGAATAAAACAAAGCCAATTAATGAAAAAGAAACAATACAATATTAGGTAACTTGATTTCTAATTGGATGAAAGATTAAGGACTTTCCAAGTTGGGAGGAAGAGAATGAACAGGTGAAATTCCCTGAATTCAGAAAAAGAGATGTCTCACTCCCCACAAGCGTTTCTAAATAATCAAAGGAATATGGAAACCGTAACCAAATGATCAATATGGGACCAGTTTTCAGATAAGACAAATAGGTGGCTTAATATGTACAGTTGTGAGAAAACTCTTTGCATCAGTCGTTGGAACTGACCAGGTTTCTGGTAAGCATGACCTGGATCCTTAGTTAAGGATCTCTAAGCAGCAGGTAGAGGTGATCCAATTTCCCAGACATGCAGGGTAAGGATCAAACAATGCAAAAAGGTTTTCTTCCAATTCCCACAATTGAATAAAGTTTTCTCACAAGTCAGAAGTTGGACAAAACCCATAACTGAATAGAAAGAGCCAACTCCAGAATTGAGTCACAAGATGGAGTCAGTGTATTTCACTCAATTGCCACAATTTCTACTCTCCACTATCCACAATTTCTACTATGCCCCTTATCTACAAATCCTCATCCCCACGACTCCCTCACTACTTAATATCCAACAATTAGAGCTATCCTCAAATAGAATGGAATGTGTTCTCATCATTAGAGACTGGATCAGCTCTTATCCACAATGAGGTTAGTTTGCCATGACTTGTTTGTGATGAAGTCAGGCTGGCCCTTTGTGATTAATGTTTCCTTTTTAAGATGTTCATCTGCCATTCCTTTAAATTCCTAGAATCCTACAGATTGCATTCTTTTCCCTTTTGCAAAAATTGGAACAAAATTTACCTTCTAGTATCTACCCTACTCCAAGAAACTCCAGTGCTGAATCCCTCCACAAAATTCATTCAATCTTTTCATTCATTCATTTGAACCCCTACTAAAGAATTCATTCATTCCATCATCCATTTGTTCATTCATTACTTATCAACTGCCTACACAATCTCTGCAATATATTATTATTAATAAATCCTTACTTTCTGTCCTAGAAACAATTCTAGGACACAAGGGCAAGGGCTAGCTAAGCAGGGTTAAGTGACTTGCTGAGGATCAAAAAAATAGGAAGTGTTTGAGTTCAGATTTGAACCCAGGTCATCCTGACTCCAAGCCTCGTGCTCTCTCCATTGTGCTACCTAGATGTCCTCTATGATATATTATTATTAATTTTCTCCAGAAATTCTTCTGGCATAGCCAGATATTATAAAGGTAAAGTAAACTTTAGCTAAGCCCAGCTCAATGATCACAAATTTAAATTAGTAGAGCAAAAATTAATGAGATTTCTGCTGTTTTTTTTAAATTCTATTACCACAGTACAAGATAATAAAATAGACTCAGCAAAACTACATGTATAAATGTGAGTTAACAAAATTAGAGCCATTCATTTCATTGGACAACACAGAACTAATGTTCCTATCTTAAACAGTTTTTATCAATATCAACAAGACCTTTGGTTTTGAGAAAAAAAGTTACAACATTCACTAACATCATCCTCATTGTTATAGTTATTGTCACTCACATGTGTGATATGTAATTAGGGGTGTTGAGGTGGTGTAGTGAATAGAACCCCAGAAGTGGAATCAGGAAGCCCTGAGTTCAAATTTAGCGTTAGGCACTTATGTGACCCTGAGGAAGTCACTTACCCTATTTGCCTCAGTTTCCTCATCTATAAAATGAATATAATAGCAGTACCTCCCTCCCAGGGTTGTGTGAGGATCAAATGGGCTAATAAATGTAAAGTTTATTATGTATTTGGCACATAGTAAGTACTATGTTAGATAGCATTATTATTAGATGTAGTGCTTTACTTTTACAAAATATTTTCCTCAAGAAAGCACTATGAAGTAGGCAGTGAGGTGACTCAGTGTATTGAGAGCCAGGCCAGGAGATGGGAAGTCTATCTTAAATCTGGCCTCAGATACTTCCTAGCTGTGTGACCCTGGGCAAGTCACTTAACCCCCATTACCTGGCCTTCACTGCTCTTCTACCTTGGAACAAATACTCAGTATTGCTTCTAAGACAGAAGGTAAGTGAATAAAAAAGAAAGAAAACACTGTGATGTAGGTAGAGTATCATTCTCCCTCTTTTCTGTAACACTTTTAAGAAAGCTTCATGGTTTTCTGCAGACTACTTAAAAGATAGATACTAAAAATAAAATAAAATAAAATATAGATACTACACTTGACTAAGACAACAACAAAGATATTTGCCAAACCAAACATAAAAATCTTTATCCTGGTCTACACACATGTGCCATGTAGGGATGTGCTAGATCTAGCTTGTAAAGTAGGTTCAAGAGAGTGGATTTAAAAATTTTCAGTATGAGTATTTCCACTAAGGAAATGAACAAATGGTGTCATAAATTGGGACTTGATTTATTTATTATATTTTTATCTAAACTTAAAAAAATCCACAAATCCAACCCTAATTTTTAAAGTTATTTTCATTTTTTAATTGTCTAGACTTAAGAAGAAGCCACTAGATGAATCAGTGAATAGAGTGCTAGACCTGGGAGTTAGGAAGATTTACATTCAAATTCTGCCCTAGATGCTTACTAGTTGTGTGACCTTGGATGAGTCACTTGACCTCCATTTGCTTAGGAGGCAGGTAGGTGGTTTAATGGCTAGAGCTTTGGGCCTCTAGTCAGAAAGACCTGAGTTCAAATATAGCCTCAGACACTCCCTAGTTGTGTTCCTCTGGGCAAATCACTTAAACTTTGTCTAAATGCACTAGAGAAGGAAATGGCAATTTGCTCTAGTGATATATATATATATTTTTTTTTGCCAAGAAAATCCCATGAACACCATTGCTATTCATGGAGTCATGAAGAGTCAGGCACTACTGAACAGTAAAAACAACAAGAAGACTTAAGAAAGTGTTGGATAAAAGATAAATAATGCAGAAAAAAATGTGAAAAGTATGTCATGTCTATATTCCTCATCCCCCCCCCCCCAGAGAGCTGTTAGACATTTATCAACACGTCTCTGCTTCCATGTTTGAGTGTAACAAACCAAAGTTGTGATGGAGCATGCTGATGAAGTCGTTTCCCTTGCAATATTCCAGGGATTAAGAAATGCTTGTGATACCCAGAAAAGACAGGTTTTATCATAAAATCATTGATTTGAAAGGGATTTTAAGAGATCAACTGTTCTGCCTTCTCAAACAGGAAAGGTAGGTTTGTCTTGGTTTTACAGAGGAAACTGTCGAGACCCGCTGAAGAAAGTTGTAAAGACTACCTTCAAATCTGTCATCTTTCTCTTACTGCTTTTCTCCTAGTGTTTTTAGTAATTCCACGCTATGCCCTATTTTTCCCCTAGTTAAAATTTATTTTCACTTGTCTTTATTGAACAAAAACTTTTTTCTCTCCTTTCCATCTCTTCTTTCCCCACACTTAAAATAAAGAAAGAGAAACAAAACTCATAACAAATATACAGACAAGTGAAACGAATTCCAGCATCCAAAATATATATCTTCACCTGCAATCTTTGTTAGTTATCTCAGTCAGGATGCAGGTAGCATGTTTGGTCATGAGTCCTTTGGAATTGTGGTTGGTTATTGAATTGATTAAGATTCTTTGAGCTTTAAAATTGTTTTAATGTTATTGTATAAATTGTCTCCTGGTTCTATTCACTTCACTTTGCATCAATTCATGCGAATCTTCCCATAGTTCTGAAATCATCCCCTTTATAATTTCTTATAGCACAAAAGTGTTCTATTATATTAACCATAAACAACCTATTCAATGATCCCCCAAATAATGGGTCTTCCTTAGTTTTCAGTTCTTTGCTAGCACAAAAGACTACTGAATTGATAAGTAATTTATGAAATTATAAAATGGGGCAGGTATTCCCAGTTCTTTGGGTACTTGCCAGGACAGACCATGGTGGCAGCACATAATGAGGCTGCATTTACACTTTATTAAGGCATAACGGGTGGCAGGGAGAGCAGGCAGAGAGACAAGCAGGAAAAGTGGGGCACAGAGGCAGACAGCCGTCCATTCTTGGGAATGGGATTGTGAAAGAAGGTAGGCAGCACTGGAGATAAAGATGGGGAGGGCTTAGATAATCACTCGTAGAACCATTGATTAGAGTTGGGAGCATGGACTTGACAGAGGTGGAAGAGTCCCTGGCGGGCAGGATTTTGAGGTCTCGTTTTTTATAGAATGTTTTTGGAAAACAGAGTCTTATCGGTGCCACCTTGAGATTAGTTCATTAACACATTCAAATCATCTCAAAGTTGATAGTAAAACTTTAAAGCAAACGTGCCCATATCATCTCAGAATTATCATGTAGTGTTCTGCTAATTTTATTTCAGATTTCTGGACCGTGCCTGAACTTTACATATCATAGGACCAAAAAGCTCTAACAGCAAGCTTTCTTCTGATTCAGCACATATTACTAGGTTGTGTTTTTTAATTAATATATTACATAATTTGCAAATTGTGCTCCTTTGATCTTTGGGACAGTTTGTACTTGACTTCTAGGTTCCCTTTTGTAATCTTACTTCCCCATATTGCTGATTTATACTGGCTACTTAAATATTTATTTACTATACTGACTATGAGAGGGAGTGGTAGTAGGGGTAGCAGAACAAGATATAATTTTAATACAATTGCAATTAATATTTTTGTACATATATGCATTTTTCTTCTATTAAAATATTTCTCTGGGGCATAGAGTGGTATCACTGAATGCACCATTCAGTCACTTTTTGAGCATAATTTTAAGTCGCATTCTGGAACGAACGGGCCAATTCCCATATCCATCAACAATGAATTACTGTGCCTGTTTTCCTGTTTTCTTATAGTCAACCCAACACGTGCCATTTTCAATTTTTTTTCAGCTTTTCCAATCTGATGGGTATGAGATATAACTCCAGTGTTACTTTAATTTGCATTTATTTAATTATTGGTGATTTAGAGCATTTTTCATGCATTTATTGACAACTTGGATTTCTCCCTCTGAAAATTACCTCTTCATATCCTTTGACCATTTATCAATTAGGGAATGGCTCTTATTCTTATAAATTCACACCAATTTTCAATATATTTTGGAAATTATACTGTTATCAGAAAAACTTGCTGTAAAGACTTTTCCCCAAATACTTGTTTCCCTACAAAATTTAGTTATATTTTTTTCTTTAATCAAAATTATTCATTTTATGTGATCCTCTTACTCTTCCCTCATCCACAAATCTGATGAATAATTTCTTCCCTACTCCTTTAATTTGCTTATGATACTATCCCTTATTGTAAAAATCATGTACCCTGTTGGAACTTATATTGATATTTTGTGTGAGATGGTGGTCTTTATTTTCTATCCAATTGCTATCCAGTTTTTCCAGCAATTAAAAAAAAAGCGAGTTCTTACACTAAAAACTGGGGTCCTTAGGTTTATGAAACACTGAGGTATCGTGTTCATTGGCTCTGGCATATTTTTACATCTAATCTGTTTCTCTGAGTGATCCCTATAGGTCTTACACTTGCACCAAATTGTTTTGATGATTACTGCTTTATAGAATATTCTGAGATTTGGTACTGCTAGGCCCCTTTTGTTGCTATATTTTTTCATTATTTCCTCTGAGATTCTTCATCTCTTGTTCTTCTAGATTAATTTTGTTATTTTTTTCTAATTGTCTAAGGTTATTAATTGGTAGTTTAATTGTTATGGCACTGAGGAAATAAATTAATTTAGGTAGTATTGGTATTTTTGTCATATAGGGCATGGCCTACACATGAGGAAATGTTTCTCCAATTACTTAGGTCTGCATATATTTCTGTAGGTTGTTTCACAGTTAAATTCTTTTCATCTCTGGGTATATTTCAGCAGGTAGACTCCTGAATATTTTATTCATTTTGTAGATATTTTTAATAGAATTTCTTTTTTTATCCCTTTGCTAGGTTGTGTTAGTAATATACAGAAATGACGATGACTTATATGAGTGTTTTTATATCTTGCAACTTTGTTGGAATTAATTGTTTTAATTAATTTTTTAGTTGACTCTTTAGGGTTCTTTCATCCTATCATTTACAAATAGCAATACCCTTTGCCTATATAGAATCCTTACTAAATTTTGTTTTCTTGTCTTATTGCTTAACTAGTATTTCTAGCTCTATATCAAATAATGGATATTCTCACTTTATTTCATCTTATTGGAAAGGCCTCTAATCTTTATTACAAATATATGGGCTCTTGTTTTTAGTTATAGTTATATTAAACAAAGATCCATTTCTTCCAATGTTTTGGGGTGTTTTTTTTAAAAATAGAAATGGATATTGTATCTTATCAAAAGTCCTTTCTGTTTCTAATGGTATTATCATATGATTTTTGTTGTTCTCTTTATTAATATGATCCATAAAGCTGATAGTTTTCTTAATATTGAAGTAGAGAGGCTCATAAACTCTTTTAGGTTATCATTTAATACTGGCACCATAAACCTTGTAGGCTAGATCCTTGCTAAATTAAAATGCTTTTTCTTTCTATGTGTCTCATAATTGTTTCTCCCTCCTTCTCTGCATCCCCCCTGTGAATCAGTGGCCTATGCTAGGGGGAAAATATTTCTCAATTGATCAAAAACCTTCCTGCTGTCGTCAAGGAGTGACCTTTCTACTTATGGATCTTTCTGTCACTTTTTCTCATTCATTATTCTTTCACCTAATTCCTCTTCCTTCTCTCCTTTTATTGGTTATCTCTTCTCTCCCAGAAACAAATACACAACAAAAAGGAGAAAGGGATAATGACAGACACAGAGGAAAGAGTAGTTTAGGAGGTAAATTTTAGAGGTAATTCGTTTGAACTCAATTTGACAATTGTTTGCTAAGTATATACTAGAAGAAAGGCATTGGACTATTGGGCTAAGGATACCAAGACAAAATTCCCAGGAAGCTTACGTTCTACTAGTACTTTTTTTTTATATCATACTCACTCACTTGGGTACGAGCTCCTTTAGAGTTAGTAATCACCTGCTTTTATTGTAGTTGAGTTATTTAAATCATATCTGACTCTTTGTGACCCCATTTGGGGTTTTCTTGGCAAAGATATTGGTTTGGTTTGCCATTTCCTTCTCCAGACCATTTTTACAGATGAGGAAACTGAGAGAAACAAGATTAAGTGACTTGTCTAGGTCCTATAGCTAGTAAGTGTTTGAGATCAGATTTGAGGGCTCTATCTGCCCCCATCACTTGCTAACCATCTGGGATCAGATTAAGCACAGTTGAAGGGCTGTTTGCTTTGTTGAGTGACACAGATTTAGTCATCTCTCTTTCTTGAGCTGCAGTGATTCAGGTCAGAGCAGAATCATTTCATGAGTTCCTACTCTTCCCAGTCAGGTGAAAACAAGCCAAATCAAACCTCTAACCTGCTCTGCCCTTTGTCTTCATCTCCTTTTACTATATTATCTGAATAATTATATATTATATGAGGTCTATATAATATTTAAAATATACACAATATATTAATATATAATGTATAAAATATATATAAATATATAAAAATAAAGAAGAAATAAGAAAAGAAACCAAGGCCTTTTTCACCTCCAAAAGGACTTATTTTGGGTCTTAATTGGTCTCTAGGTAATTATTTCTTCTTTCCTTTGACTTAATATCTATGATACATAGTATACAGACCACCTAGTCTCTGCTGGATTAGCAGTTCATAGTGGTAAGTGGGAAATTAAAAAAAAATATTGCCTTATTTGAAGGTGGTAGAATTGAGAGGTATCCAAACAATTGGCTCAGATAATGTTCCCTTAGAGAATTCCTCTCAGCTAGAGCACATGACATATCCTTTCCTACCTCCAAAATACTAAGAGGATTAATGATATCATGTCTCCCAATAAATAACCTAGAAATTAGGCAATCTTCATGGTGGCCCATTTTCAGTACACCAGAATGTGGCGGCTCTGGGCCTGAAGTCTGGTCCCTGTATAATTAGAAAATCTTGAATCCTTGGACTCCATCTCCCAGAATTCTTTTTCATCTCCCAGAATCCCTTTCCTCCTTCATCCCCACCTTGCATGCTTACCTATTGTTTACAAGTTCGCTGTAACTCCACCTCTTGCTCTTCCCTCCCCCCCTCCCCCCCTCCCCCGTATGGCTAGGAAAGCGTGATTTTTATTCTAGCTTTTTTATTTTAGTTATTATTAATAAATATTATTAAATATAATACTTGGAATATTGGATATTAATTTTTCTGGCTGTGTGACACTGGGCAAGTCGCTTAACCTCTATCTGCCTCAGTTTCCTCAATTGTAAAATGATGATGATAACAATATCTACCTCATGATGGTTGTAAGGAAATGATGGATATGGGAATTGGCCCGTTTGTTCCAGAATGCGACTTAAATATGCTCAAAAAATGACTGAATGGTGCATTCAGTGATACCACTCTATGCCCCAGAGAAATATTTTAATAGAAGAAAAATGCATATATGTACAAAAATATTAATTGCAGTTGTATTAAAATTATATCTTGTTCTGCTACCCCTGCTACCACTCCCTCTCATAGTCAGTATAGTATAGTATAGTATAGTACTCCAGCACTATGCCTGACACAGAATAGGCACAGAAGGGCAAGGGCTATGCAAATGGGGTTAAATATCTTGCCCAGGGTCACACAGCTAGGAAATGTCTAAAGTCAGATTTAAACCCAGACCCTCCTGACTCCAGATCTGGTGCTCTATCTACTTTGCGGCTTAATGGTCCTAGTTCTTAGATTTTTATTTCATTTGTTTGGACCTCATTAAAATGAGTGGATTAGACTTAGTTGACTTCTTAGCTCCCTTTTAGACTCTAAATTCTATGATCCTATGAAGAAGAAGAAGGAAAAAAGGTAATTTAATATCTCTAAACCTCAACTTCCTTACCTGTAAAATGGAGAAAGAACATGACTAACCATTTTCATGCTGGTGGGCTAAGTAGAACAGAACATGCCTGGGGTGAGTGATATGAAATACTCCCTTAAGCCCTGCTGGAGAGGTCAGGAGGAAAGGGCAGGGGAGAGGAAGGAGAAAGGAAGAGCTCACCAGGGGAGTGGTTGCCAATTCATAATTTGGGAGTTTCCTTTTTCAACTAATTATTCTTGCTAAACTCAGTTATTTCAACATTGCTGGAGTACTGTTGTGTTGTCAGTGTCTTTTAAGTTCATCCTTTTGATTCTTTTCAGTGGCCTCTCAAACTCTGGGACAAAGCCCCAAGAGGATGAGAATTGAATCGAATTAGATAATTAAATATCTAATAATGCAGCTGGAAGTGGAGGGTCATCTGTGTTCTGTCATAACTTGACAACTTGAATGATTTTTACAGGACAATAAATATTTCTATTATTGAAAAAAAGTTACCTTGCCTTAGTTATAGTTTTGAATGGGAATAATAATCTTTTACTATATATCTCATTAGATTGTTGTTAAGAAAAAATTGGGCAAAGTGCAGTGTTATATGAACATGAACTATCATTATATAGTTGCCATTCAGTCATTTCAGACTTTCATGGCCCCATTTGGGGTTTTCTTGGCAATGATATTGGATTTTATTTGCCTTATGCTCCTCCAGCTTACTTTACATATGAGGAAATTGAGGCAAACATGATTAAATGACTTGCCTTGGGTCACACAGCCAGTAAGTGTCTGAGGCTAGATTTGAACTCAGCAAGATGAGTTTTTCTGACTCCAAGTCTTGAGCTCTATACATTGTGCCATTTAGCTGCCCATTGTTATACTACACACACCCATAAGCAACCTGATGAACATGCCTTTTGTGTGTCCCTTGGGGAGAGTGAAGGAAAGGAGAAGTCAGGAGGGTGTGGGATTAAGAGTGGAGGGACAACTACTTGTGTTAAGCCCTGAAGGTTTAATGAAGGATGATGAAATTTAGGAGTAACTTGAATGCTGGAAAGTAAAGAGTGAAGAGAGATTCCTAGCTAGATAGTGTAGCTTGGGAGAAGCTTTGACAGCATATCACCCCTACCATAATTGTAGTGTTTTCCCAGAAACAATAAAATGTATATGATGAATTTACAGAAATTAGTTTAGATGTTGAGTGATCTTGCTTCTATTTTGGTATTGTTCTTCCATACATTTGTATGATGAATTGGTTTGAATCTTAATTTGAAAAATAAGCAAAACTTTAATCATGTCTCCATTCCATTACCCTAGTCAGCATCTGTATCTTCCTCTTTCTTATTTCCTCTAGAGCATAAAGAGTGACCAAGATAAGAGTGGACTAAACAAATTAGATGTTTAATCAATGAGATGTATGGTTGTGGCTTAGAGGACCAGGGAGAAAGGTGATTTGTAGTTTGCATTTCTCTAGCAACCCAGAGGAAACCAAAGCATTTCCACAGCAAATTAGGTACTTGAATCCTTCTGAAGAAGTGTTAGAAAATGTGAAATCTGAAGTGACCTCTGACTTCTATTGGATATAACACTGTTTCTTTTCATTGTGTCTTTTTGTTGTTTAGCCATTTCTGTTGTATCTAATCCTTCATGATACCATTTGGAGTTTCCTTGGCAAAGATGCTGGAATGGTTGTTTGCCATTTCCTTCTCCAGCTCATTTTATAGGTGAGGAACTGAGGCAAACAGGGTTTAGTGACTTGTTCAGGGTCACATAGCTAGGAATTATCTGAGAATAAATTTGAATTCAGGTCTTCCTGACTCCAGGCTCAACACACTATCCATGTGCCACTTAGCCACCCCGTGATGGGCCTAGTAATTTGATTTGATTTTAGTGGCATCCAATGTGGGGAATTTCTTGATTTGATTACTCTCTCTTCTCTTCTTCTTGTTGTTGGGTTATTTTTCAGTCATATGCCACTCTTTATGTCCTCATTTGGGATTTACCTTGGCAAAGGTATTAGAGTTATCTGTTATTTCACTTTACTGATGAGGGAATTAAACAAATAGGGTTAAGTGCTCAGGTTCACATACATAGCTACTAAGTGTATTCTGGATTTGAAGTCAGGAAGAGCAGTCTTCCTGACTCTAGGCTGATCATTTTATCCATTGTATTACTTAGCTATTTCTTGAGTAGCTTTATTTAAGTGTTTAACTATTATTTATTATTATTTATTATACACATATAATATTATGATAATGAAACATTTTAACTAAGTGCTTAATTTTTAGTGAAATTCCTCTTTGGTAAGTGAGGATTTCCTTTTTGACAGAAGCTGCTGGGAAAACTGCAAATCAGTCTGGCAGAAATTAATTACAAACCAATATACTATACCATATACCACAATAAGTTCCAAATGGACATGATCCAAATATAAAAAGTCATATCACAGAAAATTAGAAAGGAGAAGAAGATATTTTTCATAAGTAATGCTAGGGAAATAATTCCTAATTAAATAAGAGAAAGAGATAAAAGAGTATTAAAAAGAAGTACAATTGGACAATTTCAATTACTTAAAACTGAAAACATTTTGCATAAGCAAAATCTAAAAATCTTAATCCCAAATATCTCAGATAAAGGTCTGATGTCCAACCCAAACAAGGAATTGATATAAATATGTAAGAATAAGAATTATTCCCAAGACATATAAGAATAAAGAGAGCCTCTGCCAAAACTGTAACAATAATGAGAGCCAATAACCAATATTTGATAGAGGGGAGATAGAGAGCGTCTGAGAGGTCTTCTAGCTCTCCCCTCCTGTTGAATATACACTGAGAGAATTCGAGGCAGTGTCACCCCAAAACTGGGTGACTTGGATGGTTGTGCTTCCCCATAGGAGTTAGGGACGAGGCTTCCCTATAAGATAAGGTATGTGGTACCCCAATCCGATTCTGAATGAGGGCAGAGATCATGCAAGCCTCCCCTGAGGTCAGACAACTCTACAGCATATAGTCTGGCTTCAAGATGGAGGTAGCCACACCAAGCTGTGGTTCCCTCTTCCTTTGTTGTCTCTCAAGCACTCTGGAATGCTATCTGACTGATGAATGGCTTTTATTCTTCACAATTCAGGGGTTAGGGAAAGGGGTGAAGGGCTGAGGGATTTTGGGGTGCCCTCTTCTCTATTTCTATGGGGTCTGTCACTCAGGTGAGAACCTTTGGGGTTCCCACTCCCAAGCTTCTTCTCCTTCTGTTTCTATTTCTATCCTTTTCTATAATTGTAAGTTTGACTGAAAGGGGGTCTCTCAGCAAGGTTGGGTAATGGAGGAAGGAGATTAAGAGATCGCTCCCAAAATGGAGTTCAAAAACTTAGCTGACTCGACGATTGAAGTCTTGCTGGGTGAGATGCGGTGGAATCTTTGACCAGGGAATCAGGGTTTCAAAATCCAAAGAAAGATCCTCAGGAAGCCCTTAGACCTGGATTCAAGCTGAGATGTCCACCTCCTCCATCTCTCCAGTCCTCTGCCTTCAGCCCTTCTCCTCTTTCCTCCAGAGAATTTCCCAGAATTCTCTCTGGTCTCAACCATCACCAACTGTTACCAACTGTCAGCCACTCCTTCTCTGGTTCCTTTTGTCCCATCCGCCTTTCACAAATCCCATCCTTACAGATATAAATAGTCAAAAAACATGAAGAGGTAAATTTCAGGAATATAAATTATCATAACTGTATGAAAAACATTATACAAATCAACAATAATAAAATAAATACAAATTAAAACAACTCTGATGTTATACCTGATACCAGTGATGGGCAAACTATGGCCCGCGGGCCAGATGCAGGTCCCCTGAAATGTTCTATCCGGCTGCGCAATATTATTCCTAATCTGATGAATACAATGAGTAGGATACAATACAATGAAAATTCAAAAGAGTTGCCTTAGAAACAGATTGACAGATGAGCATTTCCTTTCCTTTGTCCCCCTCTTTAAAAAGTTTGCCCATCACTGCCTTATACTCATTAGATTATTAGATGTGACATTATGGTTTTGGAGATGCTGTATGTAGTAGGATAGCAACGCCAATATACTCCAAACTGGTCTAATATTTTGGAAAACAGTTTGGAATTAATATGTCCAAAGTCAGTAAATTATACATACTCTTTGACCCAATAATGCTATTGTTAGACAAATAACCAAAGAACTAAAAGACAAAGAGGGAATGTCTGATGTTTCCAGGAATATTGATAGCAATGTATTTTGTTGTATTAAGGAATTTCAAACAAAAAGAATGCCTGTTGATTGAGGGATGTCAAATTATGATAAATGAATGTGATAAGGATATCATTGTGCCTGGTGTAAGGACAAATATGAAGGACTGAGAGAAACTTGGAAAAGTTTCCTATGAACTGCTATAGCATCAGGAGAGAAATTTAGACAATGACAGCAATGACATAAAGGAAAATAATTTTGAAGTACTTTAGAACTCTGGGCAATTCAGTTAGTCAATAGGCATTCATTAAATGCCTACTATGTGTCAGATGCTTTGTTTAGTGCTGGGAATATAAAGAAAGGCAAAAGATACTACAGGTTTCAAGGACCCAACAGTACAACTGGAGGATATGAAAAGCATACAAATATGTACAAGTTACACACAGGATAAATAGGGGGATTGCTCTTAGAGGGAAGACACTAGCAGGAAAGGGGATAATGAAAATCTGCTTGGGATTTTAGCTGGAATTTGGAGGAAGCCAGGGAACCCAAGAGGTAGAGATGAAGAGGGAAAGAGTTCCAGGTGTGGTAGACAGTCAAGTGAAAATGTCCAGACTTGGGAGGTTCAGTGTCTTGTGCAAGGAACAGCAAGGTGATCAGTGCCCCCTGGATGGCAGAGTACATGAGTGTGTGTTTGTGTATAAATGTAAGAAGAAGGAGAGGAAAGGACAAATTTTGAAGGGTTTTGGACACCAGAGGACTTTATATTTAATCCTGGAAGGGATGGAGAACTAGGAGAAGTGACTGAAGGAGAGAGAGGGGTAACATGATCAGACCTGTGCTTTAGGAACATGACTGGCAGCTGAATGGAGGCTGAGCAGGGAAATCAACCATCAGGCTATTGCAATAGTTCTAGAAATGAGGAGGGCCAGCACCAGGGTGGGGGCAGTGTCAGAGGAGAGAAGGAAGTGTACACAAGAGATTTTATGAAAGTAAAATAAACAGGATTTGGAAACAGATTGAATATGAGGGTGGGGTGAGAGTGAGGAGTTGAGGATGACACCTAGTTTTCTAGGCTATGTAACTGAAGGATGATGGTAGTCTTTACTATAACAGAGAAATTTAGAAGTAGGGAATGTTTTGGTGGAAAAATGAGTTCAGTTATGGATAAGTTGAATTGAAGGTGTCTTCAGGAACATCCAATTTAAAATGTCTAATAGGCATTTAGAGAGGTGAATCTGGGTATTAGGATGATACATATGATGAAGCATGACTTTAGAAGACAAATAATGAAGTATGCCTCCTGCTTCTTTGTCTCTTGGCAGAGTTGCAAAATATGACATACATTTTCAGATAAGGCCAAGATATGTATATATTTTATTTGACTATAGTTATAATTATATTTCTTGACTATAATTATATTTATTTGACTATACTTGTTACAGTGGGAGACTTCTATCTGGGGTAAGCAGATCATTGAATTAGCGTGTAGAAACAGAAGCAAAATGAAAAGAACATTCATAAAATATAAAAAATACACAAAGAAATTCAGAAGTGGGTACTAACAAACAGGATTGCCTATGGGAATCAAATGAACTCTTATGTAATATGCTTTATAAACCTTAAAAATCTATTTAAATGTCAGCTATTTTTATTCTCTTCCCAGTCCTTTTGGCCCACCAGCTTCCTGTGTCCTTAAAAACTTTAATATCTTTAGTACTAAGAAAGATGTCATTGGAATATTATGAATAACATTTTCTATTCTTTAAATTCAGGAAATTCCATGTGAAGGCAATTTTAGCTGCCTTAATTCTCTCCATTCATGTGTCTTAATCTAGGTTCCTCAAATTATAAAAATGACCAAGTCAGCTTGTTCAGTACAAAAATGTCAATGACAGCAAAGCAATTAGTCTTTGGAAAAGATTAATGGGGTTTCTAGTGTTCCATTTTATAAAATGAAAAATGTAAAAGGTTGTGTCCTTGTCTCTCTTCTCTTTTCTCTCTATGCTTTCTCCTTCAGAGACCTCAACCATTTCCATGGTATTAACCTTTAATCTCTGGGGACTCCCTTATCTGGATCTCCAGCTTTAATACATCTCCTGAGCTCTAGTTTGAATTACCAGTGGTCTATGGACATTATGTCATATCCCAGAGAAACTCACTTTATATATTTAAGACACTTCAAATAAATACATCTGCTCTGTGCCTAAGCAGAACTCCAGGATGAGGCGGTGAGAATAGATCTTATATAGCATACCTTTAGCTACACTGGTTCCCTTTCACACCTGGTTCAACATCTATAACATCTGGTTGAGTGCTAGAGGGTCTGTTGCAAAAATTATCAGTGGGTTGGAGGTAGGGTTCAGGGTACATATATTGCCAGGTAAGTACAGGCAAGTGAGTAACCACATTTAGCCAAGCTAATAAATCTTTCAGTGGATATAGACAAGCTTTCCACCAGAACAAGAGCATTCCATGCCAAGTTCTAGCAGAATCCAGAAAGTTGTGGCATAAAAAATTGTGGTCTCTTTTTCATGTTGGCAAATCTACCGGTTGGGGCTGGAGGAGGGGAACTAGAAGTTGCAGAAAGGTGTTGGGAATCAAAAGTCTCCTTGAGTGCACAGATAAATATGTCCACACAATTCTGAGGGACTTATGAGAAAGAACGCTATTCACATCCAGAGAAAGAACTGTGGGAGTAGAAACACAGAAGAAAAACAACTGCTTGATCACATGGGTCGATGGGGACATGATTGGGGATGTAGACTAAGCATCACCCTAATGCAAATATTAATAATATGGAAATAGGGCTTGATCAATGACACATGTAAAACCCAGCGGAATTACTTCTTGGCTATGGGAGGGGGTTAGGAGGAGGGGAGGGAAAGAACATGAATCATGTAAGCATGGAAAAATATTCTAAATTACTTAATTAAATAAAAATTTCCAAATAAATCTGTCCATATTAGCTATTAAGGGACATTGAATAATTATTGATAATAGATTAATCTAGACCAGCTTTCTCATTTTCTATAAGAACACACTGAGAGCCAAAGAGGTTATGTAATTTGCCTATTCTTACATAGGCAGTAAGTGGCAGAATCAAGATTTGAACTCAGAGATGGAGCAATGGGTAGTTTGCCCCACTTGGCAGAGCACTATAAATAGTATAACCCTAGTGTTTTGCAATCTTCTGTTCTCCCTGCCTTGTGCCTTTCCCCACTTTGGTCCATCCTCCACTCATCTGCCAAGGTGACTTTTCCCTAAATTATAGAGCTGACCACATCACTTCCCTTCTCAAGAATCTCATAATACCAGCAGGATCAAATCAAAGAAACAATGATCCTTTTCCACCTTCTTCTTTCCTTGGGGAAGCAGACCATTCTGTGAGTTTTTTTATTCATTTCTTCTCTCTATTTCATTCCAGCCAGGCTTTTAAAAAGGGCAGCTGGGACTTTGTTTCCTTTTACTTCTAAGTCTTTGGAATGTGATACAACTGTTAACCATTATCAAAAACATTCAGACTTATTGATGTGTTTAACTTGATGTCCCCAATTAGAATGTAGGCACCTTGAAAGAAGGATTACTTCATTCTTTGTGTTTGTATCCTTAGTATCTAGAGCAATGACTGGCATACGATAAGCACACAGTAGTTGTTTATTGACTGATATATGAGTGAAAATTATGAGACTGACCATAAATTAATAATTTTATTAATCAAAAATAGTAGGGGGGAAAAAGATGGAAAAATAGGAGAGAGAATATAAAAGATGCTTTCCTTATTGCTCCATTTACCTTGTGGCTGCCATTAGGGCCCCCTACCCATGTCACACAGGCAAGTCCAATCATCAGCGAACATGGAAGAGAAGAGAGAGAAATCTGTTCTTGCCTCAGTTTATCAAACCTATTCTCTGCCCTCTGACTCTCCCACATCACATCTCTAGAGCCAACTATGGCTTTCTATTTTGCCTGTACCGCCCAGGTGGGCAGTCCAGGGGGCAGTGCAAGGGGGATCCTCCTGTCTCCTGGCTTGTGATCTCTTGATTCCATTGCTGCCTTTTTCTGGCTGCTATTCTATCCTTGACTCCAATTCACCCAATGATGTCCTGGCCTCTGGGTCAAATAGTCGGCAGGAGAGAGAGAGGAAGAGTAAATTGACTTCACACACTGATAGTACTTAAAAAAAATACTACAGTAATCTATTATGACTCTCTTTTCTAATAATCTTCTCTTATATGGTGGCCTAGCAGTACCAGCTCTCAAACTGTACTATAAAGTAGTAATCATCAAAACTCTGATACTAAGAAATAGACTGGTGAATCAATGGAATAGATTAGGGTAAAAGACCTTAGCAATTTAGCGTTTGATAAGTCCAAAGATCTCAGCTTTTGGGAAAGGAATTCAATATTTGACAAAAACTACTGGGAAAACTGGAAAACAGCATGGCAGAAACTAGGTATAGACCAATATCTCATACTCTATACCAAGACAAAGTCAATATGGGCATATGACTTAGGCACAAAGGGTAATATCATGAGTAAATTAGGGGATTAAAGAATAGTTTACCTGTCAGATCTATGGAAGGGAAGAATTTATTTATTTAAGAATTTATTTACAAGTGATGGAGAACATTATAAGGTATAAAACAAATAATTTTGACTATATTCTGGGAGTCAATAGGAATAATAATAATGATAATATTAAATTTAAAAGGTTTTGTACAAGCAAAACTAATGTAACCAAAATTAGAAGGTAAATAACAAACTGGAGAAAAAATTATAGCCACATTCTCTGATAAAGATCTCATTTCAACTATATTGAGAACTAATTCAGATTTTTAAGAATACAAGTCATTCCCCAATTGACAGATGGTCAACAAGCAGTTCTCAGATGAAGAAATCAATGCAATCAATAAGTTCCAAATCATTCTCGATTAGAGAAATGAAAATTAAAACAACTTTGAGGTGCTATTTTACATCTACCAGGTTGGCCAATATGTCAATAAAGGAAAGTGATAAATGTTGGAGGGGGTATGGCAACATTGGGACACATGCATTATTGGTGGAGTTGTGATCTAAAGCAATCATTTTTGAGAGCAATTTATAACTATGCTGAAAGGGCTATAAAACAATGCATACCTTGGATCCAGTAATACCACTACTAGGTCTGCATCCCAAAGAAATTTTTTTAAAAGGGAAAGGGCCTATTTGAACAAAAAGATTTATAGCAGCCCTTTTTGTGTTGGCAAAGAATTGAAAATTGAGGGAATGTCCATCAACCAGGGAATGGCTGAACAAATTGTGGTATATGATGATGATGGAATACTATTGTACTGTAAGAAATGATGATAATTTCAGAAAGAGCTGGAAAGACCTACATGAACTGATGCAGAGTGAAATAAGCAGAACCAGGATAGTAACAGCAATATAGTCAAATATTCATCTGCGAAAGACTTAGCTACTTTCAGTAATACAATGATTGAGGAGAATTCTGAGGGACTTATGACAAAAAATGCTACCCATCTCCAGAGGAGGAACTGTTGGAATCTGAGTGCAGAGCAAAGCATACTGTTTTCCACATTAGTTTATTTGGCTTTTTATTTCGGGGTTTGGGTTTTATATGATGATTATTCACTTACAAAAATGAACAACATGGAAATATATTTTGCATGATAATATATGTATAACCCAGATCAAATTGTTTACCATCTTTAGGAAGGAGGAGGATGGGGGCAAGTGGGAGACAATCTGGATCCTATAACTTCAGAAAACTTAAGTGGAAAATTGTTATTGCATGTGTCAGAGCTGGCTGACAGGGATCAGACCCAAGACTAATGAGACAGAGAGACTGAGTAATGTAGCAAGACTTTATTGGACAAAAGAAGGGGACAGGGGGAGATGGGAAGCTGATGGCTGTGGAGTTGGGTGGAGGAGAAGGGAGAGCAAAGGAGGAGACTGTAGTCTGTAGATGACCTGGGTGGAGAATCTTTTATAGGGTGGTGGTCTGGGATTTGGTAATCTGGATTGCCTCTATTGGGCAAAGTTAGGATATTTGTGTCCAGATGATTAGGGTGTGGAACCCAAAGGGGTGTGGAACCCTCATCTCTGGGATGGGAAGTTGCTGGTTCCTATGGTTGTATAGTTCCCAAAATGGTGCAGGCAGTATAGGTCCAGAACATTAATCCATCATGGATCTGTCTGGTCATAGCATGGGAAGTAACAGTGCCCTATAAAGTGGAACAATTGCTTTGTTCTAGAGTTCCAGCAGGTGTAGAGGAAGGAGGGAGGGGACACTGACAGGGAAAAGGGGGAAAGAGGGTTTTGGTCCTAGGATTTATCATTACATTGTTATAATGCAATTGGAAAAATAAAATATCTTTCCAAAATAAAAAGAATCTTCCCTTATAACAAGGAAAAACTAAGAAAAATGAATCGGCGTGATTACAGAGGAAGAATGACTTTAGTCCATTATGAGGGAAAACAATATAGTTGCCCAAAACTGGAATGGGCCACTTAATAAGACTATATTCTCTGGAAGTGTTCAAACAAAATCTGGATGACCATTTACTAGCGAATTTGTGCTAGGGATTTACATATTAAATGGGGGTAGGGGCTTGGTGAGATGACATCTTAGATTTCTTCTAACTTAATCACTTTCTGATTCTGTGATCATTTATTGCTATGTTATAGTGACTAAAATATTTTCATAAACAAAACAAAACAAAACAAAACAAAAAAACCTTTACCTTCTGTCTTAGCATTAATTCTAAGATAGAAGAGAGGCAAGGGCTAGGTAATCAGGGCTAATTGTCTAAGATCATACAAGTAGGAAATGTCTGAGGGCAGATATGAACCCAGATCCTCTAGACTTCAGGCCTAGCTGCCCCAAGGCTAAAAATCTTAAGTGAATTAATGTTAACCTTGCAAAGCCAAACAAATATATAATCAGTAGGCATAACTTTAGAATACAATATAAGCTCTTTGAGAGCAGGAATAGCTTTTAAAAGGCTATTAGGTGTCTCTGAGTCCCCAGTGCTTATCATAGTGTCTTGCATGAGGCAGGTGTCTAATAAATGCTTGTCAGATCAGACTGGATTGGAGCAATGAAATAGCCTTTAGTATGGTCCTATACCATATTTTAGTGATTAATGACAAATATTTTCCTACATTATATGTCACATTTTATGTTTATGACAGTTCTGGTGTGGTTCTGCTTTGGGGGACATTGGATTGAACTAAATAATTTAGAGGAAATGTAATATAATGGATAGGGTACTGAACTTGACATCACCAATATCTAGATTCAAATCCATCTGATATACATACTAATTGTGGGACCGAAGTTGCATCATTTAATTGCAATGAATCTCACTTTCCTTATCTGTATAACAGAGATAATAATGCTCTTGCCTCATAGGGTTGTTGTGGGGACCAGATAAAATAATTTAAAGTATTTTGCAAGTATCTAAGTGCTACAAAAGTTGTCATTATTATTGTATACTGGACCCTTTGAACTGGATCTCCTGTAGACATCTCAAATCCATTCCTCTTCTTCCCCTTTTCTGCTGAAAATAGCTTTTTTTTGGTATCCTCCTTTTTGTATCACTATTCTGAGCTCCTCCATTAGATTGTGATCTCCTTGAGGGCAAGGGACCATCTTTTGTCTCTTTTTGTAATCCCTGTGTTTAGCAAAGTGCTTAGCACATAGTAGGTGCTTGATAATGTTTTTTTTTAAACCCTTACCTTCTGTCTTGGAGTCAATACTGTGTATTGGCTCCAAGGCAGAAGAGTGGTAAGGGTAGGCAATAGGGGTCAAGTGACTTGCCCAGGGTCACACAGCTGGGAAGTGTCTGAGGTCAGATTTGAACCTAGGACCTCCCGTCTCTAGGCCTGGCTTTCAATCCACTGAGCTACCCAGCTGCCCCCCTTGATAATGTTTATAGACTGACTGACCCTTCTCCTCATCTTTCTCCTGTGTTTCCACAATAGTTTCATAATTGGTTCTCTAGATTGGAGCCTTTCCCCTCTCCAATTCATTGCCTTATATTTATTTTGTATAAATTCTGTAAATTCTAATGGGTATAAAGTTATCTCCTTCTTTAGATTGTAAGCTCCTTGAGTGTGGACAGTTATACTTATGCCTTTTTAATCTTCATTCCCTAATGAATATAGTGCCTAATATATAGTAGGCATAATTGATGACTCAATTTTGAGCTGTGTACTCATGGAGCCTTGCCTAGGAAACCCTGGGGGACAGAAGCTACCTTTTGATCAAATAGTTTACCTGGAATCCCCCATGCTTAGATGGGAGGGTGTCATCATTGAGCTGGAACAACCATCAGGGAAGAAGAAGAAAGTTTCTAGGATACTCCCATGGGCAGCCGAGAACACCTGTAACACCTGTTGGGGTGAAGCCATCAGGAATGATAATCATTCAAGTATCTTGTGATTAAAAGATGACCAGGAAAAAGGAATTGTGAAGGCATTCCTAGGGTGAACTATGGACTGGACTCAACTTGAATTGCTGACCAAGCTTGAGAAAAGACAATGAGAGACTTATAGATTGAGTAGATTGAGTATTTTTATCAAATTATTATTATCATTGCTCAAGTCCTACCCAGAATTTGGATTTTCTTAATCTAGTGAAAAGAAAGTAATAATATTTATTAACATTTTGAGGATAGAAATACATAGGTGACTGAGTGTGATGGAACATGCTTATAAGCCCTGTTACTAGCAAAGCTGGGACTGTAGGATCTTTTGAATCTTGGTATTCTGAGCTACAACTGGCTATGTCTGATTGTTTGCCCAACTTCAAGTTTGTCAGTGATGCAATGAATCATTAGGCTTCAGGGTGGGAAGAACCAGACTCCATAAGGAAGAACAAACTAACTCAAGTCAGAAATAGAGTAGGTCAAAGGAAGGAGCCAAAATGGCAGCTTAGTAGTAGCAAAAATAGAAACTGCTCTGACCATCCTTTCAAACCTATCTTTAGAAAGCACCTCAAAACAACAGGAGTCAAAGCAGGACAAGTGAGGGGGCTCTTCCATTGAAGACAACTTGAAAGGTAGGCAGAGCAGAGAGTTGATTTTCATTGGATAAGAGGAAACCAGAGGCAAAGCTGTAAACAGAGGAGTGCTGGATGACTCCCCCTCCCCAAATACCTACAGTGCCAGATTCAGAACCTGGGTGAGTGCCAACTTTCGGAACCCTGAACATGGGCTGCACCAGCAAGGGATCACTTCAGACCTACCCCTTGAGATCTAGGGACCTGGCACCAGCCCACAATGAGATCTGGAAGTCCATAGCTCTGGGCCCTTTCAGGCGTCCCATCAGCAAAGAAAGTTCTAGGGCAAAAATCAGCAGAGGGGAGAAAGAATTGGCCAGAAGCCTTTCTAGTTCCCAGTTGGCAGACAAAAAAAAGATGGGTAAGATGAGCAAACAACAAAAAGCAACATTTAACCCTTGAAAATTTCTATGGGGGAAAAATAGAAACAGAGTAGGTCATAGGTACCATGTTGATCAGAGTAGCATAAGCCTTATGAGAGGATACTGACTTTTATCCTGAGTAAAATAGAATGACTCAATTGAAGAAGAAGAAGGAAGAGGAGGAGGAGAAAGAGGAAGGAGGAAGAAAAGGAGGAAGGAAGGAAGAAAAGAAGAAAGAAAAGGAAAGAAATACAAAGTCTCAGAGGATTTAAGTGACCCATTGTCAAATTTGTTTTCTCCCTTGGATCTGAAATCTCAGATCCATGTTGACCTTAAGATCAAGGTATTATCGGACTCAGTATTTCTTACTTCAGTATCAACATTTTAAGATTCTCTGATTCTGTGATCCTTCAAACTTCATTTAAAGCTCAGCTGTGAACCTGCCTAATTTGAATTCTCAAACATATGGGAAACTCTGGATCTAAACCTAAAAGTCCTTAGTGATGATTATTAAGCTTGATATAGTAATCAAGTGAGCCATATACAGGGCTTCCAATTAGTTTAGCAAGCTTTGTATTTAACAGATAGAGATCAAAGGATGCAGAGTGATTAATAATGGAAAAAGTTGCTGAACTAGAAATCAGAAGATCTGTCTTCCACTTGTGGCTCTTTTATTAACTCGCTGAGCAAACTTGGGGAAATCATTATTTCTTTCTGAGCCTTAGTTTTTCAATATGCAAATTGAGATGTTGGGATGAAAAGATCTCTAAATTTCTTCTACAGATCTGACCTCCTATATGTGTAAGGCCAGAAAAGACCACCAAGTCATTCTGTCTTTTTAGACAGTCCATATAGTCATATGTCATTGATACCTCTTGTTTCTTTTCTCTCTCTAATATTGAGACATTCATTGTTTGACTGTCTCTACAGCTACAAGACAAAGAAAAGTATGAGAATTCAGATTAATATTTTAAAATCAGACTCCTCAAAGAATGCAAAAAAGCTTCTAGCAGATATTAAGTCCAGTGATTTTTTTCTTAATTTGGAAATAAATTATGGTCAGATAATAGAGCAATTTTTCAGAGGTAATACATAGTTCTCTTGTTCACAACCTTGAAGACATTATCTTTCTTCATCTCTCCTAAGGGAGATGTCATTAACAGAAAGGTTAATAATAATTTTTTCTTCTCCTCAAACCATAGAGCTAGTTTTTACATAATTTCTCTAAGACTGGCTTCTTATTCCCCACTCCCAAACTCTTTCCCTTTTTAATTCTAAGTGAGTGGCCAAGTTTGGCATTTCTTTTAATTTTATTTTTTTATTATCATGCAAAACACACTTCCATATTGGTCATTGTTGTAAGAGCACACTTGGACAAAACCAAAACTCTAAACTAAAACTAAATGCACTGATGTGAAAGATAGTATGCTTGAATCCATGAAGTTTGGCATTTCTTGAGGATCAAAGGATGGATAGATCACTTTCCCCACAAAGTATGTTTGTGATGAAAAGTTTTATATGATAAATAATTATTACCTAATAAAGATAAGAGAATAAAACAGAACTTCAAGTAATCTAGTGATGCTTTATTTATAGTAAAAAATCTGTTATAACCTTTGTTTATTGCCTCACAAGTCAAATCATGTACCTCCATCCACAGGCATTTTGGGGCTACCAGTCCATGCTCTTTGTGTGTGTATTCTCTAAGTTGTAACCCTCAATAAGATGCAATGTGGTTGTTAGTCCTCAGCACTAATTTTGTAAAAGAGGCTCATATGATTTGACATTTTATAGGATCAGAGATCTAAAATTAGAAAGCTTTTCAAAGTCTATTTAGGCCAGCCTGCTTATCTTATAGTTGAGGAAACTGAGGCCCAAGAAGTCTGAGTGACAGGTAGTAGGTGTCAGAATTGAGATCTGAACCTGCATCTTCTGACTTTTCCAATATTCTTTTCACAATTTTACACTGCAATGGACTGAATATTCTATGGGAGAAGCAGTTGTGTTGTAGAGGGTAAAGTAATGGACTAGGAGCTAGGAGACTTTTCTTCTAAGTGTTATTTGTCAATTCATTCTTGGGGTTTTGGGGAAATCCAATATGAAACAAGATGAGTTAGGAAATTCTTACAAAGAATTTTTGGAACAAAGAAAGGTCCAAATCAACAGAGTCCTTTGCTATTAGAAAGGTACCTCTGATCAAATGTGATTTAAGTTGAAGTCAGACCATTGAAAGAGCACTGAGGGGGCAGGTAGGTGGCTCAGTGAATTGAAAGCCAGGACTAAAGATGGGAAGTTCTGGGTTCAAATCTAGCCAGGCATTTCCTAGTGGTGGACCCTGGGTGAGTCACTTAACCTCCATTGCCTAGCTCTTACTGATCTTCTTATTCTCCTTTTTTTAAACCTTTACCTTCTGTCTTAGAATCAATACTGTGTACTGGTTCCAAGGCAGAAGAGCAGTAAAGGCTAGGCAATGGGGGTTAAGTGTTTTTTTTTTCAAACATTTATTAATATTCATTTTTAACATGGTTACATGATTCATGCTCCTCCTTTCCCCTTCACCCCCCGCTCTCCCCCCACACATGGCCATTGCACATTTCCACTAGTTTTGTCATGTGTCCTTGATCAAGACCAACTTCCAAATTGTTGGTAGTTGCATTGGTGTGGTAGTTTCGAGTCCACACCCTCAATCATGTCCACCCCGACCCATGCGTTCAAGCAGTTGTTTTTCTTATATGTTTCCTCTCCTGCAGTCCTTCCTCTGAATGTGGGTAGC
>NC_058130.1:251662882-251728029 GCF_016433145.1 Gracilinanus agilis | reverse complement strand
CTTATGAATTCCCTCCCCCTTCTCCCCTCCCTTTTTTTGTCCTCCCCACTCCCCTGTTCCCCTTGGTTTATCCCTTCTAACTTTCTCAGAAGGGTTAGATAAGAGTTTTATTTCCCAATGGATAGTATAGCTACTCTTCCCTCTCCGGGTTGATTACACTGAGAGTAAGGTTTGATTATTACCTCTTTATGCTCTCTTCCTCTCCTTCTTATAATAGTATTTGTCCCCTCTCCCTCCCATGCCCTCTTTGTGTGTAATAGAATATCCTATTTTCTTATTCACTCAAGTTTCTCTTGGTGTCCCCTGCTATTCACCCCCTCTTTCCCATCCCCCATGCCATCTTAGATTATTTAGTGTTCCACCCTCACCCTGTGAATTATATATAGTCAATTTTGATGGGTAGTTGATCCTTGGTTGCAGGCCCAGCTCTCTTGCCTTTCTGAATATCGTATTCCAAGCCTTGCGATCTTTTAGCGTGGAGGCTGCCAGATCCTGTGTGATCCTGATTGGTGCTCCTTGATATTTGAATTCTTTCTTTCTGGCTTCTTGTAAGATTTTTTCTTTTGCTTGGAAACTCTTGAATTTTGCAATTATATTTCTGGGTGTTTTCTTTTCTGGATCGAATGTCGCAGGTGTTCTATGAATCCTTTCAATGTCTATATTGCCCTCTTGTTGTAGGACTTCAGGGCAATTTTGCTGGATTATTTCTGTTAGTATGGAGTCCAGGTTTCTATTAATTTCTGTTTTTTCTGGAAGACCAATTATTCTCAAATTGTCTCTTCTAGATCGGTTTTCTTGGTCTGTCACTCTCTCATTGAGATATTTCATATTTCCTTCTATTTTTTCAGTCTTTTGACTTTGTTTTATTTGTTCTCGTTGTCTTGAGAGATCATTAGCTTCCAATTGCTCAATTCTAGCCTTTAGGGTTTGGTTTTCAGCTATAATCTTTCGGTTTTCGGCTATAATCTTCTGGTTTTCAGCTATAATCTTCTGGTATTCCTTTTCAATCTGGTCATTTCTGTTGTTCAATTTGCTTATCAGTTCATTTGGTTTCTGAGCCTCACTTTCCAATTGCAAGATTCTACCTTTTAAACTGTTATTTTCTTGCCAGATCTCTTCCATTTTCCTCAAAATCTCAGTTTTGAACTCTTCCATAGCTTGTGAGGAGTTTTCCTTATTTGAGGAGGGTCCGGATGCTTGTTTGTTCTCCTCCTCTGTTTGCTCGGTTGTCTGGATTTTCTCTGTGTAAAAGTTGTCGAGTATTAAAGACTTCTTTTTTTTTTTGTTAATCTTTCTCTTCTGAGCTTCCTGAGAATGGGTAGCCATCATTAGCCCAGCAGCTTCTCAGGTTTATCCTTGTGCTCAGGGTCTGTCCGCGGTCTATTGGCTCCTGAGGTCTGAGGTCTGGTTTTTTCCAAGGTCAAGCCCCCTGGTGAACCCCCTTGCTTGATCCTCTGCTGGAGGTTTCTTTACAAGTCTCAGGGCGCTGCTTCCACAGTCGTATGCCAGTCTGCACTGGTTCCCCACTCAGGGTTTCAGAGCTTTAGGTTGTGGCTATGTCTGCCTCCACCCACGCCTCCACCCATGCCTACGCTCTCAGCCCGCGCTCTGCGTCCTGTGTCCACTCCCGGTGTCCTGCTCCCCCGCTCAAATTCCGCGTGATCTCACTAGCTTCCTGGGGTCTCAAATCCCGCCGCTCTTAGGAACAGGCCCCGGAGCCACCAATGACTCAATGGGTGCCCCAAACTTGCTCCACCTCTTCCTAGCTGGCCTTGCGCTATAGGTGTTGTGTGTGGAGGGGGTGGGGGTGGGGTGGTTGCTCAGCCCGCAATTTAGTGAGAGCTGTTTCACCCCTTTATAGCATGGAGATGCCTCGATTCCACGTACCTTCCATGCTGTGCCCTGTTGTGGGGTTCCTCCGTTCATCTGGACTTGTTTTTATGTCCCCTTGAGGAGTTTTGTGTGTTTTGGTCAGGAGAGGTTAAGAGCCGCTTCTTACTCTGCCGCCATCTTAACCTGGAACCTGGGTTAAGTGTTTTGCCTAAGGTCACACAGGTAGGAAGTGTGTGAGGCCAGATTTGAACCCAGGACCTCCCATCTCTGAGCCTGGCTTTCAATCCATTGAGCTGCTGCCTCTTACTGCTCATCTGACTTAGTACGTATTATTGATTCCCAGATGGAAAGTAAGGGTTTAAAAAAAGGATTAAAAAAAAGAGAGAAAGAATTATAATGCATAAGAGTTTAGAGAATTCTCCTTTTCCTATTAAATGACACAGTGGATAGAATATCATGCCTGAATTCAAGAAGACTCATGCTCTTGAATTCAAATCTGACCTTAGACACTTACTAGCTATGTGAACCCTGGGCAAGTCACTTAACTCTTTCCCTCAGTTTCTCATCTGTAAAATGAACTGGATAAGATAATGGCAAATCATTCCAGCATCTTTGCCAAGAAAACCCTAGATCCGATTACCAAGAGTTGGACATGACTGAAAACAAGTGAGCAACTATTTTCAGAGGTGGAGACCTATGAGTACCTAATATTTCAAGCTCTTTGAGGGTAAGGATTGTTTCATTTTTTGAATTTGTGTCTCTCCAGAGCATATGACAGTGCTTGTCATGTAGGTGATATGTTGATTAACTATTGAATGATTCTCTGATAGTATCAATTCAGCTGGGTGTGTCCTGGATCTGGGGTCAGGAAGACCAGAGGTCCAATCCATCCTTAGACACTTATGAGCTTTGTGACCTTAGGCAAGTCACTTCTGCCCACCTCAGTTCCCCCATCTGTAAAATGAGGATAATAATAGCACCAACCTCCCAAGGATGTTGTGAGGATCAAATTAGGCAATAATTATAGAACTCTTCACAAATCTTAAGATGTTACACAACTGCTAACCATTATTATTATTATTATCACATAGGTTTGTTGTGAAATTGGCTTTGCTGAACTGTTTTTTCCCCTCTTTTTAAAAAAAATCTTTAGTAATAGAAGTGTTTCTCTTGGTAAAGGAAAGAAGAGAGATATTTTTGGAAATTAAGGTGATATAAAAACAAATAATGTGAATAAAAATAAGATTTATAAGAAAGAAAATTGGATTTGGAATCAGAGGAATTAACTTCTATTCCCTACCTCTCCAGGAATGTTATTTGACCCCTAAACTCCATCCTTTTGATCATGAAAACATATGACCTTCTAATGTGATCACTTATATCTTAGTTCATGAGTGTCTGGTTTGAGAGTACCCATTAGTAGGCAGATTTCATGTATTACACATTGGACTAGGAGTCAGAAAAACTGTGTTCCAGATTTAGCTTTACCCTTAATATGCTATAACCCTGGAAAGCCAGGTTTGTGCCCCGTGCCTCAGTTTCCCCTGCTGTATTAAGATGTATACAATAGCCTAGGTGATCTCTACAAAGGTCCTTGTTCTAATATTCCATGGTGCTATGAAGGGCCATTTGTGGTAGATAGAATGCTAAGCTTGGGGGTTGGAAAGACATGAGTTCTGTAATGAGCAAAAGATAAAATGACTTGAGGAAACAAAGATTTGATCTCTGAACATACTGATTTATTAAAGCAATACATGCCCCTTCCCCAACAAACCAGGCCAAGGCCCTTTCCTCAGCAGACAAATGGACCTCAAATACAGAGGGAGATAGATTTTTATACATTAAAAACAATCAAATAAGACCAATTAGTTAAAAAGAAACAACGCAACATTAAGTAATCTGATTTCTTTTTTTTTTCTTTTAACAAACCCTTATCTTCCATCTTAGAACCAATACTATGTATTGGTTTCAAGGCAGAAGAGTGTTAAGGACTAGGCAATGGGGGTTAAGTGACTTACCCAAGGTCACACAGCTAGGAAGTGTCTGAGGCCAGATTTGAACCTAGGACCTCCCGTCTCTAGATTTGTCTCTCAATCCACTGAGTAACCAGCTGCCCCCTAGTAATCTGATTTCTAATTGGAAGAAAGAAAAGATGGGGGACTTTCCAATTTGGGTGAGGGAAAATGAACAGATGTAACCCCCTGAATTCAGGAAAAAAGGTGTTTCATTCCTCCCCAAGTATCTGTAAGCACCAAAGGAACATGGAAACAACTGATTGATTGTCTGATTGATTTTCAAATAAGAATTATGGGTTGCATTTTGGAAGGCAATTTGGAAATATGCCCAAAGGGTGCTAAAAGACTGCCTGCCCTTTGATCCAGCCATACCACTGCTGGGTTTATACCCCAAAGAGATAATAAGGAAAAATACAAGTACAAAAATATTTATAGCTGCGCTCTTTGTGGTGACAAAAAATTGGAACATGAGGGTATGCCCTTCGATTGGGGAATGACTGAACAAATTGTGGTATCTGTTGGGGATGAAATACTATTGTGCTCAAAGGAATAATGAACTGGAGGAATTCCATATGAACTGGAATGACATCCAGGAACTGATGCAGAGTGAAGGGAGCAAAACCAGGAGAACATTATACATAGAGACTGATACACTGTGGTATAATCAAATGTAATGGACTTCTGTACTGGCAGCAATGCAATGACACAGGACAATTCTGAGGGACTTATGAGAAAGAATGCTATCCACATCCAGAGAAAGAACTGTGGGAGTAGTAACACAGAAGAAAAACATTTGCTTGATCACATGGGTTGATGGGGACATGATTGGGGATGTAGAAATAGGGTTTGATCAATGACACATGTAAAACTCAGTTTAATTGCTCATTGGCTATGGGAGGGGGATGGAGGGGAGAGAAAGAATATGAATTATGTAACTATGGAAAACTATTTTAAATTAATTAAATAAATAAATACACTTTGAAGAAAGAATTATGGGTTGCTTGAGATGTACAATAATAAGAAAACTCCTTGTATCAACCTTAAGATCTGACTATTTCTGGTCAACATAAACTCAGTCCTTAGTTAAGGGTCTCTAAACAGCAAGTCTAAGCAGTCCAGTTTCCCAGCCATACAGGGCTAAGTTCAAACGATGCAATAAGGTTTTTTTTCCCCCAATTCCCATAACTGAATATACTTTTCTCACAAGACCAGATTTGGACTAGGCCCATAATTGAATAGAAAGGGAACTAATCTAGCTCCAGAATTGTCACAATATGGAGCCAGTGGGGCTCACTCAAATCTCACAACTCCTTGCTGTCTTAATCCTTTTAATTCCTCACAATTTCCTTACAGTTTTAAGACCACTTCTGATATTTACTAATTATGTGACCCTGGGCAAGAGCTTTGGAGATGAGGGCAGTTGTTGACTTGGATGTTCTCTATGCTCCCTACTGCCTCCTGATCTTCCATTCCAGGCTACAAAGGGAATTGCAATCTCTTTTTTTGGAAGGATTTCAATTTCAGCTGTAAATATTCTGATTTATATTCAAATGACTAGAGATAGCTCATTTTATCAGAATGATTTCTCATTGATTTTCTCCAAATTTACTACTCAAAATCAATGGCAATGCTAATGGTGCTGGATGGCGTGTACAAATGTGTTCTCATTGATCATTTATTTCAATTTGTCACCCCGTGGAAGTCAGATCTCTTATACTATTCAAGGAGAAACCTGCAACCCAAAAACCCATTCCAAAGAAATAGAAATGATTTAGGTCTTTGAAATACTTGGGATCAGGCTCATTGGGTTAGAAAAGGTGTCCATTTTGCCAAGAACCTTCCTGGGTTAGGCATACATTTTGACATCCTAATTTCAAAGTAAGAGACATCCTGACATAGTGAATGGATCAGGAGCTAGGGGCAGCTGGCTGGTATAGTCCATAAAATGCTAGGCCTAGAGTCAGGAGGACCAGAATTCAAACTCAGCCTTACGTAGTTGCTAGCTTTGTGATGCTGGACAAGTCACTTAACTTTTGTTTACCTCTTTCCATATCTATAAAATGGAGAAAATAATAGCACTCAAGGTTGTTGTGAGGATCAGATGAAATAATAATTGTTAAGTGTTTGGCATAGCTCCTGGAATATGTAAGTATTATGTAAATGTTGTTATTATTATTGTTATCAATCCAAGGCACTTAGATTTGGGTTAAATCCAATCTCTGATGTATACTGTCTGTGTGACTCTTATTAAAATTTAAGTGCTCACTGCCCTGGATAATTTTCAAAGAATGGAAGCTGTTCCATTTCCTAAGAATGGGAAAATGGAAGACAACAGGTATTGTGATTATTCAGTCATTCAATTGGATCTGACTCTTCATGACCCAATGGACCATAGCACTCCAGGTTCTTCTATTCTCCACTATCTCCTGAAATTTGTCCAAACATACATTTATTTCCATAACACTATTTATCAACTTCTGCCATTCCCTTCTCCTTTTGCTTTCAATCTTTCCCAATATCAGAATTTTTTCCAACAAATCTAGTCTTCTCATTATGTGGCCAAAGTATTTAGGCTTCAGCTTCAGTATTTGAAATTCCAGTGAGTAGTCTGAATTAATATCTTTAAGTTTCTACTGATTTGATCTCCTTGATATCCAAGGGACTCTCAAAAGTCTTCTCCAGCATCACAATTCAAAAGTGTCAATTCTGTAGTCCTTAGATGTCCTTATAAATCAACTCTCCTAGCCATACATTGCTACTGGAATACCATAGCTTTGACTATATAGACCTTTGTGGTCAAGAGTCCCTGCCTTTTAGTATGCTGTCCAGATTTGCCATCCCTTTCCTTCTAAAGATCAAGCATCTTTTAATTTCATGGCTGCAGTCACCTTTTGCAGTGATCCTTGAGCCCAAGAATATAAAAATCTGACATTACTTCCATTTCTTCTCCCTCTATTTACCAGGAAGTGATGGGACCAGTTCCCATGTTTTTAGTTTTTATTTTTATGTTTAGGCTTTAAGCCAGCTTTTATACTCTTCTCTTTCACCATCATCAAGGGAATGCTTAATTCTTCTTCATACTTACTTATATTGGTAGAGTTTCCTCATTAGAAACATTCTCCATTCCTTCTGAAATCATTGATTGATTAAAAAAAATTCTCTGGCTTCTTTCAAGTTCCAGCTAAAATCTCATCTTTTATAGGAAGTCTTTCCTGATTCCTTTTAATGCTAGGACCTTTCCTTTGTTGATTATCTCCAATTTATCCTGTATACATTTTGTAGGTATGTAGTTGTGAACATGTTCTCTCCCCTATTAGTCTGCGAATTCCTTGAAGGCAAGGACTTGTCTTTTGTCTTTATTTATATCCTCAGTATTTAAAATAGTGCTTGGCACAAAGTAGATGCTTATTATCTTGAATTTATTTGACCAGCAGGTTGGTGTGTCACAATATAAATATGAGCAACTAGGTGGGTGTAGTAGATAGAGTGCTGGTCCTGGAGTCTGGAAGACTTGAGTTCAAATCTGGCTTCCAACACTTACTAATTGTGTGACCCTGGCACAAGTCATTTAACCCTATTTACCTCAGTTTTCTCATCTGTAAAATGAGCTGGAGAAAGGAATGACAAACTACTCCAGTATCTTTGGCAAGAACGCCCCAAATGGAGTCATGATGAATTGGACATGACTGAACAAGAATTAAATAAACATTGGCCTGGGAATCAGGATACCTGAACTATGGTGCTTAATTTTCTTTGTGACCCTGAGAAAGTCATATTCCCCTTGATGGGCCTTGGTTTTTCCAGTTGTAAATTGAAAGTACTGAACCAAATAAAGGAGGATTGTTATACTTACCATAGCAAAGGATAGAAGAAATATTAGAGAAGAACATTCCTTCACATTATTATTTGGGAACACAAGGCCATAGGTTTAAAAAGCACACAGAGTGGTAGAAAATATTTGTAGACATTTTATTGTTAATAATGTCTAGAAGCTCTCTTCCCCCACTCCATGATTCTAGAGAGGCAGCTTGAAATAGCTCTGATGGATGGAGTTCTAGGCTTGGAGTTGGGAGGACATGGATTCACGTTCCATCTCTGACACTAGTTGTGTCAGCTGGACAAGTCACCTAACTTCTAGACATTTCACTCAATTCCAAAGGATGCCACTAAGTCACAAGGCAGGTTGCAATCTTCTTTAATGGAAGAAGTTCCCACACTGCCAACATCACAAATTCCTGGTAAGTATGTAAGTCTTTTTTGTGTTATCCAGTTCAATTTAGTCCTTACTAAAGAGTGATCTTGCCCAAATCTTTTCTGTCAGTGTCCCAACCTACAAAATGATCAAGTTGGATTAAGTGATCTCCAACTGCCTCTAAATTCTATAATCTATTTCAATTAAATTCACAATTATCGAGCAACTATTATGGGTAAAGGATTTTGCTAGGTATAGGGTGGAGGTGATGGGGAATGCAGAGAAGAATAACACCTAACTCTTTCCCCTTAAGGGATTTATCAGCTAGGATTGACATACACACATAGCACAGAAGGCACAATGTGGAGAGGCACAAATCAAGATCTATGGAGGTTCTGAGGATGGAGCTAGACATGATAGATGCTTGGGGATCAAGGTATAATTTGAGAGCTGTATAAAAATGTCCAGTGGATCCCAAATATCTATTGACCTTTCTTATGCTCAGTTACTCCTTTAGATTGAGACATTCTCCCCCCCAAGTCCTGATAATGTGTAAATTATTTATTGTGAAGGACAAATGAATTGATATAATAATTTTTTTAAAAAATGTCAGTTGTGTCTGATTCTTAGTGACTCCATTTGGTTTTTTTTTTTTTTTTGGCAACGATACTGGAGTAGTTTGCCATTTTTCTCTCCAGCTCATTTTATAGATGCATAAAAAATACACCATAGTTCCCTATTCAGGGATGTGTGGGAGCCAGCTTGCAGGCTTATTAGAGTTGAATATTAAATATTCTGTGTGAACATTTATCACTCAGAAGCTATAATCGAGCCTTGACTTACTGTTTTGCTAATTGTCTAGACTTAAGAGGCAATATAGAGAAAATGTTAATAATACAGATACAACTTAAAAGTATGTCCTTTGGGGAGAAAAAAAGTATGTCTGTTGCACACTGTAAGTGGGGTGAAGTGCCCAAGGTCACACAACTAGTAAGTCTCAGAGGCCAAATTTGAATTTGAACTCAGATCTTCTTGACAATGGATCTGGCTCTCCATCCACTACACCCCCTAGTTGCCCCAATAATTAATATAGTATAACATTACTAGTAATATCATACTATTAATATAGTATTTTAATATATATTATTTAATATATATTAACATAATACAAAATACTAGTAATATAATACTAATTAATATAACTAAACAAATAAATTGATAGACAAACTGTTTTCTACATAGAGTTTAAGGCTTGCAACCTGCTTCACATGGTCTCATTTGATCTTTACAACAACTCTCAGAAATAAATGCTATGTATTATTATTCTCACTTTATTGATTAGGAAAGTGAAACCAAGAGAAATCATGGCATTTGCTCAGGGTTATGCTAGGAAGCATCGGCACAATTTGCATTCGAAGTCAGGTTTTCATATTTCCAAGTCCAGAACTCCTTCCACTCTGTTAGACTATCTAGAGAGAGTTCACAAGTTCCCTAGCAGAAAGGATGGGTCAAGCTTAGCAATAATAAAGATTTCTAAAAGCAATTTCTTTTCTTTTACATCTCTGACTGCTCTTTCAACCTGTGGTCAGTGTTCCCCAATGAGAATGTAGAGAACCATTCTCTTAAATCCTCTCTGCTTTGTAAAGTAAAAACAACAACTTGAATTTGTCCAGTGCTTTAAAGCTTACAAAATGCTTTTATTACAAATCACTTTCCAACAAAATCCTCTTTTCCCTTCCTTCCGTCCCCAAATTTCATATAGTTGTGACTTAGGAAATTTGCCTGTCTTGTTTGCTACAAGTTTACGATGTGATATGAATTTGCTAAATTTAAAACACAATACCAATTTTTGAGAGCCATGGGCAGGAATATATTAGCAATTGTTTAACAATAGTCTTTGGGGAAAAATGTGCAAAAGATATACTTTTTTTTCCTCCCTGAAGGACATACTTTTAAGTTGGATCTGTATTATTAACATTTTTTTTTCTGTACTAATTTTTTAAATCGAGACAAAAAATAAATCAAGCTCTGGTTTTTAGATTCTGAAGTGTAAATATTCACACTGAATATTTAACATTTACCTCTATAAGCCACCTTGAGCTGGCTCCCACACACCTCTGAATAGCAAAGTATGAGTGTGTGTGTGTTTAGGGAGGCATAGTGTGATAGGTTTTTTGTTTTTTTTTAGAAAATCTTTACCTTCTGCCTTAGACTTGATACTAAGTATTAGTTCCAAGGCAGAAGAACAGTAAGGACTAGGCAATTGGAATTAAGTGACTTGCCTAGGGACATATAATAGTTAAGAAGTGTCTGAGGTCAAATTTGAACCCAGGACCTCCCATCTCTAGGCTATTTCTCAGCCCAGTGACCATCTGTCTCTTGTTTCCTCTTTCTCCAAGAAGCATTTCCTGATACCCTTTCATACTAGTGCCTTCCCTCTATTGATTATCCCTAATTTATGAGGGATAAATAAATGAGGGAGTTGGACTAGTTCACTAGGGTCCAAAGTCAGGCTCTGTGGTTAGATTTCAGGGGATTTGCTTATCTAAATGGGAAAATGATGACATCTTTATTCTCACTAACTTTATTTTCACTAATTTTTTTATTTGTTATTTTTAGCATTTCCTTAAATTATAAAGGTAGATTATAAACATCATCCCGAGGAAGGATCACAGATATCACTAGACTTCCAAAGGGGTCCATGACAGGATTAAGAACCTTGATCAGTGGTCCTGAAACATTTTCATAGTAGTGAAACCCTTCGTTTTATTTTATTTATTCTTTTATTAATTAATTAAGAAAAATTTTCTGTGGTTATGTAATTCATGTTCTTTCTCTCCCCTACTCCTACCCCTCCCATAGCCAACACTCAATTTCACAGAAAACCCTTCATTTTAAACAAAACTTTGGCAGAATCCTTGTAGTAAAATCCTCCAAAATTATTTTAAATGCCTATTAACATGTATAAGTTAGGTATACTCTGTATTGCAGAAATTTGTTTGGCATGTCCACACATATTTATAATGATTTTTATTTTTCTTGGGAGTGGGAGGAAGAAAGGGTTAAGGGAGAGAATTTGCAACTATAAATAAAATAAAATAGAATTTAGAAAACAAGCAATATAAGGTTCATTGAACAACAATAACAATCACTAACAGGGTGCTTTGAAGCCCAGCTTGAGAAGCACTGGACTATAACATCTCCAAGTTCCCTCCCAGCTCTGACATTTTTCTATGGAGTGATGATTAAATATGATCAAAGGTTTTTCATTTGTATTTTCCCTGGATCCTATGCTTTCTTGACTTTGGGACTATTCTGGTCACTATTAATGCAGAAGTAGTCTGAGACTGAATTGCTGACAATTTTGTTTTCCTTTCTACTACCCCCTCTCTCCTTCCTTTTCCACATATTCTATCTGTTATACTATAATGTCCTGAGCCCTAATGCATTCTGATGTCCTACCAGGCTTTAAGGATCTAGAATCTCTTAGAATAGAACCCCACTTGTGTTTATCTTCTGCATCAAAATAAGAATTAGAGACAGATCTGAGCCCCAGTCTTAGTTCCGTTGCTTTGCACTTATGTGACCTCAGGCAAATTATCTGATCTTTTTGGGCATCAGTTTCCTTAACTGCAATGGAAGGAAATTAGATGGGATGACCTAGAGTCCCTTCTCATTCTAAATCTGTGACCTTTGGATCCTTCTCAGGTGGTTCATCAAGATCATAGATGGGTTTGGAATTTAAAAAGATGCAATTAAAATTTTTTCCCCTTGAATTCTTTAAGGCTAGATGGTAAAGTAAAAACTCTGGCAAACTTTACTAAATAGGAAAGGCTTCAAATGAGGCCCATATTGACTGTATACTTATTGTTTGAGGTCTGGTCAGACTAAGTTCGGGGAGGCTGTTATATTGAATCTCTGGGAGCTAGGAGTTCCCACTGTGATTGACAGGTGGATCAGGTGGATGAAGGAATGTTCCCAGAGAGGCATGCAGACAGGAGAGGGCAGTTGGCCTGGGGGAGGGGAGGTATAAAACCACCCTGGTAGCCCTGGCAGAAGTTCTTGGTTCTTGGTTCTTGTCCCTGAGACTGCAGATCAGTGGATCCTGGTCTTTGTGGGATTGAGACTTGCAAACTCAACCCTGCAAGCTCCTCCTGTTTGTTCCTGTGCCATCAACAACCTGTACCCAGACCTCCATCTCTGATTCTACTGCCCCGAGAAATTAGGAAATCCATCATCTTAGTTATCTAGGTGTCCCAGGGCCCGGAAGGGATCCGGGAAGTGGGCAGGAGAAGAAGAAGAGGGTGGAAAGGGGTGGATATCTCAAACTGGTTAGGCTTATCTTAGTGAAGAAGAAGCTGAAAGATTATACAGCAGTTTGCTTACTCTGGTGTGGCTCTGGCCAGGCTGTACCAGAGAGAAGCTAATCATCTTAATTCATTCACTTGCCTACAGTTTAGAGATTCATCATTATCATTTAAATTAGGGTCTCCCAATACCTCCATCCAAACCCATTATCCTCCTTTGTTAAATACAACCAAAGTTTAAAACACCTTCCTGAAGTGGTTATTCAAAGCTTCTTTGGGAAGGGAGAGAAGCAGTCAGATTCCAACCCACCTAAAAGTTACCCAGCTAAAGAGCCCATTAAATAATATCAATTAACCCCAGGTGGGTCCTGAAGGGATATCATCCATTGACCTAAAGGATCCTGCCTGGGTAACTGTTATAAAGGAGAGAGGTGTCATCCTATCCTCTCTCTATACTCCATCTACCTACATCTACATCTAATAGATAGGAGTAGTGTCTTTTATTATAACAAGGCTCATCAGTAGATGATAATGAAATAAGCCCAGAAATAAGGCCAGATAATGAAATTATCCAGACTGTATCCTAGAGAAAGGGGCTGCAAGCCATTATGGTGAAGAGAGTATCCACACCATTGAAAATGTTTGTTCTTGAAGTATTAAAGAAGAAATAATTTGTACTTAGAGTTTCTGAGCCTTTGTCCATTGTCCTTTTGGGTAACTGGTAATTTTAATTCTCCTGAGATTATGTTATTTTATGGAAACATTGCCAGGAAGGTATATTGGTTTTAAATGTAAAAGATGGTTTTTTGGGAGGCAGCAAGTATTTTAGGAAGGCACTATTCATTCACATCCTAATTCACATTAGGAAGGCATTATAAAGCACTATTGTTATTCAATTGTTTTTCAGTTGGGTCTGACCCCTCATTTTGGGTATTAGTGGCAGATACTGCAGTGGTTTGCCATTTCAACTTCTCCAACTTATTTTACAGATGAGGAAACTGAGGCAAAAGGGTACGTGATTTACCTAGGATCACACAAATTTGAACTCAGGAAGACTCATCTTCCTGACTCCAGCCCCAGCACTCTATCCACTACCCCACCTTGCTCAAGTTAAAAATGCTATGCCATCTTCCAAATGCCTAGCCTGATCTTCCCTTCTTCTGCTCTAAGCCTATCTCTTTGTCCATCTTTAGCACTTGCCCAAGATGCAGGGGGGATATAAATAGCCTTGAATATTGAACTGATATCCACAAAGTATCAGATGACTCAAAAGATCTCTTTTGGATTGGGGACATCTAAAGTCTCTGGGGTCCTTTCCATCTCTAGACCTGGATTCTGAAAGACATGGGAAAAATTGTTTAGAATGGGAGAGATTGGAAATCAATTGTGTACAGCACTGATTGAGATAACAACGTGTCATTTAAAAAATTATATATATATATATGTGTATATATATATATATATATATGTTAGCTGTAGAAAAACCTGCTGATATTTTCCACAAATACCCTCCTAGATCCTCCAAACCCAACCATTTAAGATGAACATAGCACATGTATGAGCAGCCAGTTTCATCCATATCTTGAAGACTCTTCACAAGATAAATTTACTCATTTCAAATGAATAGTCATTAGTGAGACATATTCTTACTATTTTGGCTCAGCTGAAGACATAATGTACATCCAAAGGACATACTCATGTTCACATACTTGAGTTGGCTACTTCCCTTTAAAAAAATGCACCAACTAAAGACTTTTTTCTAATCCCTGTTAATGCAATTTATATGTCTGAGCATGAATGAAGGATTTGATCTTGTTAAGGAAAATGGCTTTGAAAATTGCTGTGAATATCTGGAGCTCCTGGTTAAAGAAATCTATATTTATGAGATCTCACACAATTCCTTTCAAGGTTAATCTTACTTCTTATGGGCAAAAGAAAAGACTATCATTAGGCCAGTGGGAATTCTACAGTGCCTTGTATGGCTTTCCTTGGCCTTTTCTCTTGTAAGACTATTCTTTAGGAACCTTATTAGTGTATATTCAATGGGGCTTGAACACATAAAAGTGAATCTGTGGAAAAATTATATAGAGTAAAAGAATGAAGAGTTATTTAACAGGACTCTGCTGCCAATGTTTATTTAGAATTAAACTTTACTCTTCTTCCTCTAAAGGATCTCCCTAAGATGTCATTCACTCCTATGGCTCATGCTCTTTAATTCCCAAATCTTGATCTCAGTTATAGATTTCCTATTATATATGTAGATCTCTTTACTCAGATGTCTCACCAACATCTCTAATTTGACATAGGCAAAATTTAGCTCATTGGTTCCCCAAGTTAATTTCTCTTTCCAACTTTCTAATTTCTGGTGCTATTATTAACCCAGACTTAGTCTCAGAATTAGCTTTGACGTCTCATTTCTTGAAACCCCCCTCCATTTCTTTTCTTTTTTTCTTTTTAATTATAGAGCCATACTTTCTATCCTAGAATTAATAGTAAGTATTTGTTCTAAGGCTAAAGAGTGGTAAGGGCTAGACATGTGAGATTAAGTGACTTGCTTGGGGTAACATAGCTAAGAAGTAACTGAGACCAGATTTGAACCCAAGACTTCCCATCTCCAGACCTAGCTCTCTATCCACTAAACCATGGAGTTTCTCCTTCCCCTTCCATTTCTCTTAGTATTTGCTGAATAGTTAATGTGTACAAGGTCCTCACTTTAAAGAGTCACCAAATTCTGACAGTTTTTCTTCCACATTGTCTCTTGCATTCAAAAAGAAGGAGAGAGGACTTTGGACTTTGAATAAGAAGGCCAATTACATTAGTGAAACATATTGAAACCTCTATTTTTTCCTCATCTATAAAACAAGACTAATGATAACTTGGATTATCTATGTGTTTTGAGGAACTATGTGTTTGTATGCTGTAATATCTTGTAGAAATGTTATGTAATATTGTTGTTTCTTTTCCCTTCCTACTGCCACCATTAAATTCTCCAAACCCTCTTATTCTGGGACAATTATAATAGTCTCAAATTAGTCTCTTTATTTCCAGTCTTTCCCTTTCAATTAATTCTGTGTAAAGGTGACTTATTGTTTTTCTTAATTGCTCCTTCTATTATGTGCCTAGTTTGCTCTCAAACCTTCAAATACTCCTCATTATATAATATGTTCATTTCCAAATAATTAATGTCTAGTAGAGTAATATGCAATGTTCTCTGTGATCTAGCCACAATTTGCACTCTTAATCTTATTTCCTTTATTGCCATTGTTACTCAGTCATGTTCAACTCTTTCTGAACCTTTTTGAGATTTTCTTGGCAAAGATCCTGGAGTGTTTTGCTATTTCTTTCTCCAGCTCATTTTACAGATGAGAAAATTGAGGGTGAAGTGATTTATCCAATGTTACATAGTACGTGTCTGAGACTGGATTTGAACTCAGGAAGATGATCTCCCTAACTTCAGACTTGACTCCCTATCTACTAAGCCAACTAGTGGCCTCACCTTTTTACTTTCTCTTATCCTATTCAAATTACCTGCCAATCAAAATAATCCATTCACTATTTTCTTACTTACATGTCTTACATTATAGTCACAATTTTTGCATAGTTACTAGTCAGCATGTGACAAGTGTTAAATGGAGTGTGTAAATGCTTTATTTCTTCAACTGGATTGTAAAGTTCTTTTTAAGAAATTTTTTTATTGTCCTCAATACAATACTGTATATTGGATCCAAGGTAGAAGAGTGGTAAGGGTGGGCAATGGGGGTCAAGTGACTTACCCAGGGTCACACAGCTGGGTAGTGTCTGAGGCCAGATTTGAACCTAGGACCTCCCGTCTCTATGTCTCAATCTCAATCCACTGAGCTACCCAGCTGCCCCCTGGATTGTAAATTTCTTATGCACAGAGATTATGTCTAACTCATATTTATAGCATCTATATCTATATCTGTCTATCTATCTATTTGTCTATCTATATCTATATCTATCTGTGCACAGTGGATTATTCATAGTAGTTACCCAATAAATGACTGCTGTTGCTGATTAAATGAGCCTTTTGGCCAAGTTCTACCTTGGTCATCTTCTTCTCCACATTTATAAGAGGTAGCATAGTAGAGTGGGGTAGAAAGGAATCCTCAGAAGTAGGATGAGGACTCCTCTTTTATGAAGGAATTTGAATGCAATAGAGGAAGAGTAAATAAAGGAAATATTCAAGAATATAATTCTTCTTTTTGAGGTAAAGGAGGAAAATACTGAGGGTATCAAATATTCATCGACATTTAATGTCTTTTATGATATCATGTCTTAGCAAGATGGCAGCTTGATAATAGCTAATGGCTATGAGCTAGGTGATATTATTAGAAAAAGCTACTCAAATCAACTCATGGTAATTAAAACCCATAACAACTTAGTGTTTGATAAACCCAAAGATCAAAGCTTTTTGGGAAACACTTTTTGACAAAAACTGCTAGGAAAACTGGAAAGCAGTATGGAAAAAATTAGGCATGGACCAACATCTCACACCGTATACCAGGATAAAGTCAAAAAGTATTTTTGATCTAGAAATAAAGGGTGGCATCATAAACAATTTAGGGGAACATGGAAAGTTTACCTCTGACTTATGGATAAAGAAAGAAATTATGATCTAACAAAATATAGAGTATATTATGAAAAATGAAATGAATTATTTTGATTACATTAAATTAAAAAGAGTTTGTACAAACCAAACCAATGCAACCAAGATTAGAAAGGAAATAAATTCTGAAAAAAGTTTTATAACAATTTTCTCTGACAAAAAAAACCTCATTTCTCAAATATGTAGAGGACAGAGTCAAATTTATAAGAATACAAAGCAAACCCCAAATGACAAATGGTCAAAGGATATGAACAGGGAGTTCTCAGTGGAAGAAATTAAAACTATACATAGTCATATGAAAAATGCTTCAAATCACTATTGATTGGAGAAATGTAAATTAAAACAATTCTAAGATGTCACCTCACATCAATTAGATTGGCTAATATGACCAAAAAGAAAAATGATAAATGTTGGAGGGGTTGTAGGAAAACTGGGACACTAATATACTGTTGGAATTGATATAACTATTCTGGAGAACAATATAGAACCAGGTCCAAAGGGCCATGAAACTATGCACACTCTTTGACCCAGCAATAGTACTACTGGGTCTGTATCCTAAATTGATCAGAGATAAGGGAAAAGGGTCTACCTTTACCAAAATATTTTTAGCAACTCTTTTTGTATCTTTTTTATTTGTGCCATAAGGAACAATGAAAAGGATGGATTCAGAAAAACCTGGAAAGATTTCTAGGACCTGATAAAAAGTGAACAGAACCAGGAGAACAGTGTATATAGTAACAGACATATTATATAATGATCAACTGTAAAGGACTGAACTATTATCAGCAAAGCAAGTCTCCAAGATAATCATAGGGGACTAATGATGGAAATGCTATCCACTACCAGAGAAGGAACTATTGGAGTATGAGTGCAGATCAAAGCATGCCATCTTCCATTTTATTTCCTTAGTGAGATTTTTTTTGCTGTGTATGCAATATGTGTCTTCTGTCATGACATGAGCAATATGAAATATTTATTGCATGAAAGTATGGGTATATCCTATATCAGTCTATCACCTCTGAGAGAGGGGGAAGCTAAGGAGGGAGAAAATCTGAATTTCAGAAATTTCAGAAATTTTCAGAAAATTTTCAGAAATTTCAGAAAACAATTGTCAAAAATGGTTTCTACATGTGACTGAAAAATAAAAACAAAGAAAGAAAATTAAGAAAAAATGTAAAAGGTACTCAGGGGCAGCTAGGTGGCTCAGTGAATAGAGAGACAGGCCTAGAGATGGGAGGGCCTGGGTTTAAATCTTGTCTCAGATACTTCCTGGCTATGTGACCACATAAATAATAAATCACTTAACTCCAATTGCCTAGTCCTTACCTCTCATCTGCCTTGGAACCAATACCTAATGTTGATTCTAAGATAAAAGGTAAGGTTTAAAAAAAATAGAAAAAGCTATTCAAAGTAGAAGGGAAGGGTCAAAGAATTAGGAATAGGATCTTATGCAGAGATGAGAAACAATGGCCCAAAACATGAAGCTATTGTCAAGTCTGGAGAGTCAAGGAGAGGTCATCTTAAAGACAATCTACGAACTGAAATCTAGAACATCAAAGCTGGTTCACTATATGAACAAAATCAAGCCAGAAATGAGTTGGGACAAGCATGAAGACTGGAGGCTGATCAATGTTGGAAAAAGCCAGAGGGGTAAGATTAAGTTAAGAGATCAACAAAAACAAAATTCACAATTTATATATGTAGCACCTAGGGCATCCTTTTTATGCATGGGACCTCCGAAATAGCTGTCCTAGCATCAAAATACTCTATGAGTTTACATACAATTATAATCATGGTTCGCAAGCCTCAACTAATGTATTTACTTTTTCTTTGGGTCCCTAGAAGATCCAATTTGTTTAAAGCAAAGGTCTTTATAACACTATAAGAAAAGTCAAGATAGGATATCACATACCCTTCTGCCCTCAAATTTGGATATGCTTTCCTACTTACATATACATCATCAGTGGGGAGAGAGGGCAAAAATAAGGACAGCATATGAAGGACATAAAAGAGTCATATTCCATGAATGCAGAGTCAACTCCTTGAGTTCTTGTGTTTTTGCATCATGTTAGTCTCTCTCTCTCTCTCTCTCTCTCTCTCTCTCTCTCTCTCTCTCTCTCTCTCTCTCTCTCTCTCCTCTCTTTCTATTTCTCTCAAAAATATTGTAAGACATTTAATTATAGATAGAAATACTCTGTGTGTGTATTTGTCTCTACATATTTGAATATATGGACATGAAAGGCAGCATGCGTAATGTATAGAAAGTTGGTCTTAGAATCAGGACAACCTGGGGTCAGGTCCTGAATTTGATCCAGTCTGTGTGACCTTGGGCAAATCAAGTAATCTCTCAGTGATCTAAGCAAGTCTCAGACTGTACATGTCAGCAGAGATATTAATATACATTGATAGAGAGAGTTTTCTTATTTGGGAATTCATGATACAAATGAAATTATGGATCCTATCCCTATCCCTGGACTATAGCTATAACTAGGCATATCTATATGTGAATACAAAAATTGATATGTATATACACATATGGATCTGTAAGGTTTGTGTGCACCCACAGGCGATATATGTCCATAAGGATTGTCTAAATGCAGCTCATTAAATGCATTGATAAATATCTTTGGGATCTTTCCCACGCCTTCTCCAAGAGAGACTGATTCTTGCTTTGAGGGGAGCAGAGAAAACTGTTATGATGTTAGGTTATCTTCCCTGCAGTTTCTAAAACAGGTCCTGGACTAGAATTCTGTTTCTCTTAATATTTCTGGTCTAGGGGCATGATTTTTAGATTCCAAATAAAAAAGCAACTTCCCCTTAAAGGGAGCAGGATTGATCCAACTTATACTTAGCAATTTGGCCCTGTCTATAAAAAACATCACAAATAGTGAATGAGTAACTTATTTATCCAAGCAGATAACAACCAGAAATTGGAGAAGTTACACAGATTAAAAAAACTCCAGAAAATAGAGATGAGATTTTTCAAGCCAAATGAAAGCATGGCCCTGGTTTTACCCAAAAAGAATTACCCTAAAGTCTTGAGAGAGGCAATTCATAAACCAGGGACATGCTCTCCTTCTATATCTGCAACTTCTAAAATCTTTCTCTCTCTCTCATGTTATGGATAGTAAAATGCTGTCCGTAACAAGAGTCAATTCCAAAGAGTCTTAAACCACTTTTCTCACCCTTATAAAATGAATTTCTATCCTCTTCATAGTTTTACTCCCATCACATAGACAGCATTACATGAGAGTTTTTTCTATCAATTAGGAAAGTCTCATGCAAAATTGTCTAGAATATAAGCATAAATAGACATAAATGTAGACTATATGTACATCTATTTATGCTTACAGGCATCGCTTTAAAATTCACAGAGTTCTCCTCACAGCAACTCTCTAAGGTAGACAATTTGAGTATCATTTCCCCCATTTTCCAAATGAGATTCAGAAAAGGTTGATTAGCCTACAGTCACTCACACAGAACTATCTTGTAGATAAGTTTTACTTCCAGCACACCATTACTGACTTTGGAATGCTCAGTGAATGTTCCAACATAATGGTCTTTTAGCACTTGGTGAGTATATACCAGTGGTTCCCAAACTTTTTTGGCCTACCACCCCCTTTCCAGAAAAAATATTACTTAGCACCCCTGGAAATTAATTTTTTTAAGTTTCAATAGCAATTAATAGGAAAGATAAATGTACCTGTGGCTATCACTGCCTCCTGGATCGCTGTAGCACCCACCAGGGGAAGGTGGTGCCCACTTTGGGAATCATTGGTATAACTAACCATAGTACAAAAAGGGAAAAAACTCTATCAATGGCATTTCTTTTCTTTGCCCTCTTTTCCCTCTTCCATCATTTCTTAGTCTAGTAGATTCAGTGTCTGAGTAATGATTGAAGCATTATAAGTCATTATCCCAATGGGCATAATTTTTATCCTTTCCATTTCCTCAATGGAGAAGCACTTTTTTGTTTTTGTTGAGTTGTTTCAGTCATGTCCAAGTTTTCATGGCCCCATTTATTGTTTTCTTGGCAAAGATACTGGGGTTGTTTGCTATTTCTTTCTCTAGTTCATTTTACAGTTGAAGAAACTGAGGCAAATAGGGGTAAATGACTTGCCCAGGTTCATTCGGCTAATAAATGTATGATGCTGAATTTGAACTCAAGTCTTCCTGATTCCAGGTCTAGTGCCCTATCCACTGTGCCACCTTAGAGAAGCACTTAGCATTTGTATACTTCATACACTATACTTATAATCTTTCCTAACCTCTATGATTTCTGCACTCAATTGATAAATAATGCCATTATTGTTCAGTTCTTTACATCAGCCTGAAAAAGAGAACTTGCAACTGTGGGCTTTGAAAATGGTTTAGAACTTTCAGCTATACCCAGATAGGACTATGATCCTATGTTCATTTTAAAGTGTTTTCTTTCTATTTCTTTTGTATATATTTTGGTCTTTTGCCATTTAAAAGCTAAGATACCTAAGATTATGAAAGATATAAAAGCTCTTACCTTATTTCAAGAAGTCATATCTTGTTGTGAATTGATCCAACCATTCTGGCTGGCAATTTGGAACTATGCTCAAAGGGCTGTAAAAGAATGCCTGCCCTTTGATCCAGCCATACCATTGTTGGGTTTGTACCCCAAAGAGATCATAGATAAACAGACTTGTACGATAGTATTTATAGACGTGCTTTTTGTGGTGGCAAAAAACTGGAAAATGAGGGTATGCCCTTCAATTGGGGAATGGCTGAACAAATTGTGGTATATGCTGGTGATGGAATACTATTGTGCTCAAAGGAATAATAAACTGGAGGAGTTCCAGGTGAACTGGAAAGACCTCCAGGAATTGATGCAGAGGGAAAGGAGCAGAGCCAGAAGAACATTGTACACAGAGACTGATACACTTTGGTAAAATAGAATGTAATGGACTTCTGTACTAGCAGCAATGCAATGACCCAGGACAATTCTGAGGGACTTATGGTAAAGAATGTTACCCACATTCAGAGGAAGAACTACAGGAGTGGAAACAGAAGAAAAACAACTGCTTGAACACATGGGTAGAGGCGGACATGATTGGGGATGTAGACTCGAAACTACCACACCAATGCAACTACCAACAATTTGGAAATAGGTCTTAATCAATGACACATGTTAAAACCAGTAGAAATACACATCAGCCATGGGGGGGGGGGAGAGGTCGGGGGTGAAGGGGAAAATAAGAGCATGAATTATGTAACCATGTTAACTTTTTTAAAAAATAAATATATTAATAAAATTTTTTTTAAAAAGTCATATCTTCCCATATAAGCTGTGGATATCCCCAACGAAATGATTGATGACAACTCCTTGATGTGATTTTGAAAGAGTAGCCTGGTGAATTTGGTGAGGTTAAAGAATGAGGCTTTTATTCTATATCTGAAGACATTTCCTTATGGAGATGGATGTGTCCTGATTTGATTGAGTCATGGATTGGGTTGAGGCTATTGTAGATCGAAGCTACCTTGGATGCTAGCCTATAAAAAGCTCAGATGTGCCAAAGATCAGAGGCCTGGACCTGAGAGAGGGGCTACACAGAGAGTGGAGACTTGTGTCCTTGTTGAGTAAAACATCTGCATAGATTTCTGCCTCTCATTGCAGGAAAACCCTCATCCTCACAAATGGCAGCCATGGAAAGATAGTCGCCAAGTGCCTCAGCTTAAGAAATGACAGCATTATAAAAGCACTAGTATAACCTATAACAGAGCATTCATTGCCTTGGGGAGGGAAGAAGGAGAGATGGAGGGAGAGAACTTGAATGACAAAATGTCAGAAAAAAATTATGAAAAAAAATTTTATGTGTAATTTAAAAGAAGTATTTAAAAAATGTTAGCATCAGGGTGGGAGTGGAGGGGAGCAACGGTAGAGCTATGAGAATCCTTAGTTCCAACCTCCTGAAGAGAGGAGAGGAGATTTCTTGTACTACATCAAGCCCTTAGACCCATATTCCTGAAAAGAAGAAAAAACATGTCTCCCCAAAGCTGGAGGATCATTAAGAGTCTGAGCACCAATGTGTAGGAGCAATTACCTTCTCCTTTTTATGTGGACCATATGGGTAAGTTGCTTTCTATCAGATCCAAGTCAAAATTCCCATTTAAGAAAGCACAAAACTTTAGAACAGTATTATAACTATGGTGGATTCCATTGGTTCCCAAAAGAGATTTAAGATTGTAAAAGTTTGAGGCCTTATCTTTCTTTTCGGATACTTATCTTTTCTGTGAATAATCTCAGCTACAGTGTTGCTACTCTCTATTTAGGGGACTATAAAGGTCCTTTAAGGAAAAGTGAGATTCCCCTGAGAGAGAAAGAGAGTTGTTTTCTACAATTTATGAGTTCCTATTAGATTTACATGTGTGAATGTATATGTATTTTGTATTCTTTCTCTGGGATGAAATAAAGACTTACCTGTTTTCTGTATATTTATTAATTCAAATGCTTGCATAGAAGTAGAGGAGCTCTTTTTACCCACAACCATAAAAATCTAGAAATGGTATTTTTTTAAGGGAAACTCTGAGGATGGTTGAGGTACATTAAATCAAAGTCTAACATTCCAAGTTTGTTTCTACATGTAATTTTTAAAAAAAAAATTAGATTAGATTGGGTTTTTAATCAAAGAGTAATTTGTGGGAAACCCCCAAGTTTGAATTCAGCACATAGAATTTTAAGTTCAAGGCCCAGTTATATTTTTCTTCATAAAGTCAGCCCATGAGTTTCAAAACTGGTTAATTTATGAAGGATTTTTCTATAAAGTATAGAATAGGGCAGAACATCCCATAGTTCCATAATTCTCCTGGATGTGTCATGGAATGGAAAATAAAAGATGGTTGAGGCCGATCAGGGCGATCGATACTATATAAGTATTTACACACCGTGTATCATCTGCAGGCTGTTTAGTGTTTGCAAAGGCACTGTTGATAATAAAATACTTTAGCTTACATTTGTTAGAGTGACTGATGTTTACTCCCGGGATTGTTTTGCAGTATTTCAGAAATTACTTCCTTCTGTCTCCTTTATATCATCCCTTAAAACAGGAACCTTGAAAGTTTCCTTGCTCCTTCCTAGAGAATATTCTGGCTTGTTCTCAGATCTCTATCTCAGAGAAAACTATGACATAGGGTCACTTTACAGGGTGTCTCAAAAGTTTTAGTGAAGCTATAAGTTACACTAACTATTTTGTATTAAATCATGAAAACAATAATATGTTACCTTTATATATTGCTTTACAGTTCCAAAATAGATTCACTTACATTACTTTAACTAATTCTCATAATAATCCTATAAGAGAGGTAGTACAATATTATAATACTATCTTATAAATGAGGAATTTTAGGAGCTTCAGAGAAAAACACAGCCTGGACAAAATTCAACAAGAATTCCTGGAAAAAATAGGGGAAATGTTAAAAATGGATTTTATAAATGAAATGAGAATTCTAGAGGAAATCATTGGAAAGAGAATGATGGATTGGGAAAGAAGACTTGGAAGGTGTGTGAATTTTACATAAATCTGTACCCCTCTTTCCTCTTATAAAGAAAGTTTCATTTTAAATTTGAAAGTCCATTTTGGTCTCACCCCCACCCTTTGATTGGATTAAAAGCAAAGCCTGAGGCTTATCTGGATAAAGGGGATGCTATGCATGTCCATTCTGGGAGGATGTCAGAAGCCTTGTGGCTCCCACATGGCTCCAAAGATAGTTGCCTCTGGTCCTATGTGCCTCCTGTCATAAGGAAGACTGGCCTCCAACCCCTACTGAGGTCAAGGCTATCCAATCAGGGAGACCCAAGAAAAGTGATGTCAGGGGGATGGATATAAATTATGGATCAAGGAAGTTCTCAGGTCTGAAACAGAAGGTAAACAGTGAGTCTAGGTTAACTAGGAAGAAGGTATGAGACCAGTCTTGTGGCTATCTGTCTCTTAATTTTCCAATCTGTTTTTCACTATTTCATAAATAATTATAAATTAATACACAGTCTCCAGAGAATTTTAATCTTAAGAAAGGTAAATTAAATTTTACCTTAAGAAAGGTAAATTAAATTAGCTTAATATAAGATGTAAAAAAAAAAAATCTCACTCATATACTGGATTCTCCGAAGATTAGAATGTAGAAAAAGTGTTAGTGATTACAGGAGATGAGAATTATTAAAACAAAGTCAAAAGTCTGAAAAAGAAGAGAAAATGCAATTTTTCCTCATATAAAACAATTTACAAGTAAATTGAATAATGAAACATAATTTAATTATGATTATACTATTTAGAAGCTTCAGAGAAAAACACAGCTTGGGCAAAATTCAATAAGAATTTCTGGAAAAATACTAGAATAATTAGTATATTAACATCCACATTTTAAGAACAAATGTCTTTGAAATAATTAATAGCTTTAATCAATGCTATGAAGAACCAAAGGACTGATGATGACAACTGGCACTACTATTTGACAAAGAAATGACTACTGAGAGTTCAGAATGGCACATGTATTTTTTTGGCATTGCCAATGCAAGAATTTGTTTTGCCAAACTACGTAAGACAAAACAAAAAACTCCAAAGGTTTTGCCTTTTTTTTTTAATAGAAGGAAAAAGCATTCATTAAATACCTATTATGTGTCAGGCACTGTGCTAAGATCTTTATAAATATCTTGTTTGATTCTCACAGCAACTCTATGAGGGCATTCAGAGCTGATGAGAGGGAGAGAAAATGTGTTTTTGATAATTAAAAATTTAAAATTAATTTTAAAATGAAATTACTGAGGGTCAGAAAGATAAATGATTATTACATCAATGATCTCCAAAGTGAGGTCAGTGATCTGACTCCAAGGTTGTGATGAACTAATCAGAAGGTTAGAAGATGGATTATTACTCCCCTCCCCATGACAACCAATCATTAATAATTGTCAATAATTAATCAATAGTATTTCTGTACTCTATTCCTCCTTCCTCCATGCAAGCTTATACTCTCCCTATTTTCTTGCTGAGTATCGTCACTTAAGGGAGATAAAAAGAAAGAGAAGTTGTGTAGCTTCTGTAACACTAAGAAAGGACTAAGAGAACTTCTTTTTCATTGAATGAAAAATAACCAATATTACAGAAATATAGACCATTTGAACTATTTGATTGTTTCTTGATGTCTAATGGAGTCATTAGCTTCCACTTGCCCAACTCTAATTTTTAAGACATGATTTTCTTGAGTGAGCATTTGGACCTTCTTTTCCATTTGGCTAATTCTTCTTTGTAATGAGTTATTTCCCTCAGTGAATTTTTGTACCTCTTTTCCCCAAGGGCCAAATCTGGCTTTCAAGAAGTTTTTATCTTCAGTACATTTTTGTATGTCTTTTTCCATTTGGCTATTTCTGCTTTTTTAAAAAGTTCTTCTCTTCATTGGATTTTTGTGTCTCTTTAACCAATTGACTTATTCTATTTTTTAAAGCTATTCATTTCTTCAGAATGCTTTTGTGCCTCCTTTGCCAAGGTGTTGACTCTTTTTTCATGATTTTCTTGGGTCATTTTCATTTCTTTTCCCAATTTTTCTTTAATCTCTCTCATTTGATTTTTAAAATCCCTTTTGAGCTCCTTCGTTAATTCTTTTGGGGCTTGAGAACAATTAACATTTTTCTTGGAGGCAGTATTTCTTGTAGCAGTATTGACTTCATTGTATTCTTCTGAGTTTGAGTCTACCCTGTCACCAAAATAATTTTCTATGTTGGATTTCCTTTTTTGTTGTTGTTGTTGTGTACTCATTTTCCTGCCTTTTTCTTTTCTTTTAATTAAAAAACACTGTCAAAGTTGGGTTCTATGCTTGTGGTGAATGGAGCACTCTTTCAAACTTCAGATTTTATGTGCAGCTGCCTTATGATCTAGTTCTGGGAATCTATTTGCTTTAGTTCTCATAAGGTGGTATTATTTAAGGAGTGATATGTTTAATACTCTCCCAGCCTGTGCTCTGTTCTGTGAGTAACCCCAAGGACTCTTTTACCCCCCAAAACTGTGACCAGGGTCCTCTGTTCCCTTATGGCTGCAAGTGCTGGTATATGCTAGTGCTCTTTCTCACTCTGCAACTGAGTCCCAGGACTGTGACCTGGTTCCGCCTATGGGCAATGTGACAAGAATCTTGCCCCCAGAGCCAGCAAGATTACAGCCCTTGTAATCTCCTTCTGAGTAGTTGTCCTACCCACCCATACCATCTGTGGCTGAGAGCTCTGGAAGCCTTGGCTGATGCTTCAGCTGCAACCAAGGTCAGTTGCCTCCCTAGGGCTTGCTTTGGTACACTGTGTTCCACTTCTACCCTGGTGCACTAGATCTCTTATACTGACCGTATAAGTTATTTTGAGTTAAAAAATTACTTCACCTTGTCTTTTGGTGGATTATGCTGATTCTGAATTCATTTTGTGGCATTATATCATAACTTTTTGGAGGGTAATTTGGTAGAAATCAGATGGGTTCCTGTACCTTCTCTGCCATCTTGGCTCCTCCCCCCAGTCTTATCAATGGACCACCTCTTAATTAGTTCTCACAGACCATTTCTGTATGACAATTAACTCTCAGTTTTTTCAATTACCCTTCTGTCATAACAATGAACTCACCCAGTTTCTGCCAGATTCTTTTTCCAAAATAGTTAACTCTCTAATTCTCCTGAGAAAAGAAGTTAAGACATCTCTTACTCCTTTCTCAGTGTTCACACACACTCCTTTAGACATAACAATTAACTGACAACCCAAATTCTAATGCCTCTCTTTTAGAGGTATAGTAATGGTAACCAAAATCTCGTTCAGAATGGGTGTTTAAGTTGAATTTACAATGTTTCCAAAAATTTTGCTAGAAATAGGAGTAAAACTCATTGGGCTATAGTTTTCTGGATATAAAAATCTGCATGACATTTGGGACCTCTTCTATTCTTTATAATCTTTCAAAATTCCTAATAGCTATTAATATATCATAATTATCAATTTGTATATTGCATTAGGACTTAGTTTATCTGGATTTCTTGGCAAATTCATTGAAGGTAACTAGGGGCTCTCTTACGAGGTCTTCATTCATCTTTACTTTCAATAATTTATTTGCCATTATTTGATCTATTCTTGACATTCCAATAACATTTTCTTTGGCTAGGGAAAAAAAGATTAAAAAAAAAAGATAAATAAGAATTGAAAATAAGACTTTCTTTGTTATATGTTATCATTGTCCCATCTACCCAATGGTGAGAGTTCATCTCTTCTTTTTGCCCTCAACAGTGCTTTAAGGGCCCATTTCCTTGTGGAAAGGTAGTTTGCTTGTCCCAAGGCAATCTTTGTTTTCCAGTGGGTAAAGCATTGAATTAGGGTTCTTGGGAGTGGAATGTGCCCTAGTGAAGAAATAACTGAACAAAAATGTTGGCAACACCCTATTTGAGTGAATTTGATTTGGAGTACTAGCCAAGAAGACCTCCCTGGCCCCAAACAAAAACCCAGGGCTTCTCAGAGCTGTGTGAATCCCCTGTTCATGAACTTATTTGAAACTTCCTCGTTCCAAATGCTACCCTGGGTAATGGAAAAGAGGGTAATTTTGGGTATCTCAGCACTATTAATTATAAGTGTTAACCCACCACCTTTATATAAGTGAAACTTTGCCAGTGCCTCTGGCAATGCTCTTGATAAATATATTCATTTTGTCTGATATAAACAAGGGAAAGTCATTTATTTCATAATTGAATAACCTCAGGGCATTATTGGTGACAATAACCACTTGTAAATATTTTTTTTACCTCTGTCTTTTCCCTGCTTTCTTTCTACCCTCCAATCTCTCTCACCCACAATCAGAGCACTGATAAAAATCTTTACTTGTCTTAATGAAAATTTCATTTGTCAAAAAATGAAAAGAAAATGAGGGAAAACGCTGTAGCAACTGTTAAAAGTAAAAGTACTCATGTATAGGATGGTTATAAGTTCTGCCAACCTCATTCATAACTCATCTTTCACTTGCTACTTGAATGATTCCTGTATTGAATCTCATTTTGACCCATAGGGTAATCTAGGAGTATGTTGGTTTTTATCTTCATTAATTAATTAGATTAAAGCATATATCTTAATTAAGTTAATAAGCTCAGAGATCCTACTAGTTCATCAAATATTATTTACTTTAAAAAGCTTTGAAAACTTTCTTAATAGTACTTTACCCAAATCTTTCTTTCTTTTTATTAAGCCCCTTAACATCCTAGGAGTAAATACTTAGAGTTACAGATGATACAATTTTCTAACAATGAAAGCCATGATAAAGACATAGATAATTAATTACAATATTTTAGTTTTAAGAAAGAACCTGAAACTGTTTTGTAAAGACAGATGACATCTCTTCACTTCTTTACCTAAAACAAGTACATCAAGAAATAAGACTTTTCCTTCTACTTTTTCTCTTTTCTTTTGCTTCTTTCCAGCCATGAAAATAGTATCTCTAGCTTTTCTCAAGCCCTTACTCTTTTTTTTTTTAAACCTTCACCTTCTATCTTAGAACCAATACTTTTTGCATTGGTTCTAAGATAGAAGAGTGATAAGGGCTAGACAATTGGGGTTAAATGATTTGCCTAGAGTCATATAGCTAGTAAGCATATGAGGCTAGCTTTGAACCCAGAAATTCCTCTCTCTCGGAATGGCTCTCAACCCATTGAGACACCTAGTTGCCCCCTAAACCCTGCCCCCTTCTCCGTATTAACTACACTCTCTGAGTGGAGTCTCCCTAATTTTCTGACTTTTGAATTTGCCCAAGGGTTCCAGTTGCATTGGAAATATTTAACTAAAGATTTAAAAGGTCCTGTTAAATGATGACACCAAGAAGAAGAATCAATGGTTAGATATTGTAGGGAGACAAAATTTAGGCCAATATAAGGAAGCACTTACTAAAGTTTAGAGTTATTGTGGGTCAGTGAGGTAGCAGAATGAAGTTGAAAAAAGCACTGAAATTAAGAGCACAGACCTAGAATCAAATTCTGTCTCCATTACTTGCCTATGTAATCTTAGACTGGATCTAAGAGACAGGAAGAACTGAGTTCAAATCCAGCATTAGATACTCATCATCTATGTGACTCTGGGCAAGTCGCTTAACCTTGGCTTTATTATCCTTATTTGTCAGATGGGGATAATAACCTCAGGGTTGTAGTGAGGAGAAAATGAGATAATATTTTAAATTGCTTTGCAAACCTTAAAGCACTACATAAATTCTATTATTGTTTCTTATTATTATTACCTCTGGCCATGACTTTCTCCATTTGTAAATGAGAGGAATTGAACTAAATGATTTTTCATTTTCCTTATAGTTCCAAATCCTATGAAATTCCCATGAAATACTATAAAACACTTATCCCTTCCAGCCCTACTGTTCTATACTTGTTTCTAGGGGCTACAAATCTCATCAGCTTCTCATTTGTGTGAAGTATCACAGCATTGCTGTGCTACTAAGCGCAGTGCTTTGCCCAATGGGATCTCAATAAATATGTTTTGGATAAGTACAGTAGAAATTAGTTTTAAGCTCATGTTATTCAGGCTGTAAACAAAAACTTTTTGTCCCAATATTTTGAGACATAATAATCAAGACTTCATTGGCCCTTTAAAATTTTTTTTAAATTAAGATTTTATTTTTTATTTTTAAAATTTTTATTTAATTGATGAATTAAGATAATTTTTCCATGGTTACATGGTTCTTTCTCTCCTCTCTTCCCACCTCCCTCCCATAGCCAATACACAATTCCAATGTGTTTTACATGTGTCATTGATCAAGACCTATTTCCATATTATTGATATTTGTACTAGGGTAATCGCTTGAAGTCTATATCCCCAATCATATCCCCATTAACCCATGAGATCAAGCAATTGTTTTTCTTCTGTGTTTCTACTCCCACAGTTCTTTCTCTGGATGGATAGCATTCTTTCTCATAGGTCCCTCAGAAACATCCTGGATCATTGCATTGCTGCTAAAAGAGAAGTCCATTACATTCAGTTGTGCCACAGTATATCCATCTCTGTGTATAAGATTCTTCTGGTTCTGCTCCTTTCACTTTGCAACAATTCTTGGAGTTTGTTCCAGTTCACATGGAATTCTTCCAGTTCATTATTCCTTTTAGCACAATAGTATTCCATCACCAACAGATACCACAATTTGTTCAGCCATTCCCCAATAGAAGGGCATCCCCTCATTTTCCAATTTTTTGCCACCACAAAGAACACAGTTATAATTATTTTTGTACATGTCTTTTTCCTTATTATCTCTTTGGGGTATAAACCTAGCAATGGTATGTCTGGATCAAAGGGTAGGCAGTCTTTTAAAGCCCTTTGGGCATAGTTTCAAATTGCTATCCAGAATGGTTGGATCAATTCACAACTCCACCAGCAATGCATTAATATCTCAATTTTGCCACATCCCTTCCAACATTTATTAATTTCCTTTGCTGTCATGTTAGCCTCAATGGCCTTTTACATGCTGTCCATGATTCTATTTTTAAATAAGTGCACCATGACTAAAGTTGTCTTCCCACCAAGGATCTATAGGGTTACACCATGCTTGTGGCTGTGCTGTAATGTTGTTACTAGTAGTGACTCCTCCTCACTATAGCACAAGATCCTGACTCATGTGCCTCTCATTAATATTTAGTTAATTGTCACAATTAGCTCTTTGTTAATAAAGCATAATAAAAACAATAGCTATAAAACTTTCTTCTCCATGAAACCTAGGTCCTACTCTCCCACCAACATGTAGAGCTTCCATGAGAAGAATAGACTCAGAGTACATTGATAGAGATGGCACATGTGTAGGATATGCATGGGTCAAAAATATCTCACAAGTGACATGGATAAATAAACACAAATACACACACAGGTGTTCTTTTGGGGGAAAAGGGATGAAGGAAAAATGTAGGGTGAAGATGTATAACTGATTTAAACAAATATAAAAGGGGCTGTGACAATGTGAGTAAATGAGTGACAATTGGAATCCAACTGCCACTTAGACCAAATCAGCCAGGGATATCTTACTTCTACAGGGAAAGACACAGCAGAAATAAAAAATACTTTTTAAAAATGACTTTAAAGGGTAAGGGCAGTAGAGAGAGGTCACCCTAACCTAGTTATCTAAGGATAAACTCAGGAACTGGGAGTTGGGTCAGGACCTACACTATTTTAACCCAAATGTCTTAACTAAAATAAGGTCTAAACTAAACTAAATCTCTAACAAGAATAAGAGAGGGCTGGAAAAGAGGGATTCTTACTACACTTGTCCACGGTGCTCCAAGATGTCACAGATGTCACAGGAAACCAAGATCAAGTTTTATCCGCAGCCAGTTAATCCTCAAAAAGCTCTAGAGAGTAAAGTAGATAAATCTGTCCACCAACAGATATCCAAGACCTTTCTCTACCTAGGCCATGATAGTTGATTGAAGTATCTTCTTCTCAGTGATATCCCACTCTGTTAGTTCCTTGGATATTTGGCAAAGCTGGAACACACAGCCAAAACCTCCTTCCTTCAGCTTGGCCAAACCACACTCACTCTTCAAATCCTGGCTTCATTCCATTATGGAATGCCCATGAAGTACAAGATTTCTTTAAGCTGTCATCTATTCTGCCTTATCTTAAGTTTCCTATTTTCCCCATTACACAAGTCTTGATAGTGCAGGACCTGGAAATCATCCCATTCTTTATAGAGGCTCTGTGGCTCAACTCTTTTTTTTAAATTAAATTAAATTTTTATTTATTTTTAAGTTTATTTTTATTTTATTGGTTAATTATGAAAAATTGTCCATGCTTACATAATTCATATTCTTTCTCTCCTCTCCTTCCACCTCTCCCCTCACCCCATAGCCAATGCACAATTTTTGTGGTTCAATTTTTGATCGCCAGGGCTAACTCTCTCTGGAGTCCATAGCTGGCTCTCTTCTCTACTGCCAGGAGTCAGGCTCTTTGAAGCCCCTTCATCATCAGGCTACAATCTTTCCATATCTGTGTCTCTCTGGAGTATGTCTTTACCTCTTCCATTAAGCCTGAAGTTCTCTTGAACCTACTCTAAACTTTTGGGTGGGGTTACTTTTTCTGGTTGAGTCAATTTTCTTCTAGGTTCCATTGAGAGAAAAAAATCTCTTCCCCTTTTCACTTTCTTCCTTGCAGAGGTCTCCTTCCATAATTGCTCACTCTCTGGGACTTAGCTATTTCATTCCCTAAGGAGTTCAGCTAATTTATTTTCTCCGCCAGTTATAGCTGTTTTCTTCCTACTCAGATTGGTGGTTGTACTTTGTAAAACATTTGAGGAAAAACTCCTTAAGTTCTCCATTACACTCTTTTGAAGAAAAGAGCTTCTATGATCTTAGCTTCCTTAAAACATTTCTAATTTTCTTCGTCTTATCTTCAGAACCAGAGTTGGATAATTCATTCAAAAACATTCATTCAATAAACATTTATTAAGTGTTGAATGTTTGCAGAAAACTATTCTAGGTGTTGGGGAAGCATAAAGCTTTGTATAAATGGAGATTTTGAACCTTGGACTTCATCCCCCATAAGTCCTTAGTTTCCCCCAAATTCCCTTTAATCTCTCCTGCACCTGCACGTGATCATGTTATTGTTTTATAGTTGGCTGTAACTCCTCCCTCTCTCTCTGGTTCCTGGGAGTGAGCTGGTTAGTACATCTTAGCCTCTTTTGTTAGTTTATTATTAATAAAATATTTATAAATATAATATTTAGTAGTTTGCATATTAATTTTAATCTCCACAGCTTTGAAGATATCACCTTTATTTTCATGGAACTTACAGTATAGTAGAACGCCAAACTATTTTAAAAGAGATGTTTGAAATGACAATAGGGCCTTGCTGCAGGCCTCATTCCCCAAAGGTCTTACAAGGGAAAGAAAGGTTTCCCAACTATTTATTGTTCCTTGACTGGTAAGGTCTAAGGGTCCCTTTAAAAAGATGAAGGTCACTAGTTGGGAAAGAGATTCTTAAATTGCTCCCTTTCCTCTACTACTCTCTGCATATTTTAATATATTTTTCATTTTTTTTTGTTAAGTATATTAGTTTCCTCTCAGGCATAGTAAAGCCAAATGTTATCTCCTTAAAACTAAAACATAAATTTGTTATCATCATTACTGTCTACTTCCACAACATTTCTTTATATTTATTTATTTAAAACCCCTTACCTTCTGTCTTAGAATCACTATTCTGTGTTTTGCTTCCCAGGAAGAAGAACAGTAAAGGCTAGGCAATGAGGGTTAAGTGACTTGCCTACGGTCACATAGCTTCCAAGGCCACCACCCTGGTTCAGGCCTTCATCATTGTTTCTGCTGGACTATTGCAGTAATTTCCTAATTGGTCTCCCTAACTCACAGTTTATTTCCTCTTCAATCCATCTTCCAAATAGTTACAACGTAATTTCCTCCCTGGAAGGCTTATTTTTATATTCAAATGAAAAAATGAAAAATATAATCTAACATATGTTGTCTTAAATATGTTGTCTAAAAATGTTATCTAAATGTCTTAAAATGTTGTATAACATTTTCTTAAATAATTTAAGTTAAATTAGAAACCATAAAGATGGAGGGGAAAAAATGCTTTTTAAAGGCATAATGGTTAACTAGGTAAAATATAAAAGTGAACTAAGGAAAAACAAGGGAAACATTTAAATATGAAAAATAAATGGTTATATATACTATCTCCCATATAACATTTATATGAACTAAACATACAAAAATACACCATGCCTAACTAATTCTTTTTTCATTGTATCTGCTCACTATTGAAAGTAGTGCTATGGGTAGAGTGCTGGAACTGGAGTCAGGAAATATCATCCTAAACTCAAATCCGGATTCAGATCATTATGAGCTGTATGACCCTGGGCAAATCACTTAACTCTGTTTGCCTCAGTTTCCTCACCTGTAAAATGAGTTGGAAAAGGAAATAGCAAACCACTCCAGTATCTTTGCCAAGAAAACCCTAAATGAATTCATGAAGAGTCAGATAGGACTGTAAAAACAAATGAACAACAATGAAAGGAGAGTGCTGGTAGTTGGGAGAAGGGTGCCAGAGAGATATTTTTGTAGCATGGTTGAAGGAAAGCGAATATACATTTCTAAAATTATATTTTTTCTTACTCCCTGTTACATTTTAGTTTTAAAAGATTCCTCTAGCTTTGATACTTTATAATCCTGCTTTTTGCCTAATGCTATTTAATAATTATATTTAAGTATTGACTTTGGTTCAGCTTCTGGGAAAGTAGCTTATATACAGTGAAAGACTGAATTATTTTCTTACTTTTAATTTACAAAAATTAGGAAGGCTATTGAGCTTGACTAGTGTAGTCAAAAGATTCAGGTATAACTTCATTCATGAATCATCTATTTTGCATACTGCTAAACCTCCACCCTTTTCAGTGGCCACCTTGGTTTGCTTTTGAATCACATACAGATATGCTTCACTGAAAATAAACCCAGTATGCAAAAATTCCAATAGATGTACCTTTTATATAAGGAAGTCTCGCACCCACAGAAAGGCTAGCAGTTGAGTAAGGAGAGATGTTAACAAGTCCTTAGATACCTATCTGTCTGGATATAATGCCAGTGTGACTGAAATCTCCAGAGGGTTGTTTATATAAGGAGGCATGCAATTATTACCACATCTGGTGGTCACAGATGGCTAGAGGCTTGCAATCCTTGCATCTGGTTAGTTTATTATGCCTTTTGGGGATTTGTTTGATTATATTCTTAGAAAACATAACCTAACTGTTGCTAAAATTAAATTTGGAAGGGAAGGAAAGTAGAATCTATTACAGTAATTAAAGAACTAAATTGACTATTGTCTTGATAAATAAATAAAGGGGGATCCCTTTCTTTATGCAATAGACATGAGGTATGAAACTTGGACTCAGTTTAAAGTCTAGAATTTTCCCTTAAATTAAAAAAAAAGTGTCTTGTTCTGTCATTACTATTTCTGAAAATTTGGGCATAAATGCTTCCTACTTAAAGGACCTCTAAAGTAGGTCCTTTTGTATAAGAACATTCACAAATACCAATCTCCCATTTCTCATTTATCTGCCTTTTGTGTATAGAGTTTTGTATACTGTATTTGTTTAAAGTGGGGCACACCAAGTTCGGATTGCTGTTAACTTGTATTTTTTGTGTGACTCCCAAAGATACATCAGCCAAATTCTCTTTTCCATGCCATCACCAGTCAGTTGCATTTTGGCCATATTTAGATGAAACGGGAATATTTTCTAATTTGAATAGTCATTATCTAGAATTATTACTCCTCTTGAATCCATCAGATGATATCTTTTGGGAAATACAATTGTCTCTTTAGTTTTGAGATATTCTACTCAGGCAGAAATCCCTTGATGATGACAGTTTCAGAATATTCTGACTCTTCCCTCTCTTTAAATGCTACACCTCTCCAACCATCTGCTTTATGAATTTGTATGACTCTGATGGGAGTTTTCTAATATGTAGATTAAGGAACACAGGCATTTGATATTCAGATACTAACTGCCTAGAGATCTGAAGAGCAGAATAATCAGCAGAAATGTCACTTTTCCCCTTAGTCCAGTTCATTTTTAAGTGGCATCTTTCCTGGCTTAATGATACCCTCTCTATTAGAATATGTTCTGCCAATTGAAAAAAAAAAAAGACATTTAGGTGGCTCAGTGGATAGAGAGCCAGGCCTGGAGATGGAAAGTCCTAGTTTCAAATCTGGTCTCAGATACTTCCTAGATGGATAACCTTGGGCAAGTCACTTGACCCCAACTGCCTAGCCTTACTGCTCTTCTGCCTTATAACCAATTCTTAGTTATCAATTCTAAGATAAAAGATAAGGGTTTAAAAAGAAATAAAAAAGATTGTGTCCTGCTAAGACTTAGGTGACAAGGCTCCAGAGAAGCGACTAGAACTTCAAATGCAGAGTTCCGGGTAAATGGTAAATGAAGAGGGACAAAGGCCACATTAGAAAAGTTTAGATAAGGCAAGAAAATAGAATGGAGAAGTACCATGAATCAAAGGAGGCAAAGTATCAAAATCAGCCTGTTTTCCAAGTCTTGGAAAGTCAGTTTAGCAGCATAGAAATAGACTTGGCAAATAAGGTTGAAAGAATCAGGAACTCAGTTTCCTAGAAAAACAGGATCAGAACAAAAATCTGGGAGGAAATAAGTGAGGTCAAAGAGTGTAGGCAACATGAAGACTGGATCTAGATGAGGTGTCGGTATAATGCCCCTGGAACAAGAATAGGTCATGTTACTAAGCCAAAGTCTTGGTGAGCAGGTGCCAACATTTGTCTCAGAGTGTGAATAGCTTTAACCCTTTTGGTGGGTCAACTTCCTTATAGGCCAGGTCCAAGAGTTCTATGTTGCTTGAATGCTGTGATTTTAGTGGATCAGACTTTAATAATAGTTTTCTGAACAATATTGTACTTGATATAATATTTCAAGGAAATGCTTTTCTTTTTCCTGAGATTCATCACAACCTCATTATTTGTAATAGGTTTCATGAGTAGCTGGAGTTAAAAATGTTCATCATACTCCTTAAAATTTAACTGATATGGTCCTTGAATAACACATAGTATATTTCTGGGGCCTTGAAATCTTTCTAGCTTAATAGAAGCTTCCAGGGCTTATACCTCACTGGGATAGCTTTTGAGAATTCAGGGTTACTTCAAACCATGGTGAGTCATCAAAGTAAAACTTCAGTCAAGTTTTAAAATAATAGTGTTACATTCATTCTGGAATTTCCATGGGCTACCAGGTTTAATATGTGACTTAAACTCCCATCCAGTGCCCACTCTACTAACACACAGAGGACAGAATAATAAATCAAATAGGAAAATATTAAATTTGGGAAGAAGAGCAACACAAATAATAAGGAAAAGGTAAGCATTTTATTCTCAGTTATCCATGTACAAACAAGTACAATTAGGAAGAAGACTATTGTAATAATTCAGTAAAGAGGTAAGGAAGGCTTGAAACAGAGTTGTGATTTTGTAAGAGGAGAAAAGGATGCACGTGAGAGATTTTGTAGACAGAGAAAAAAGAATATTTACTAAATGATTATACATATAGGGTGAAGAAGAGGGAGTTGAAGGTGACACAGAAGTTGTGAGCCTAGGTGAGTAGATGGAATATGGTGTTCTCAAAAATCCTTAACTTTCACAGGGGTAACATACCTAGAAAATAGCGCAAAAGCAAAATAATGTGAATGTTGATATGTTGAACCTATGGGAAGTAAGAGGTTAGGTTTCTGCAACCACCAAAAACTATAATCTTTCACTAGACACTGCTGAAAAAAAACACTTTCCTGCAAATAATGCTTTAAAACAAAACATTAATTCTGATAATATGAACTTTTCCCAGCACAGCAATCATGAAATAATCCATACAATGCAGTACACAAAATAAAATTGGTAACAAGTTGTGAGTGGGAATTTTGGGAAAGAAAGATAGGTTTGCAGCAAAGGGAAATGAAATTTGATGAAACCGTGGACACAGGAGTAAACCTGGTTGGAATGTAGAAGGAGGGGGTCTGGAGGTTCTAACTGTCAGCCTGAGGAGAGTTGGTTCGAGGCTGTGAAGCTGAAGCCAGCTCTGAGATTTGTCTCAGACCTCCTGCAGATCTCTAATCCTTCCCAAACCATGCCTGTGACCTGTTATTATCATCACCTGGAAGTTGCTGTATGATTTATCTCTATCAACTTTATAAAGAAGATCTAAACTATGAAGAGAAGCTGATTAAAATGTCAAGGTCGCCTCAGGAGGATTTCCTCTCTGAGGTGAACCCAGTTGCTTCGGACTCCAGTACCTGAACTACTCTGTCTATATTTCCAAAAGACTCAAAACCCTGTGTGGGTTTAGTTTAGGGATAGAGAGATAGCAGAGGGATCTATAGACAGAGAGAGAAGAGAGAACAGAGCTGGCCTGGCTGAGTAACGAAGAGACTTTACTGAAAAGCCAGTTTGGGTGAATCTCAAGATAGATATTTTTAGTGATAGGGACTCACCTTCAACCCACCTACCTAATTACCCTTCCTGATATTTTTGTTAAATAAACCCTCTTCTTTATTTTTTTATTTTTTTAACCCTCTTCTTTAATACACAGTCATATACAATCTATATTGGTTTAGGACTGAAAGCGATGCCATCTTTGCTCTTAGTCCTTGAAGGGATGGCCCTGTCAGGCTAGGTTTGTCAAATCCTAGCCACCCATTACAACTATAGTTATAGGGTCTCTCTTCGTCATAACAAAGTGAAACATTTTTTCTCACTAGTAATTCCCTAGAATTCTGGGATATATTGTGGTATCAGCTTAATAAAAAAAAAATTATTTCAAACCATATTTAACTGCTATAAACCTCAACATCATCTCCAACACTCCAAAATGCATTGGGAGCTCTTTACTCTAAAATGGTTGTATGAATAAGACCAGTGAAGTACCTTGAAGAATAATAGCTGCTCCATAAACTTGTGCACATTGCACCTCTCATTTCTTTTTCTGTAGTGTGCCTACCCAAAAATGTACAAGGTTGCTAATATAAAAGCAAAAATGAAGTTACTAGTAAAATCATGTAAATTCTTGAAGTTGTGAAAGTTAAATACATAAATGTTGAGAATTGGCTATAATAGGGAAGTTTGGAAGAGGGATAGATTTTGGGAAAAGAAAATGAGTTCCATTTTGGGCATTTAGGGTTTGAAATGCTTATGGAATGTCATATTGAAACATCCACTAGGAAGTGAATATACAGGACTGTAGCTTAGGGAGAAAATAGGGTTAGATATACAAATCTGGGAATAATCTTCATAGAGGTGATAATTGAATCCATTGGAGCTAATGAGATCACTAAGTAAGAGAGAGATGAGAAAAGAAAATAGTATCTAGGACAGGGTCATGGAATAAATCAAGTTAGTGGAAATGACATGAATGAAGGAGATTCAGCAAAAAAGACCTAGAAGTGGTTAGATAGATATGGGAAAAACCAAGAGAGAGCAGTGTCATGAAAACCTAGAGAGAAGAAGGGTATCCAGTAAAAATGAGTGGTCAATAGGGTCAAAGTGCAGAGAAGTCAAGAAGGATAAACAATTGAGAAAAAAGATCATTAGATATGGCAATTAAGTGATCATTAGTAATTTTAAAGAGACCAGTTTCAGTTGAGTGATTAAGTCAGAAGCAACATTGAGAAATGGGAAGCAGAAATCAGAAACAATATGGGCACTGATTAAAATAATTTTTTACAAAATTTGTTATAAATTATAAATATACTGGCATAAATAAACCTAAAATGTGCTGTAGTGAGCAAATATTTGCCCTTCTTACCACTTGGAGAGGGGTGGCCACCAAAAACAACAAAAGTTTAAAACACAAATCTGTTTGAAAAAGGTTGTGAAGAAGGATGAAGAACAATTATAAGTGATATCTCAAAAAGCAAAGAAGGCAATGCATGGTAAATACAGTTGGAAAAAAGTTTGATAAGAGAGTAAACTAAACAAAGTCATCCTAAGGACATTTAAAAATTAAAAATAGTATGGCAAAAGAAAAAATGGAAAAGACTAATAAGCATTACTTTAACAAACTATTTTCACTATTGAGGACAATGGAAATACCATCCTTGGACCCTAATATTACAGTACCAGTTGTGCTTATAGAGAGGGTAGAAATGGTACTAAAGAGAAAAATAGATGAGAACAACAGCCAAATTGGACCAAATGTATCTAGAAGGAATCCATGTCCACACTGGAAGAGACATAATTGTGAAAATAAAAGCATGAGGGCAGTTAGGTGACTCAGTGGACAGAGTGCCAGGTCTGGAGTTAGCAGGACCTGGACTCAAATCTGGTCTCAGATACTTCCTAGCTACATGACCCTGGACAAGACTCATAACCCCAACTGTTTAGCCCTAGCCACACTTGGAACCAATGCTTAGTATTACTTCCAACACAGAAGGTAAGATTTAAAAAAATTAAAGTGAATGCTTGAATAAAATGAGTAAAAAAGCATTTATTAATTGTTTATCATGTGCTGAAAATTGTACTATTTGGGAATATAAATGCAAAAGTGTAGAGAGGTCTTGCCCTCAAGAAACTAATAGGGAGAGACAATACTGATAGGGGAGTGGTAGCTGGTGTAAGGACAAGTTTGCAAAAGTGGAGTTTTTGGAATGTTCGGAGCAGAGTGAGTGACAGAGCAATGGCTGAGCCAGAAGCAAAGGATTGTTGGAAGGAAAGAACCCTGAGGAGGAGTCTTCAAGATTGGATCTCTGAGGGGAGAAGAAGGACTCTTGCCTACCTTGCGATCAAGTGGAGGCCATCCAAAGGGTTTTCTTGGACAGCTGGATACCCTGAAGACCAGCATTGTTCCTGAATTTTTTTAACATCATCAAGAAAGAGTTCCTGAATATACCAGTGCCTGAAGGGCCAAAGACCCTTCCCCTTTACCCATCCCGCCCCAGGCTAAGGCTCAACTGAGAAGACTCTCAATCTATCCTGCCTTACAACAGAGACCGGAGATAAGGGAGGGAAGAATTCCAGGCCTCTCCGTTTGGTTTGACAGGTAGAAGGACCTCATTAGTGGGCTAGATTAGGGACCCCTACTACCACTACCCTCTCTCCCTTTTTTACACTGGGAAGGAAATTTTAGTTTGGAAAGTCATAAGGCTATTAAGTGGAATAAAAGGACAATAGATTGACATACTCTTTCCAGGGTATGAGCACTAAGCACTAAGATGCAGTGTCTGAAATGAATGAAAATAACAAAATTGTGGAAAAATATCAGATTTTATGAATACATGAACAACAACAATTACATGCCTGTCTCCAATTTATATAAAATCTTTATGCTAATTACTTGTAAACAAATAAAAGACATCTCTAGTAAGCAAACCAGCCAGATTTTGCAAGCAATATTCAACAACAGATTGCATCTTTAGCATTTTACAATTGTCTGAAAGTTATAGAGAATATAAGATCCCCATGAGCTTCTTGTTGTTTATGAAAAAGCATTTGATTTGACCAAGCAAAATTCCACCTTAAATGCTCTTTTCTTCAAAATATCTTTAATCAATACACTGAAATCATTTAAATTGCTATGAAAATTGAAGATCAATTGGGCAGAAAGATTTAGAGTAGTAATTCCCAAAGTGGGTGCTACTGCCCCCTGGTGAGTGCTGCAGCGATCCAGGGAAGAAATGATGGCCACACTTTTCTTGTATTACATTCTATTCTGAGTTCAATAAATAGTTTCATAATTTCCAGGGGGTGCTAAGTAATATTTTTTCTGGAAAGGGGGCGGTAGGCCAAAAAAGTTTGGGAACCACTGATTTAGAGTAACATCTCACACTATATGTCTAAATAAGTTCCAAATGAATATGAAACATAGATATAAACTGTCGCAGTATAAATAAACGAGAAGATAGGTATGTCACTTGGGGTCTATGACCTTTTAAAAACTCATAACTATTTCAATATAATTGACTTCCTTTATAATTCTGTGCATTTCATTTAATGCCTTTAAAAAAACCACATCATTTTGAGAAGGGGTGCATATACTTTATGAGGATGCAATAGGTGCCCATGATATATAAAAAAAGGTTAAGGAATTCTGAATTTGAAGAACAGGTAAGGAGATACTTTTCACAATTATGGAAAAGGGAAGAATTCTTCCCTAACCAAGTGATAGAGAGAATTATAGGAGAGAAAACAGACATTTTAAATTAAAACCTTAAAGTTTTTCTATAAATGATACTGATGCAATTAAAATGAGAAGAAAAATCAATTAATGGGGAAAAAGTCTTTGTTGTAAGTCCTCTGATAAATGTCTTCTATATCTTGAAAATCCATTTTACCATAATTTAGAATATGCCAGTAAAAGTTTATTCCATAATGGAAATGTCTATTGCATGACAGCATTGGTATAACCATTCAGACTATGTACCACCTGGGATTGGGAGAGGGGAGAGAATCTGAATCACATGTCATATAACAATTGTTAAAAATTGTTGATATATGTAATTGAAAAAAAAGTTTATTTTATACATTAAACCTCAAGCCTTGACAGAAGAAGCAACTATTGAAACAAAGAAAAGCATGTTTCTATGGGGCAAACTCTATGAGACTTCTGAATATGAATCCTCTCTCATAGGTTCTTATAGCATAGAGAAAAAGGATAATCAGATTTGGTTTATAACCAGCCAGTGACTGGCCTTGGGAACAGTTTGTGCTAATTTTGTGTTGGCCTTGGGAGTCTGCTTATTCATTCATTTGGACTTTTATAAAAGCCAGGGAAAGAAAGGCAAAAAACATTGGGATTCAATTTGATTGTTCATTTAACACAAATAGATTCATTCTAAAATAAAATTACTTGTACAAAGAAAGTAAAAATACAATTTTCTGTTGCCACAGTTCTCCTCCATTCTCCAAAACTTTTTCAGTTTCGTTCAGTGGTATATATCTCAACTAGCTCTGCACAAAGATACAATCTAGGGTCACTGGCCAGAGGTTAGGGGAAGCAGCTGAATGGGATTACCAGCCTTGAGATGGCACAGAGATCTGATTTTGAACTTGGGAACTTAGGAAATAGGAAAAACTAAAGAGAAAGTACATGCAATTTAAGTTGGAAATAGAAATCCTGGCATAGGATATCTAGTTTAGGAGATCAGGAGAATCTAGTCTAGTTTGAGACCTTGGTTGCTGCATGATACAGGGGTAGAGGATCCGAATTTTTGTGGAGGCAGGTTCATGTGTTAATTCTAGGATTCTTTTCCCTTGGTACAGATACAACCCCCTGAGAGACACAGTTTTCTGATTCCTAAGGTGAATATGTAGGATGGAAAAGGAAGGAATGGCAGGCATCCCACTGAAAAGGATCCTTTGCTGGGTGATGGATGGGTCCATGTCTTATATACTGAAGATGGATGACAGGTGGTGGAATGGATCCTCCTGAGATAGGGATTCTTTTCTTATTGATGAGATTTTATGAGGTGGTTGGGGCAGAGGTTCTCATATTCTCATACCTATTGGTGAATAGATAGCATATTTCATTCATACCTAACTACTGTTACAAGGTCTTAGGCAATAAATCAATAAGCATTTATCAAGCACTTACTATATGCCAGGAACTGTGGTAAGTGCTGAAGTAACAAAGAAAAACAACAGTTGCTGCTTTCAAGAAGCTTACCTTCTGTCTTAGAATCGATACTAAATATCTGTTCCAAGGTGAAAGATGGGTAAGGGCAAAGCAGTGAAGATTAAGTGACTTGCCCAGGGTCACATAGCTAGGAAGTATTTGAAGTCTTATTTGAACCCAGGATCTCCCATCTCTGGGCCTGGCTCTCAATCCACTGAGCCACCTCCCTGCTTTGGCTATGTATTTTTTTTTAATAATTTAAGTTTAGAGGGCAGCTGGGTGGCTCAATGGATTGAGAGCCAGGCCCAGAGATGGGAGGTCCTAGGTTCAAATCTGGTTTCAGACACTTTTTAGCTGTGTGACCCTGGGCAAGCCACTTAACCCCCATTGCCTAACCCTTACCACTCTTCTGCCTTGGAGCCAATACACAGTATTGACACAGTATTGACTCTAAGATGGAAGGTAAGGATTAAAAAAAAGAATTAAAGTTTAATTAATTAGTTAATTAATTAAGAATATTTTCCTGTGGTTACATTATTCATGTTCTTTCCCTCTTCTCCTCCAACGAGCAATTTCACTGGGTTTTATATGTGTCATTGATCAAGACCTATTTCCATATTATTACTATTTGCAGTAGAGTGATCATTTAGAGTCTACATCCCGAATCATATCCCCATCGAACCATGTGATCAAGCAATTGTTTTTCTTCTGTGTTTCTGCTCTCACAGTTCTTTCTCTGGATGTTGTAGGATTTAACTGTAAGATTAGAGGTTAGTGGCAATGGAGTCACCCCAGTCCCTGGTCTTTGGAGAAGCAGGCAGACTTGACTGGATGGGAGGGGCTAAAGTGAGGGAGTAGAATCTTCCTCCACCCCCTCACAGTGAGCTGTTAAAATCAATTGCTGTTATTTTTCAGTTAAGCAATGGAGACTAGAACTGGCTAGGTAAATTCAGGATTCAAGCTGGTAATGGTAAAGACTAAACCCTTATGATAATAACTATCTCTGTATGTATTGTTTCCCCTCAGGATAGAACAGATGAGGCTTGATGACTTAGGAGCAGCCCACTGGCTCTGAAGCTAGGATCAACTTCAGAGCTACTAGAAAGAGATCTTGGCTTATGGAGGATGTGAGTATTCCCCCAAATTATCTTATCCAGACACAGTTCCTAGATGATAAAGCTTTAATGGTATTTTTGGGAACAGGAAGAAGGGAAATGATTTAGGAATGAGAGGTAAGGGAAAGCTATCTAAAACAGCTAAGTCAAATCAGCAGCACCTCCCCCCCAAAGGAGGAAACATATCTTGAATGGCTGAACTCCTATCTAAGTCCCTAAATGATCTTCTTTCTAAACCTAATCAAATAAATTGAAGGTAGACTGAGATCTTGCTAGAAGGTCTATCTTTAAAGATTGGCTAACCAAATAAAGCAGCCTTGGCTGTCAGAGACTGTCTCAGCCCATGAACAACACAGAATGTGTCTGTATCCAGAGCCAAGAGCCAGGAGTCAAGACCCCTTGCAAGAGGGGTGACCTGGCTTTTATACCAGGACTCCAACTGCCTTTAACTGCCCCCTCCCTTACAGTTCTGGGGGGCACTATGGAATTGTGTGATGCAGCTTGAACCCCTCTCAGAAACATGGATGCCACAATGTGGATAGCATTCTTTCTCATAAGTTCCTCTGGATTGTCCTGGATCATTGCATTGCTGCTGGTAGAGAAATCCATTATATTCAATTTTGCCACAGTGCATCAGTCTCTGTGTATACTCTGTGTTTCCTGGTTCTACTCCTTTAACACTGCACTTGAGTATATATTCTAATGGTGACAACATACAGATATCTAGGTACATACAGAGAATATGAAAAAAGAAAGCTTTAGTAGCTAGGGGATCAAAAAAATTCTCTTAAAATGATGAGATTTGAATTGAACTTTGAAGAAAGATAGGAAAACCAAGGTATGGAGGCAAGGCTGCAGAATATTCAAGAATGGGGATGGGGGATAACCAGTGCAACAAGCATAAAGGTGGGAGATGGTGTATTATGTTTGAGAAATTGGAAACAGAAAGGAGCTACACTGTAGAGACCTTTAAACGTCAAAAGAGCTTATTATATCTGATCCTGGAGACAATATGGAGCCACTGGAATTTATTGAGAGGGTAGAGTGTGTGTGTTGTGTGACATGATGAGACCTATGTTTTGGAGCAATTGCCTTAGTAGCTGAGCTGAGTGTAAGATGAGTGGGGAGAGACTCGAGGTGAAAGACCTGTTAGAAGACTCTTACTATACTCAAGGTGACAGGCGATAAGGGCTTGAACTAGGTTTGTACTATGTCAGTGGAGAGAAGGGAACTTATACAAAAGATGGTGTAAAGGTGGGGGTGACACGATTTGGCAATAGTTTGGATATGTGGGATAAAAATGAAGAGTCAAGGATGATGGCTTGGTTTCCATTCAGGTGATTGGAAGGTGATGTCCTTGACAGTGATAGGAAAGTTTGGAAGGGGGAAGTATTCAAGAAAAGATAATGAGTTGTACTAGCTTTGAGCCCTCTAGTGGACTTCAAATTGAGATATCTAAGAAAGGTGACTAGGAAATTTGGGACTATAGTTTAGCTAACAGAAAGGGTTTTGGACTCACATGTATTGACATGTTAATTAGACCCAGGGGAGCTAATAATATCACCAATTAAGAAAACAAAAAAGATAAAAAAGAAAGGAGCCCAGGGCAGAGCCTTGGGGACACTATCACTTAAAGGGCATGGAACAAAAGAACTAGCAAAGGAGACTGAGAAGGAGTGGTTGGACAGATAGGAACCACAAGGTAGCATCACACAAAAATCTATATGAAAAAGAATTTTCAGAAGAAGGAGGTGATTGGTGATGTTATAGGCTGTAGAGAGGTTAAGGAAGATCAGGAGACAATTAGTCTCGGAGACAACAATTTCAAATGAACAATCTTATGATTATGAATATATGCCAATCAGTTTAGGGGTGGCTAAATGGCAAAATGGGTAGAGTGCCAGGCCTAGAGTTAGTAAGACTCATCTTCCTGAGTTCAAATCTGGCCTCAGACACTTACCAGTCATGTGATCCTGGGCAAATCATTTGATCTTGTTTCCCTCCGTTTCCTCATCTGTAAAAAAAAAAAAAAAGAGGGAGAGAGAGAGAGAGAGAGAGAGAGAGAGAGAGAGAGAGAGAGAGGTTGGAGAAGGAAATGGCAAACCACCCTAGTATCCTTGGCAAAGAAATCCCAAATGAGGTCACAAAAAGTCAGACATGATTGAAATACTGAAGAACAATAACCGATCAGTTTGCAATTTGTGTTCTAGCATTAGGAAATAATTTTCTTAAAGGTATAATAAATATCTAATAATTATAAAAATTAAAGAGCAATTCAAAATAAATTGTTTAATAATTTCAGTTGTGTCTGACTCTTTATGACCTCTTTTGGAATTTTCTTGGCAAAGAAAATGGAGTGATTTGCCATTTCCTTCTCCAACTTATTTTACAGACAAAGACACTGAGGCAAATAGGATTAAATGACTTGCCCAGGATCACACAGATGACAAATGTCTGAGATCAGATTTGAACTTGGGAAGATGAGGTATTCTATTCATTGTGCCACCTAATTGCCCAGTAATACCCATAATCAAAAGCAATATTCTAAAATTGATAAACCATAGTGAATTAGCAGAAATAATAAATAATCAATAGGCCAATCAATAATTGATGACCAAATTCAATAATCTTAAATTAACATTTTACAATCAATAGTTAATAGTTATTAAAGATTGATAGTAACAACAGCAACAAGTGACTCATAAATAATAATCAATATTTCCCACTACAGAAATGGAATGGACACCAACAGACAGTGATGTTTGATTTCAAACTTCAGCATTCATCATTTCTCATTTCTATCTCCTCATCATCTTCATCTTTAATAATTGTAGCAGACATTAATCATATTCTAAAAGGTATAGCAATATCCAATAGAGAAATAAAATATGCCAAGAAAATTCAAATGATATCAAAATAGATCTAAAGCCTTTCAATGTGTTTATAAAGTCAAGTTATCCTTTTTCTACAATACACTTTGCCAAATAATGAGTACTTCCAGATTTGTGAGAGATAGAGAAAAGATCTTCAATAGTCTTATGCTCTATAGATCACTGCAGGCAATTTACAATTAATCTACACAATATTTCTTAAAAAGAATAAATAATCTCAAGACTTAAAAATAGAGGTGAAACTTTGGAATGTATTAAATTATTTAAACAATTAAATTGCTATGACAATATTTGGGATTTCACATTTTGATGTTTTAGATCTATCAATGAGAAGCCTTTTAGGATTAATTTTTGTGCTGTGCTTAATTGTACAGAATGATTGGTTTGCAAACTTATTCTCATGTTAAGAATGTTTCAGGCAAGTCAAACCACTACCGTCTCCTCAGACACAACTTCCCAACAGATCTGGATGGAGATAGTCCAGGACTATGTGCCTCAGAGCCCTGGGAAAAGTAGCACCCTGACCATTTCCCTAAACTACTGGCTCTCTACACAGCTCAGTCCTCATAGTCATTGTCCCGGTAATCAACCTTTGTGCAGATGTGACCTGGTAATTGTTTCTGTAGGTGCCAAAGTCCCTGACTCATCATCAGCCACAGCTATTGAAAACCCAGAAAATGGCTCAACAAATGTGGTTTTATCAATGGAAGAGTCGCTAAAGAAGCATTACTATCTGCTTTGTTGTGCTCTGAAGTGTATGGCCCTTTCCATCTAATTTGCAGCTGAAATCCCCTACATGAACTATCTTTGCCTGTTAGAATTTGAGTTCCCTTCCCCTTCCCTCTCTTTCCCCCTTCCTCCTTTCTTTCTTCCTTCCCTCCCCTCCTTCTCTCCCTCCCTCTTTCTCTCCCTCTTTCCTTCCTTCCTTCCTTCCTTCCTTCCTTCCTTCCTTCCTTCCTTCCTTCCATCCATCAGGAATTGTCTGTTTTTTAATGTTTGTGTCAAACTTAGAGACATCTCCATCCTAAATGTTCATCTGGGCTATTTGTGCCTGACTTATGGTAGAGCTTTCCAAGCTCATATTGGTCTGATCAGACACAATCAGAAATATTGTACATTGACTATAACATAATGATGTCATTTAGATCCTCTTTGAACATGAAGGACAACCACCAACCAACCAATCAATTCCTAGCTGATGCTTTTAAATATATGTCCTATTAATGTAAGGAAAAATTCATTTATGTCTATCCTTTCAAGTGTTTTTAATAAAAATGAATGTAATATTTTCTCAAAAGTTTTTTCTGTATTTATAGATACAATCATATGATTTTTGTTATTTTTTTGTTGTTTATGTAGTCAATTATGTTAATAGTTTTCCTTATATTAAACTATCCCTGCACGCTTCATACAAATCCTGTTTGGTCATAATGCATATTTTTGTGGTATATTGCTGTAGACTCCTGACTAATATTTTATTTAGAATTTTTGCATCTGCATTTATTAATGAAATTAGCCTTTAATTTTCTTTCTCTGTTTTTGCTCTTCCTATTAAGGTATTAGCACCAAATTTGTTTCATCCAAGGAGTTTGGTTAGATTCCTTCTTTACCAATTATTTTAAGTAATTTATTTAATATTAGATTTAGATGACTTTTAAATGTTTGGTAGAATTCACTTTAAATCCATCTGGTACTGATGTTTTTTCTTAAAAAGTTATTTTATGGGGGCAGCTGGGTTTCTCAGTGGATTGAGAGTCAGGCCTAGAGATGGGAGGTCTTGGGTTCAAATTTGACCTCATATACTTCCTAGATGTGTGACCCTAAGCAAGTCACTTAACCTCAATTGCCTAGCCCCTACCATTCTTCTGCTTTGGAACTAATACATAGTATTGATTTTAAGATGGAAGGTAAGGGTTAAAAAAAAGAAAGAAATTATTTTATATTCTTTTCAATTTCTTTTTCTAAAATAGGTCTATTTAAATATTCTCTATCCTCTTAATCTAGGCAATTTATATTTTTGTAAGTATTGGATCCATTTCACTTAAATTATTAAATTGGTTGACATAATTGGCTAAAATAACCTCTAATAAATGTTTTATCTTCATTAGTGGTATATTTATCTTTTATATTTTTGATGCTAGGGATTTGGTTCTCTTCTCTCTTTTTAAAAATCTTATTAACCAATAGTTTATCTGTTTCCCATAAAACCAATTATTAGTTTTATTTATCAATTTAATAGATTTTTTACATTCATTTTTGTTAGTGTCACTTTTAATTTTTAGGATTTCCAATTTAATATTTACTTGGTGATTTAAAATTTGTTCTTTTTCTAATTTTTTAAATTGTATGACCAATTCATGATCTTTTCTTTCTCTATTTTATTGATACCAGTATTTAGAAACATAAATTTTCCACTACTTATTGCTTTTTTCTGTACACCATAGGTTTTGGTATATTGTCTCATTATGATCATTTTCGCTAATAAAATCATTTATTGTTTCTATGATTTGTTCTTTAATCCATTCATTCATTAAGGTTAAGTTATTTAATTTCCAATTAATTTTTATTCTGTAATTACATGGTCCTTTATTAAATATAATTTTATTACATTATGACATGAAAAGAATACATTTAATATTTCTGCTTTTCTGCATTTAATTATAAAGTTTTTGTGTCTTAGTATATAGCAAATTTTGTAAAAGTATCATGCGCAACTGAGAAATAGGTATATTCCTTTCTATTCCAATATAATTCTTTCTAGATAACTATCATATCTATATTCCTTCTATCTTAACTAAAATTTTACTTATCTCCTTCAATTATTTCTTCTTTAGATTTGTCCAGTCCTGAGAGAGGAATGTTTAAATCCCCATTGTTATAACTTTGTTATGTATTTCACTGGCAGCTCCTTTAGGTTTTCCTTCTAAAATTTGGATTCTATAACATTTGGTGCATATATATTTAATACATGTAAGAAACCTCTTCATAATTAATTGTTACAGATAATATTGATATAGATGGATATATTCAAAATATTTAATAGTTTATTTAAAGCCATATTGGTAATTAAGAAGGCCACATGCTGCTAAGATCTAATTCAAATGCCCCGCCATTACCTCTGCCCACCTGGCTTCTTCCGCAGGAAAGAGAGTGTACCAATCCCAATCTCCCTATTTAAGCTTCTGTTTATGTTGTCTTACTTCACCACGTAAGGGCAGGAAGCCCGTTGAATCATGGGAAATGTAGTTCTTAAGTCCCCTAAGAGTCCACAGGAAGTTTATATCATGGATATGAATATTAAGACTCAATGAACCCCAAAGAACTCCAAATTTCCACTAGCACATAATTATATTATATCCCTTTTAATAAATGGTATTTTAGAGGAAGAAAATCCGTATAATTGACATATATTTAAAAAATTTAAAAAATACACAATATGTAATATCCATGGACATTCCACCTGGATGAAGAGGCAGATTGGGAGTGTCCTCTCATATTTTTTTAATTAAGTCATGCTTGATCTTTGTAATTTTTTTACATTCATTTAAAATTTTTTTGATGTATGGTTGTTCTTTCTATTTACATGGTAGTTATTGAACATATTTTTTTCTTAACCCTGTTTACATCACTCTGCATCTGTTCATACAGATCTTTCCAAATTTCTCCCTATTTGCCACACACATAATTTCTTATAGCAAAGTAATATTCCATTGCATTTATTTAGCATAATTTGTTTAGCCATCCCCTCAATTAATAGGCATTTGCTTTGTTCCCAATTCTTGCCTACCACAAAAAGTACAACTATAAATATTTTGGTGAATTTGGGAATGTTATTCTTATTGATGTTTTATTTGTCTCTGGTTCAAAGAATCTGGACATTTTAGTTACTTTATTTTTAAAATGCTTTACTTCTATCTTAGAACTGACATTAGTGATTGGTTCTAAGGTGGAAAAATATTATGGGCTAGGCAATTGGAGTTGTTACTTGTCATAGTCACACAGCTAGGAAGTGTCTGAGGTCAGATTTGAATTCAGGACCTTCTGTTTCTAGGCCTAGCTCTCTATCCACTGAGGCACCTAGCTGCCCCTGGTCACTTTATGTAATTCCAAATTGCTTTCCAAAAAAATTGTTCCATTTAACAAATTCTCCAACTATGTATTAGTGTGCTCTTCATTCTACAACCTCTCCAATATTAACTATTTTTCAATTAATTAATTAATTGATTGATTTCCAATATTAACTATTGTTATTTTTTGCCATCTGTGCTAATTTACAGGGCATGAGGTCAAATTTCAAGGTTGTTTTGATTTCTGTTTCTCTTATTATTAATGATTTGGAATTTTTTTTTAACCCTTGTACTTTGGTGTATTGTCTCATAGGTGGAAGATTGGTAAGGGTGGGCAATGGGGGTCAAGTGACTTGCCCAGGGTCACACAGCTGGAAAGTGGCTGAGGCCGGGTTTGAACCTAGGACCTCCTGTCTCTAGGCCTGACTCTCACTCCACTGAGCTACCCAGCTACCCAGCTGCCCCCTGGAATATTTTTATATAGCTGTGATTTCTTTGTAATTCTTTTGAGAATCGTTTGCTCATTTCTTTTGACCGCTTATCTATTTGAGGATGGCTATTAGTCTTATGTACATTTATATATCTTGGGTACCAAACTTTTATCAGTAAAATTTGATTCAAAGATTTTCCTCTCATCTTATCACTTTTTTATTTATTCTAGGAGCATTACTTTTTGTTGTTGTTGTTCAGAAGCTTTTCAGTTTCAGGAAATCAAAGGTATGTATTTTATTTTATTTTTGCAATTGCCTCTCTCTTTTGTCTGGTTAAATAATACTTCTATCTATAAGTGAGAGGTATATGAGGTAAAATATACATGCTTTTCTTCTGTTTTTTTTGCTATAATTTCATCGTTATGCATGTATATTTATAAATGAGAGATATCTATATAGAATATATTCTATTTGGATTATTATTTAAGGTGCTTTTATAAGCCTACTTTCTACCTGATTGTTTTCTAGTTTTCTCAGCAGTTTTTATCAAGTAAGGAATTTTTCCTAGGTAATTATGTTTTCAGCTTTGTCAAACACTGAATCATTGAGTTCCTGTTTCTGGACCTAGATTTTTTTTTTTAAATTTTTGATATTTTTAAAATCAAGGTTTATAAAGTATTCCACTGTCAATTTGACTTATATAGTACTAGAAGTATAAATTAAGTTGTGCGTATTATAATTTTTATTGTATTGGCACAGCTTAGCTATGAGCATTGAATATTCCTTTAGTTATTTAATTTATTCTTTACTTCTTTAAAGAGAACTTTTTAACTGACTCAATACAATACAAATTGTCCCATACTTTTCCTTTATGTCTCATCTTTACATGGTTTAAATATCATGACTATATTGATCTTCTAAAAGGATTCTGGAAGAGTGCTTTCTCTCAGTTTTTGAGAATAACTTTTGAATATACCTGTTAATTGTTCTTTAAAAGTTTGATAGAATTCTCCTGTGAATCCATCAGGACCAGAGTTTTTTTCTTTGGTAGTTAGTTTTGGGTAGGTTGTTTTTTTTTGCAGCTTACTTTATTTCTTTTTATGAGATTCGATTATTTAAGATTGCTATCTGGTCATCTGATATTTGAGGTGTTTTATATTTTTGAGGGTACTATTTCTAATTCTTTTGAATTCTCAATTGTGTTATCAAAAAGTATATAGCATATGCTCTCAGTATTCCTTTAATTTCTTTTGATTTTGGTGTAATTTCATCTTTTTCATCTGCTATTTTTTTCACATGATTTTCTGGCCTTTTTAATCAGATGACCTAAAGGATATTTTTTTTTCAGTTTTATTTAATTTTTCATTTTATTTATCTTCCTGTTAAATTTATCTAAAAGGAAGAGAAAGATGTTGAAGTTTCCTGTCATTATTATTTTATTTTCTGTGTTGTCTTGTAGTTTAGTTAATGTTTCACTTTCAATTTTGAATGCTCAAACATTTGAAGCATATAATTTTATTACCAATATTGATTTGTTCTTTATAATTCCTTTCACCATGATATAGTTGTTTTTGTTTTGACAGATATCAGCATTACAACTTTTGCTTTTTTGGATTTACTTGGTGCTTTAGTAATTTTTTTTCCATCCTATGTTTAATTTTGTATATGTCTTTTAAAAAACATTTTTTGGTAGCAATAAGTTTTAGAACTTTCTTATCTAATCTTTCACTCTTTTTCATTTTATTGGATTGTTTAATCCTTTCACATTTAATGTTATAATATTCAGGTTTACATTTTCCTCCTTTTGTGTCTAATATAAAGTTGTTTTCAAATTATGCTTGAATTTTCTCCTTCATGAGATTCTTAGTAATTTTACTTCTCCAACCCTCATCTTATTTTCCTCTATTCTTCACTGTTTATCTCTGCTCTGATGGTAGTTTCCTTGGGAGCCAGATTTCAAGGCAGCTTATCCTTCTCCCATGCTGAGTAATCCATGGTTTAACATCCTAGGCATCTACCAAAAATGACTTTTGTGGGGACAAAACTGGTCTCAGCTATATGCTGAGCTCTTTCCTTTAGGTATAGTGGGATGTTACACAGCCCCTCAAACATACTGTCCTGTCCTGGTATCCTACTTTGCTCTCTTTGTTCCTGAGTGCTTTTGCCCATAACCAGTAATTCAGAGGAATGCCACACTATTTCTGTGGGGTTGGTTTCTATAATTGTGTCTTGGAGACTATAGAAAGAAGAGTGTGTGTATGGGGGTGAAGTTGAGCTCTATTCCTCCACTTTCCTGTAGAGATCTTTTGCAGTACAGGATGATGCCAACCTGCCACTGCCTGTTTGTTGGGACATCAGTATGCCTTTTGAACCCTGAAGCTAGGAACCCAATGGTACTGTGAAGAGGGAGGAGACGACTGGCTTGTAGGGTTGGGATTTATTGTTATCCCATGTATCAGGCCCTTGGGTTGCCTAGTTGCAACCTCCAAGCAGTGTTCTGAACTGTGGGAGAAGGATTGCTTAGTGAACTCAGGGTAGGTGTCTGTTCCTGTTTTTGTTTTGTTTTTAATCCTTCTTTTGGACAGGTAGTCCTAGACCTTGGAGATAGCTGAGTTGCTTTATCTTTAATGCATTATTCCAGTTTTGTAGAGGAGAGCTCTGTGAGGTCTTGAGAGTCAAAGAAGATGTCCATTCCTCCCTCTTATTGTTCACATCTTTGTTTGCTTATTTATTTTTTATTTAAGTATTTTTCCATGGTTACGTGATTCATGTTCTTTCCCTCCCCCTCCCCCTCCCAGAGTTGACAAGCAATTCCACTGGGTTATACATATATTATCATTCAATACCTATTTCCATATTATTCATTTTTATAATAGATTAACCTTTTAAAAACCAAAACCCCACATTTTATGCCTATATAAACAAGTGATAAATCAAATATTTTCCTTCTGTGTTTCCATCCCAACTGTTCTTTCTCTTGATGTGGATAGCATTCTTTCTCATAAGTCCCTCAGGATTGTCCTGTATCATCGCATTGCTATTAGTAGCAAAGTCTATTATGTATGATCATCCCATAATGTTATAGTTTCTGTGTACAATGTTCTCCTGGTTCGGCTCATTTCACTCTGCATCAGTTCCTAGAAGTCTTTCTCATAGGGAAATCAAGCAGTTTATTGTTCCTTATTGCACAATAGTATCCCATCACCATCATATACCAAGATTTGTTCAACCATTCCCAAAATGAGGGACACCCCCTCATTTTCCAATTTTTTGCCACTACAAAGAGCACAGCTATGAATTTTTTTGTACATTTTGCTTTATTATATCTTTGCAGTACAAACCTAGTAGTGGTATTGCTGGACCAGAGGGCATGCATTCTTTTTAAAGCCCTTTGAGCATAATTCCAAATTGCCTTCCAGAATGGTTGGATCAGTTCACAACTCCATCACCAATGCTTTAGTGTCCCAATGTTGCCACATCCCCTCCAACATTTATTATTTTCCTTTACTGTCATATTGGCCCATCTGCTAGGTGTGAGGTGGTACCTCAGAGTTGTTTTGATTTGCATTTCTCTAATCAGGAGGGATTTAGAACATTTTTTCATGTGGTTATTGATATCTTTGTTTATTTTTCAAAGTAAGTAATGTTTTAAAAGGACAAGGAAAGATAGCCACTTCATCTCTCCTCTCTGAATTCCTCTTTCCTGCTCTTTATCTTTTGTGAAAGGAAATTCTTGGTTCTCTTTGTCTGTTCTGAGTTTACACTTGTAAAAAGGGAATCCTTTATTCTCTTTGCCTATTGGAGTTAAAACTTTGGTTAACAATAACTTAAGTACTCCTACTTAGTATCTACCTAGCTTGTGAGGACAGGATTAACTCTCCTTAGTCTACCTTTTGATTGAATGAACACAAGCCTGAACTAAGTGGGAAAGCTTGAAAACCACTTAGTGAATTCATACCCTACTCAGTGTTAGGTCAGAAGCCAGTAAGATACTTGAAGAGCTCCACCCTTTTTTCTAACTCAAACAGCCAGAAACTTTTGAGTTCTTTTAAGAGTTCACACAGTCAGAAACATGTGAATCCTAGGAAGAGAGTTAATAGCTTTAAAGGTGAGAAGTCAGTTCCACAGACACTGCCCCTGGGAAGTGCTGGACAATTTGGAATCTATGACTGACCCCTGTGAAAAGGGGCAGGGACAGGAAACCACCATAAAAAGCAACAAAATCCATTGGCTGAGGCAGTCTGGTGAAGTTGAGTCTCATGGAAAGTGTCTTCTGGGAGTCTTCCAGGGAACTTCACTGGAGAATGTAGCTTGGATCATGGCTTCAACCTAGATTCTGACTCCTGGACTATGTTGGGTGAGTGAAAAGAACTGACTATGTTCCTGGTTTCCTAAGAGACTAGCTTCCATCTTGGAGGAGGCCTTATAGTTACTCACTACCAGCCCTCCTGACTGAGGACTAGTAGGTATTTTCTCTAACTTCTCACATTTCTCTACTTCATTGTTTCCCCTCTATTTTGTAAATAAACTTCTGACTTAAGATATAATAACTTCGGTGACCATGTTATTTCATATAATTTAAATCAAGCCACTAAATTTAACCTTTACACCTTAGTGACTAAATTCAGAATGAAAAGAGAAAAATAATAGTTGTCCATGTTGAACTTAAAAACCTAATGTTCCTGGGTTGTGAAGGGTCCATTTTGTGAGGTGTCCATTTTGGAGGAAGTGCAATCTTAATACTTCCTCTGAACTATTCCTTTGTGAACCTGAGAAACTGACTAGCAGCCCTCTCGTCAGTTTCAAGCCTTTCTTGGCTGGCCCTAACCTTTGTCTGTAGAAGTGCCCTTCCTACTTAAAGGGCTCAGTCTGTTTCCCTTTAGTGTCTCTGTCTCAAACCTGTGTCCCAGTCTGTGTCTCTCAGGCTGTAGCTGTCTGCCCTTGCAACTCTTTATACCTCTGTGTTTATATTCCCTAAATTCAGTCATTTCCTTACTTCTCCTGCCACCTCAATCTACCACCTTCACCATTGTATCTTCATTATCTATTTACTGCCTTAGGGATCCACAAACCTCTATCCACAGTGCCTTTTCCCTATTCACATTACCTTTAGTCCTTTACCTGCCTTATCCCCTATTGCAACCTTACCTTGCCTTAATCTCCATATTACCCCTAGCCTATTCCCATATTACAACCACCTTATTACTCCATTAGCTTAATTCCCCTTATTACATCTGCCTAAATTCCCTTATAACATATATGCACTCAATGATATACATTTTCCCCTGAGAACTGCTTTGGCTGCATCCCACAAATTTTGGTAGGATGTTTCATCATTGTCATTCTCTTCAATGAAATTATTAATTGTTTCTGTTTCTAATTTGAAATTATTAATTGTTTCTTTAACTAACTGATTTTGGAGAATCATATTATTTTATTTCAAAATAATTTTTGATTTGCCTATCCATGTGCCCTAACTAATTATTATTTTGATTGCATTAATTAATGATTTTTGGAAGTACATATTTGTGCTAGTTGTGCCTGCTTGTGCTACTATGGTTCTATAAATATTAATTAAATCAGTTGTAATCAATTTTAGGTGTGAAAGTTTACAGTAAGACAATATTTTCTTCTACTGAAATATCTCTCCCTATGAATAATTCTTCTAATTACTATAATAGTGGCTACAATTTTTGAGAATTACACATAACATTTCCCCACAAAGGAATACAAATAATTTGATCTTATTGAAGCCCTTAAAGAAGCAAATTAAAAAGGGAAAAAGAATTGTTTTTTCTTTCCCCTCTCTTTTTTATTTACCTTTTCATGTTTCTCTGGATTTTTGTGGTTGGACATCAAACTTTCCACTTAGTTCTGGTCTTTTCTTTACAAATATTTGGAAATCTTCCATTTTGTTGAATGCCCATACGTTCACCTTGAAGTATATAGTCAGTTTTTTTTTTAAAACCCTTGTACTTCGGTGTATTGTCTCATAGGTGGAAGATTGGTAAGGGTAGGCAATGGGGGTCAAGTGACTTGCCCAGGGTCACACAGCTGGGAAGTGGCCGAGGCCAGGTTTGAACCTAGGACCTCCTGTCTCTAGGCCTGACTCTCACTCCACTGAGCTACCCAGCTGCCCCCTATAGTCAGTTTTGATGGGTATGTGATCCTTTTGTTGTAGACCCAATTCTCTTGCCTTTCTGAATATTGTATTCCAATCTTTGTGGTCTTTTAGTGTGGAGGCTGCCAGATCCTGTGTAATCCTGATTGGTGCTCCTTGATATCTGAATTGCCTGTTTCTGGCTTCTTCTAATATTTTCTCCTTAACTTGGAAACTCTTAAATTCGGCAATTATATTCTTTGGGGTTGTCTTTTGAGGATTTAGTGAAGAGGTGATCTATGAATTCCTTCAATGTCTATTTTACTCTCTTGTTCAAGAACATCAGGGCAATTTTCTTGGATAATTTCTTGTAGTATGATGTCCAGATTTCTGTTTGTTTCTGATTTTTTAGGAAGACCAATAATTCTCAAATTGTCTCTTCTAGATCTGTTTTCTTCTTCTGTCATCTTGTCATTGAGATATTTCATGTTTCCTTCTATTTTGTCATTCTTTTGACTTTGCTTTATTAGTTCTTGCTGTATTGCAAGATCATTGGCTTCTACTTGCCCAATTCTGGTCTTTAGAGTCTGGTTTTTCTGCTATAATCTTTTGATTTTCCTTTTTTGATTTTATTTATCTTTTTTTCATGGTTTCCTTCTGCTTAATTTGTGTCTCCAATTTGCTTATCATTTTGTTTATTTTGGGGCATCTTTCTCCAATTGGGAGTTTCTGTCTTTTAAACTGTTAATTTCTTTTTGAACTATTTCCCACTTTTCTTGCCAGATCTCTTCCATCTTTCTCATGATCTCAGATTTGAACTCTTCAAGAGCTTGTGACAAATTTTCATTTTGGGGGGAGGATTTGGATGTGTTTATTTGTTTGTCCTCCTCTTCTGTCTGCTCTGTGGTCAGGATTTTTTTCTCCAATAAAATTATCAAGTGTGAGTGCTTTTCTTTTGTTCTTTCTGGTGGTTATTTCTTGGTCATTGCTTGACACCACTATGCTGGTTTTTCCTTCTCAGCCAGAAATCTGAGTGAGGTGGCCAGGCCCTCTATGTATGGAGCTTTGGAGCAGTTTTTGCCTGAGGCCACTTTACGAGTCTCAGCACAGCTTATACTGTCTGCTAGGCTTCTGTTGTATGCTGCCTCTCTCAGGTCTATTCCCACACTCAAGGTCTGTGCTCTCTAGCCTCCTGGGGTCTCAAGTCTATTTGTTCTCAGGGTCAAATCTCCTGGTGGTCTCAGTCAGCTGCCAAGACCCCAGAGATTGCTCCATGCTTGCTCCTCTGCCTGAGGCTCCTTTACCAGTCTCAGCACACTGCTTCCACTGTCTGTCATCCCTCAGTTCTAGGTCCATGCCCAAGGTTCATACTCAAATTCTGTGCTCAAAGTCTTTGTTCGTTAGCCTCTTGGTTTCTTGAGTCTTACTGCTCTCAGGAGCAAGCCCCTAGTGGTCCCAGTTAGCAACCAAGAATTTAGTGAATGCCCCATGTTTTCTCTAACTCTTGTGAGCTGGCTCTGGCACCATGGGTGGAGTGGGGGAGGGTTGATCAGCTCGAATTTTAGTGGGAGTTATTTCATCTTCTTATAGTATGGAAATGCCTACATTCCACATACCTTTGATGCTGCGCTCTATTGTGGGGTCCCTGAGTTTATCTGGCTTTGGTTTTTGTGTCCTTTTGAGGTGTCATGTACGGGTTGGTTAGGAGAGTTAAGAGCCCTGCTACTACTCTGCAGCCATCTTAACCTGGAAGTCCTTAAATCAAAAATATGTACTGTTAAGAAAATCTTTTCTTATATGGGTTGATCAAGCTTAGATTAGAAAGATTTCTGCTCAGATAAAGCCCCAATTAATTTAATAATTTGTAAGCTGGCACAAAATAATAAAACAAGCACTTTCTCAACTTTATCCACATTACATTTAGAAAACAAGAGAAATATTTTCTTACATGCATAGTCAACAATAACACATCAAGACTGTCTAGGCATGCTTTTTAATATTAAGTGCACTATCATCTTAGTTAAATCTCAAGAGAATTATAAATCAAGCAGATACACAGGAACTTACTTAAATAGGCTTTTCCTCTTTCCAGACATGCATAATGAAGACATATAAGGTACATTGCTTGGAGGGTGGTGGTGAGAGGCAAAGCTAGGGCTTCTCACCTGTAGGTGAGAAGGCTCAACTGAGGATAGACCCAGAAATACACAAGTAGGGGAAAAGTAGAGGAATAATAAAACCATACTCACCATCTTAAAAAAGAGAAAATACACATACAGGCAAGTCACGTAAGACTGTAAGCACAGCCACATCACTGCCTGTATCTAGCTCCCATCCCTCCCTTCTCCCTGCAGAAAGGAAGGCTTTGCTGAGAAGAGAAACCCAGAGACACCCAAGGAGGGGGAAGAATAGACAAACCATACTTCCATTCTTGCAGGAAATCCAGAAAGAACCCACAATAATTCTCTTCAACTCTGGGGCCAGAATAACTTAAGTTAAACAGACCAACCCTCCCACAACTGTGAATAGAGGTAAGAAAAGGAGATTCTTTCAGGATCCTAAACTCTTGCTGACTCCAAACAAACAGAAAAGAACTTGAGTCAGCTGAACCTTTGAACAAAAATAGAATAATAGGAATAAATGTTGGGGGTTGGGGTGAGGAAGGCAAGTCCAAGCCTTGGAAGGTGTAGAGTAAATAGGCAACAACCTTTTCCAGTCCTATAGAAGAATTTTTTTTTNCAATCCACTGAGCTACCCAGCTGCCCCTCTAGAAGAAATTTAAAAGAATTCTCTCTCCTCATAGCTTACATCACATAAGTGACAGAGAAAAGGGAGCAGTGAACAATTTCTTCTCATTTTTCTATCTCACTTCTGGTAAACTCTTTCAATAAAAAAACTCATTTTATTATAATTTGTAGTATGTAAGTTAAAGAGTTTATTCTTTACATTGCTATAAAACTAGGGTGGGCAGTGAGTGACACCTAAATAAATGTGTCTCTTTGGCCCATGTGGTCCTGCGAATAAGAGCTATCTCCCACAGGTACTTAGGATTTACTGTGAACACATAGTTTTAAGGTTTTTACTTCCTTCTTTTTCCCTCCCTCCTTTCCTCTCTCCATCCTTCCCTCCATCCCTCCCTTCCTTCCTTCTTTCCTCCCTTCCTTCCTCTCTCCCTCCCTTCTCTCTGTCTGTCTGTCTGATCAATAGCCACAGGAGCAGTTTGTTCTGTTTCAGGGAAGGAGATAAAGAGTCTTTTAAATTTCCTACTGTGATATTTATTGGCTTCCTGGGGTTTGGACAGGACAGAGCCCTTATTCTTTAATTGACCTTAGACAAGAACTGTGAGAAAGGAAAGCAAAATATAAAGATTAGATGTTACTGCCAACTGAACACTAAAAAGAAGGCTTATTATAAAATACTATTATAAAAATAAACATCAACAATATATTAATAGACATAATAGAAATAAAATAATAAAAACAAAAATAATTATAAAATGAAAATAATAGAATTATAAAATATGTTAACTCTACCATCATGCTTAAGAACTCATAGCAGTGTAATGATTAGTCATGACTCTAGAAATCCAAAGATGGTAAAGCATTTTTCTTCCCTCGACAGAGTGGTAATAGATTAAAAGTACAAAATGAAATATTAATTTTCAGATATGGCCAATGTATGGATTTATTTTCCTTGACTATATTTATTTTTTACAAGGGTTTTTTTTTGGGAGAGGGGCAGCATGAGGTGAGAACTGGGAAGGAAAAGGGGGCTATTGATAGTGATGTTCAAAGAATAAAAAAAAGATGAGAGTATCAGTGAAAAAATATTTAAAAATAGAAGATGGCAGAAGAAGTTCAAAGGGAGAGATGGAAAAGCAGGACTACTGCAGAAATTATGATGAATTTGTTATATTTTGTGGTTCAGTAATTTCATTCACGTTTGACTCTTTGTAGCTCCATTTAGGATTTTCTTGGCAAATGGAATGGTTTGCCATTTCCTTCTCCAGCTTATTTTACAAATGAAGAAACCAAGGAAAAAAGGATTAAGTGATTTATTCAAGGTCTTATAGCTGCCATGTGTCTGAGACCAGATTTTAACTCAGGAAGATGATTCTTCCTGACTCCAGGCCTAGCTCTCTCTCCATTATGTCACATAGCCTTCCCAAAATTTGTTATGGCTTAATTTTTTTTCAGTTTCATATGTATTTCTTTTCTTTTCTTTTCTCTTTTTTTTGTTCTTCTTTGTATATGGAATCTAGACCTAGCCACAGATATTTCTTAGCTATGTGATGCTGGGCAAGTCTAATAAAGTCTAATAAACATCTATTAAGCACTTACTATGCACCAGACATTTTCTTTCTTTCTTTTTTTTAAACCCTTACCTTCTGTCTTGGAGTCAATACTGTGTACCAGACATTTTCTTTTAAAAAGAAAAATGATCCCTGACCTCAAGGAGCTAACAATCCAAAGGGAGAGACTGCATACGAGGAGACAGCAAAGACGAGACACTAAGAGGTATTTAGAGTGGGGGCATCTTTTTCCATGGTGTTGAAACCAGGTAGAGCAGCAGTTACATTAGTTTCTGCCCTCTATAAAGGAAGGCACTGGAAAGAGTTTGGTACTCTGCCTTCTAGGCCCTCCAAACAGGAAGGAGAGGAAGCAGAGGGATGTGGTGTTAATAAAGCTTGAGTTTAGGTGATGAGTTTTCATGGGAGGACCATTCCCAGACAGGGCAGCAAATGCAAAGTGGAATTATCTGGGCTGTGGTAGAAAAAGTCCTCTGTGCAGTCTGGAGAGGAAAGTCACTTTGCCACTGTCTGCCTCAACTTCCTCATCTGCTGAATGGGGATGATAGTACCTAACTACCAAGGTTTTTGTGAGATCAAATGATACAATGCTAGGTATCATTAAAATTATTATGGAAATATTCATGTTTATTAAAATCTATCAAGTATATAATAGTAAAAAAAGCAAAAAAGGTAAGAAATAAAATAAAACAAATTAAATTTAATAAGATAGAAACAAAACTGTTTGTCTATATCCCCTTCTGAACTTTACTTTCTTCTGTGTGTTTTCTTCTGTCTTAAATTGATGCTAAGTATTGGTTTCAAGGCAGAAGAGAGGTAAGGGCTAGGCAATGGGTTTGTGTGTGTGTGTGTGTGTGTGTGTGTGTGTGTGTGTGTGTGTGTGTGTGTGTAAAGTGACTTGTCCAGGGTCACACAGCTAGAAAATATCTTCTTTCCTTCCTCCCTTTCTCCCTCCCTCCTTCTCTCCCTTTTTCCCTCCCTTTCTCCCTCCCTCCCTTCCTCCCTCACTTCTTCTCTCCCTCCCTCCCTCCTTCTCTCCTTCTCTCCTTCCCTCCCTCCCTTTCTTTCTTCCTTCCTTTCTTTCTTTCTTTCTTTCTTTCTTTCTTTCTTTCTTTCTTTCTTTCTTTCTTTCTTTCTTTCTTTCTTTCTTTCTTTCTTTCTTTCTTTCTTTCTTTCTTTCTTTCTTTCTTTTTTCCTCTTCATATATTTTGACCATTTATGTACTAGTGAATGGTTTTTATTCATATATATACATATATGTCTTACATATAAAGTCTCTAAGTACCAAAGGATATCAGATTTTATCAGAGAATTTTGAAATAAAAAATCCCTCTACCAACTAACTTTTCCCTTTATAAGTATAATGCTTTTCTTTGTGCAGAATGTTTTCAATTTTGGGGGTTAATGAAAATGATCAATTTTATCTTTTACTATCATCACTATCCCTTACTTGGTCAAGAACTTTCCCCTTGGGGCAACTAGGTGACTCAGTGAATAGAGTCAGGTCTGGAGTTGGGAGGTTCTGGATTCAAATCTGGCCTCAGACAGTTCCTAGCTGTGGGACCCTGAGCTTAACCCTAGTTTCCTAGCCTCTACCACTCTACCGCCAGGGAACCAATATTAAGTATTGATTCTAAGCTGGAGGTAAGGATAAAAAAAACACCCACCCAAAAAACAACTTTTTTCTTATCCTTAATCATGAAAGATATCATTTTCCTTTCTCTAATATACTTATGCTATGACTTTTTATACTTAGATCATATTTTCATTTAGAAGTTATTTTGAAATATGGGGTGAGATATTTATCTAAACATAGTTCTTGCCAGCCTGCTTTCTAGTTTTTCCTGCAGGTTTTTTTTTCATTATTAGTGTTCTTGGGTTTATCAACAATACCACTACTATACGTGTTGTTGTATATTAGCTAGACATATGCCACAACAAGCTCTGAAGAATTAAAAATGGTTATTACATTGAGGGAAATGAATAAGTGGATCCAACACAATCCCAAAGGACCCATGATGAAAAATGCCATCTGCTTCCAGAGAAGGAACTGATGGACTCTGAATCTAGAACAAAGCATACTATATTTCACTCTATTTTTTTGTTCAACTTTTATTCTACAAAAGGACTAATATGGA
>NC_058130.1:251622882-251657882 GCF_016433145.1 Gracilinanus agilis | reverse complement strand
AATAGTTTAATAAATTGTGGCATATATATGTAATGGAATATTAGCGACACTTTATGGAATTTGGGAACATTCATATTGATCTGTAGAGCATGTAGCTATCTTTTCCCTTTCTTCATTCCTTCCCTCCCTCCTTCCCTCTTTCCTTCCTTCCCTCCTCCCTCTCTCCTTCTCTGTCTCTGTCTCTCCTCCTCCTCCCCTTCCTCCTCCCCATCTCTCTCTCTGTCTTTCTCTGTCTCTGTCTCTCTTGCAGAAGTGAGGTAAGAAAGCACAGGAATGACGGTGATCATGGTTTTGGTTGAATAGAGTATGACATCTTGTTTGCCTTTATATTGTCCAAGAAATTGCCAGGATATCAAGGAGGAATCATATACTGTGAAGGCATAGTATGTATTTTGAATCTGCCTTCAGTGTGCTTACTTCAGTTATATATATGTATATATTGTTATTCTTGTCCTCTATTCTAGTTTAATTTGCAAGATACATCTTTTTTTCTTTAACAGATCGATTATTTTAAAAGAAATTCCTAGTGAGAAAGCTCTTTGCTGGATTTTATCATTTCAGTATATTTAGATTTAGTTTTGTGACCTAGATATTCCCTATGATCCCGTCCACCTTGAAATCCTATGAACTGAGGTATATGTTGAAAGTAGAGAAAATAAAAAATATTTTTGAAGCTTGAATGATCTTAGACACCTAGTCCAGCCCTCTTCATTAAAAAAATACCCCCTCAGGGGAATGGCTGAACAAATTGTGGTATCTGATGGTGATGGAATACTATTATGCTGAAAGGAATAATGAACTGAAGGAATTCCATGTGAACTGGAACAACCTCCAGAAATTGATGCAGAGCGAAAGGAGCTGAACCAGGAGAACATTGTACACAGATACTGGTACACTGTGGTAAAATTGAATGTAATGAACTTCTGTACTAGTAGCAATGCAATGACCTAGGACAGTCCAGAAGAACTTATGAGAAAGAATGCCAACAGAAAGGACTGTGGGAGTAGAAATGCAGAGGAAAAATATAATTGATCACATGGTTCGACAAGGATATGATTGGTGATTTTGATTTAAATGATCACTCTATTGCAAATATTAATAATATGGAAATAGGTTTTGAATAATGATACACATATAATGCAGTGGAATTACTCATCAGCTCTGGGAGGGGAGAGGAAAAAGGGGAGGGAAAGAACATGAATCAAGTAACCATGGAAAAATATTCTAAATTAACTAATTTAAAAAATACCTTCTCAAACTTTCTATGCATTTTGTTCTGACATACTAGTTGCTTCCCATCTGATGATCTTCTTTTCTCCAAACATACCATTTCCCATAAATAGCAGTTAAGTAAAACTGGCTAACTTGCCTTCTTGAAGCTATTAGAATGTAATTTCCCACTTCTGTAGTTCACCATTTGTTAACAGGAAGGAAGAATGTGTGCTTTAACTTCAATGATAATAAATTTACTTTAACTTAAATTTAATAAATTTAACTTTAATAATAGTAATAATAACATGTTGAAAATTGTTGCTACTTATAATTGGGAGTAAAATATCTTCAAATTAAAAAAAAAGAAAAAAACTAGCACTATCCATTGTATTTGCTTTGGGTTTTGGTGTTCTTTTCATTTACTTTTTTATTTGTTTTGTAAATAATAATAATAGCTAACATCTATATAGAGCTATAAGATTTGCAAGGTACTTTTTCTATATTAGCTCATTCAATCATCACAACAACCTTGTGAGTAGGTGTTATTACCCCATTTTACAAATGAGGAAACTCAGACTCATAGATGTTAAATGACTTACCCAGGGTCACTCTCCTGTCTGAGACTGGATTTGAATTGAGGTCTTCCTGTCTTTAAGTCTAGCATTCTACACCCTTTTACATTCACTCCCTCCCTTCAGTATATGTATGTTGTTCTTAAAAGTATATTGCCCCGGGGGGCAGCTGGGTAGCTCAGTGGATTGAGAGCCAGGCCTAGAGACGGGAGGTTCTAGGTTCAAATCCGGCCTCAGACACTTCCCAGCTGTGTGACCCTGGGCAAGTCACTTGACCCCCATTGCCTACCCTTACCACTCTTCCACCTATAAGTCAATACACAGAAGTTAAGGGTTTAAAAAAAAAAGTATATTGCCCCATTCCCCCTCACCAATTAATAATTTTTTTCTTTATAAATGATGACATTGAGGATCAGACAGGTGAATGGTTTTTACCAGGATGACAAAAAAACAGAACTTAGCTTGTAACCCAGAATTCCTGACTCTCAGACCAACATTCTTTCCACTTAACTATGCTCCCTCAAGTCTTGAATTAAAAGAATAATTTAATCTAAAATTTAAACTCCATTGTTTGAAGCCACTGTTAATTTAAAAAAATATATATAATTAAGTAAAAAGTAGTGATATGAATCCATATTACTTGATTATTTCTATCCTTATAAAATTTGAACTTTTATGGAAAAGTGGGGCTTTGTTCATTTCTATATTTTCAAAAATAACCTACAAAACAAGTCATTCACGTTTACTTTGGATTTATGTTAATTCATCTCTCACATTGAATGCCAATATTTCATTAATAGGGATGTTTACAGCTGGTGTCTACCTAAAGCCTACATACCTGGTAAAAAAATGAATAATTCAATTTAAGGTACTTTTTTGTTGTGGTTTGGCTTTATAAAATGTCATAGAACCAGTTTGACTCCCCTTTCCACCCTCCCCCGCCCCCCCCCCCCCCCGCTTGATTGCATTTTTGATTGATGGGATATTTGGCTGAATTTGTACAGTCTCTAAATTCTATCACATCTTCCTTTGAAATATATCTTTTATTCATTTCTTTTTTCTGTTTTCCTACTGCTACCTACCAATCTGATCTAGACCATATTATTTATTGAGCCACTGACCTCTGAACAAGCAAGCCTAACTCTAGTTTCTTTTTCTGCTACTACAAGGACCTAATGGTGGCAGCAGGTATTGATTTGTCCATATCTGGAGTTGTCAGTGATAAAGGGAGAACAGGATGAAGAATAAGTGTATGAATAGTATACAACCAGGAAGCTAATGGCCAAGATTATATCCAAAATATTGGACAGAGCAGGGGTAAGGACAGAGTATTGTCCATTACCACTACATACTCCCACATGTCACTTAATCAGTGCTTTTTGAACCTAGTTATTCAACTGGATACAAATATTCATCATAAAATTATTTGGGGATCTAGGAACAGGTAAGCATTTTGGAGTAGACCCAGATCTGGGTATTGGAAGCATTAATTAGAGATAATGTGGGCAGACTAAGTGATTTCTAAGATCTTCTTCCAGATCTAAATTATATAATTCTACCACTAAAAGCTCAATATAAGTCAACAGTGTGTTTATGAAACCCAAAAAAGTTAATTTAGTCTTCGTTTGAGACCATAATGGCTAAAGCAGGATAGAGCATGACTACTCTATTAGCCAGTATGAGAGATAGGTGAGTAAGGGTAAGGAATGCATGGAGTCATGAAGAAAGCCAACAAATTAAGGGGAGAGGATGAGTCAGTCACACAGCTAGCAAATATTTCCTATATCTAAGAATCTAAAAGTTGGAAGAGAACTCACAGGTAAAACCATCAACTGACCCAGAATTGCCTTTACATTAATGACAAATGATGATCTAGTCTTTGAGTGAATACTACAAATGACCCAGAACCCATTATCTCTCAAGGTACCCAATTCCACTTTGGGATAGTGCTAATTATTAGGAAGTTTTTCTGAAATCAAATCTAAATTTGATCTTTGTAACATTTTCCCAGTGTTCCTGGTTTTGTTCTCTAAGACAAGAAGAACAAGTCTAACCTCTTTTCCGTGTGATAGTCCTTCAAATATTTAAAGACAGTTTTACTATCTTGTACTAAAGTCTTCTCTCCTCTATATTACACACCCCTTGGTCTCTTTAACTAAACTTTCTACAAAATAGTCTCTAGTCTTCTAGTTATCCTGATAATTCTTTTCTGAATACACTTCAGCTATTAAAGTCCTTCCTAAAATTAGGCATGAAGAAATAAGAGGAGGCCATGCCAATTGTGTTCTTACTTTTCTCATTGTATTCTCAGCCTTTAGCACATTATTTTCCACTTTTTTTGTTGTTGTTCAGTTGTGTCTGACTCTTCATGATCCTATTTGGGGTTTTCTTTGCAAAGATACTGGAATGGTTTGACATTTCCTACTCTAGCTCATTTTACAGATGAGGAAACTGAGGCAAACCAGATTAATGATTTGTCCAGAAGCACATAGCTATTACATATCTGAGGCCAGATTTGAACTCAGAAAGATGAATTTTCTGAACTCTAGGTTCAATACTTTATCCACTGTGCCACTGAACTTCCCTGTTTTGCCTATAGTAGGCACCTCATAAATGCTTCATTCATTCATTTGGACCATTCCAATTGCTACTCAGGGCAGAGACCCAGACCAGTGAGCCCTGAATCCTCCAATATGACAGGAAGTTTTTGTAGCCTAGCTTTGGGGCTGAACCCACCAGCAATGGAGAAGAAGTAAGAAAGTGAGTGATAAGATAATATGGGGGATGGGAGGGAAGCCAAATCACTGAAGATTTTAAGATGAAAACAAAAGCTAGATAAAGCCCCAGAACATAAATAGATAAATCAACCAAGAAGATCCTAAAGTACAAAGGAGGGATGACTAAAAAATCCTATAAAAGAATTAAAAACATCCTACCAAACAATTAAAAAAAACCCACCTCAGATGGAATTCTGAAGTTGGAGAACAAACAAAAAGTTGAGGTAACACATTTTTAGGAGATTAGAAGGAGAGAAGTCTGTGATAGTAAGGTTGCAACTGACCTAAAGCATACATCAGCTGTGGGCCTCAGAGGTGATAAAAACAGCAACAGTCGTTTTGGGTTCTCTCAAGATAGATATGGTAAGGAGTCTGGCAACAGTTTAGATTTTATAGGTGACCTTGTGTTAGCACTGAGTGCAAAGTAGAGCATGGTTTGGCCACTCCATTGCCCATTCCTACCTCTATGTCAAAGTTTCAGAGAATGTATGCAGTTACAAGGGATCATGGACTCTGAGGAGTAGCATTTTTTGTTCCAAGGAAGTAGGCTCTTTGAGGAGTAGTATCACTTGCAGCTGAAAGAGATCAAAGGCCCTTCATGGATAAGTGCCAGGAAAAAAGTGACTATATCACTCCCTGGATCATACCACATTGGAAGTATTGAAAATATTAAAACCCCAGGATAAACTTCTAAAAACAGAAAGACAAAAAATCCTAAAGCTTGTTATAATACTCCTTTCATACTCTATCCTGGGGAAAAAAAACTTAACTTTAACATAAAATTAAAGTTAAGAACTAGGATAAAAAAAAATGAAGAAACAACATTTTATAACTACGAACTACAAAAAATTATCATGGTTACAGGGACAATCAAGACACCAGCTCTGAAGAAATGATGTCAAAATAGCCACAAACAAAACCTCAGAGATAAATGTGAATTGGAACAAACTCAACAAGAATCCCTAGGATAGCTAAAATATTCTTTTCAAAATCAAATAAATGATAGAGGAAAGTTGGGAAAAGAAATGATAGTAATGCAAGAAAATAGTAAAAAGACAATTAACAACTTGATAAAAGAAGCATAAAAATGTGCTGAAGAAAATATTTTAAAAATACTATTGGTGAAATAGAAAAAGAGATATAAAACACTGATGAAGATAGCATCCTTAAAAATCAGAATTGGCCAAATGAGAAAAGAGGTAAAAAAAGCTTACAGAGGAAAATAATCTTTTAAAAATTAGAAATGGATAAATGGAAGCTAATGACTATGAAACCACACAAAGCAGTAAAATAAAGTGAAACAAAATTCAAAAGAATGGAAAAAGAAGAAAATATGAAATATTTCATCAGAAAAACAATTGACTTGAAAAACAAATTGAGGAGAGATAATTTAAGAATTAATGGACTGCCGGAAAGCTATGATTAAGGGAAAAGTCTTGTTCTCATATTTCAAGAAGTTATCAAGGAAAATACTCCAATGTCCTGTACCTGTAGGGTTAAAATTGAAACTGAAAGAATCTACCAATCCTTTCCAGAAAGATATCTCAAAATGAAAACTCCCATGAATATTACAGTCAAGAATTCTCAGTTCAAAGAGAAAGTATTTTAAGCAACTAGAAAGAAACCATTTAATATCATAGAGCTAAAGTCAGGATCATACAAGGTTCAGCAGCTTCTATGTTATAGAAATGAAGGCCTTGGAATATATTCTAGAAGGCAAAAGAGCTAAAATTACAAACAAGAATAATCTACCCCCCCCCAACAAAGATTGAATCTTTCAATGATGTTTCACATAAAAGAGGCATGCATAGAAAAGCTTTTACAGTGGAGGGGAAAATGGTGGGGTTGGGGCAGGTAATACATAAACCTTACTTTCATCAGAATTGGTTCAGAGGGAAAATTTTTTATATACATTGGACTGGTCATATAAATCTATCTTACTCAATAGGGAAGTAGAAAGGGAAGAAGTTAAGAGAAAAGGAGTGGTGATAAAAGGGAGGGCGGATTTAAGGGAAGCAAAGGTCAGAAACAAAATAGACTTTTGAGGAGGGATAAGATAAAAAGAGACAGAATCAACAGAAGAAAATAGGATGGAGGGAAATTCACAGTTAGTAATCATAACTGTGAATGTAAATGAGATGAATTCAACCATGAAACAGAAACAGAGAGCAGAATAGATTAGAGACCAGAATCCAAACAATGTGTTGTTTACAAGAACACACTTTAAACAAAGAGACACACATAGAGTTAAAATAGGAAGCTGGTAGACAATGATGTAATATCAATACTGAACATATAAATGACAATGACATCAAAAAGCCTTCTTACTAAAAGCAAAACAAAAATTCCTATATTGACCATTCTTACAAATGAATATCTTCTCCCTGGCAGGACATCTGGTATATTTCATTTTCATTCTTTTGGCCTCATTTATCATTCCATCAGTCAGAACTCTAGTCTTAAGAGCTGTTTTTCTACATAATGTCATTGTTTAAATTGTTGTTTTACTTCTAATAACTTCATTTTGCACAATTTCATAGAGGTCTCCTCAGATTCTTCTGAAACTATCCATTTTGTAATGTTTTATTGGATAATAATATTCCATTATATCCATATGCCATGATTTGCCATTTCCCAATAAGAGGTTACTTGCTTAGTTTCCAGTTTTTAGCTACTTGCTGTTTGTACATTTGTATCAGTTTATTGCCCATATAAATTTAAGCTCATTGAGAACAGGGAATGTTCCATTTTTTGTACTCTAATGCTTAGTGCACAGTAGGCTCTTAAGAAATTTTTGTTGAATGATGAAAACCCTAAAACTTTGAAGAAGGTAAACAATCTCTATATACTGTGGCAGTGAGGGGTGGGGATGGGGAGGTAAGCCTATGGCAATAGAGCTACCTCAATGTCACTGAAACAAAATTAATCAAAGGGACAATGTATTGATTTAGAAGTGAAGATGAGTTAAGAAACTTCTTCATGTGGGTGAAAGAAGAAAATGTAAAAGCTGGCTTAAAGTTTAATATAAAAAAAACCCCAAGATCCTGGCAACTGGTCCTATCACTTCCTAGCAAACAGAGGGAGATGAAAGGGAAGCAATGTCAGATTTATATTCTTAAACTTAAAGATTGCTGCAGTTGGTGACCACAGCTATGAAATTAAAAGATGTCTGCTTGCTCTTTGGAAGGAAAGCTATGGCAAATCTGGTCAGCATACTAAAAAGCAGAGATATCATCTAGCCAACAAAAATCTTTATAGTTAAAGACATGGTTTTTTTCCAGAGCAATGTATAGTTGTGAGAATTGGACTGTAAGGACATCTGAGCACTGAAAAAATTAATACTTCAAATTGTGGTGCTGTAAAAGACTTTTGAAAGTCCCTTGGACAGCAAAGAGATCAAATCAGTCAATACTTGAAGACATTAATTCAGACTATTTACTTGGAAGGCCAAATAATGAAGCCAAGACGTAAATACTTTGGCCACGTAATGGAGAACACAAGGCTCATTGGAAAAGACTCTGATGTGGGAAAAGATTGGATATAAAAAGAGAAGGAGATGGCAGAGGTTGATTGGATAGACAATGTCATGGAAACAATGAACATGAACTTGGACAGACTTTGAGAGATGGTGGAGGACACAAGAACCTGGTGTTCTCTGGTACATGGAGTCACAAAGAGTAGGACTGACTGACTTAACAATAACATTGACTTAAAAGAGGAAGAGAATATTTAAAATTTCCCCTATCCTAAAGGAACAATTAGAAGAAAACACAAACCTAACTCTCATAACTTTGAATGTGAATGTACTAAACAATCCAATTTAAAAAAAAATGACAGAATGAGTAAGAAAACAAAACCTCACAGTCTGTTGTTTATACCAAACACATCTGAAAAGCAACGACACACATAAAATTGAAATGAGACTGGAACAAAATTCATTATGATCTGGTGAATCAAAAAAAAAAAGCAGGAGTTACAATCATGATATTTCACAAAATAAAAACTCACAAAACAATAGAAATAAATAAGGAAATTATTTACACAATGCTTAAAGAAAATCTAAACAATGAATCAATATCAATCTGAAAATAGATACAAGTGGTATAACATCCAACTTCAAGAGGGAAAAATTCATAGAAAAGCAAAAAGACATCATTATTGTCACTCCCAGCACTAATAGAATTAGAAAACCTTTAGCCAGGCTGATTAAAAATGAGGAAATTAAAGTAAAAAAAAATTAAATATGAACAAGGTGAAATTATAATGGAAGAGATTATAAAAGAAGAAATAAAAAGACTAATTAAGGAAATAAGAGTGAATGGACAGAAAAGAGAATTAGAGGGAAAGTAGATTAAGGGAAGGATCAATCCTAAGCAAAACACTCTCTAAGGATATACAAAAATGTCCAAATTTATCTGTGGGAAAGGAAAGACTTTAAAACCAAGCAAGAGTTAGAGAAAATTACAAAATGTAAATTAAATGGTTTTGATTATATTAAACTAAAAAGTTTTTGTACAAACAAAAACAATGTAGTCAAAATCAGAAGGGAAACAACAAATTGAGAAAAAAATCTTTATAACGAAAAGACTCAGTGCAGAATAAGACATACACATATTTCTATGCTGTAACTCATTCAGACATTCCCCAACTGATCAGTACGTCTTCAGTTGTGGGAAGCCAATAAGAGAATAGATATAAATCTGAGACTCCTCTTTTGACCCCTTTTGTGATCTCTGTGATTTTTTGTTGAAAAGTATTGTGGCATTATTGAAAAGCTCTAAGTTTCTAGCAAACCTGAATTTAAAGGGTTAACACTGTTCCCCTTTGACCAGGAATGTTGCTGCCTGGTATAGCCAAGGCCAAAAGCTTTAGCAGGGGCAATTCAACCCTGAGAAAAATACTCCCCAACTTGGCTTTCTGATAAGAACCCAGTCAAAATTCAGCCTTGGCCGTGGTCTGTTCTGAAGCCAATGAGACCTTTTGTGTTTTGATATGACATAATTTGTAACTTCTGCGCATCTGCAAAGTTTTTTTGGGGGGGTTCTTTTGTGTGAAATGAGTCTTGAAATATATATATACATATATATATGTATAATAAACTCCATGCTCCTGGAGCCAGAGCTGGAAGCATGAGCTGATGAAAAGATCTTCAGTGTCTTTTACTTCCTTATCAACTAAACCGTCCTTATCAGATTATCTGAGATGATAGATAGATCTCAAGATTCAGTTTCCCATTCTTTGATACTACAAAAAGAATTTTGAGACACACACATTTGGACATGATTGATGAAGAAATTTGTTTTGCTTGATTATAAATGTTTTTAATAGGGATTTTGTTTTTCTTTCTCATTTGGAAGTGAGTAGGCAGAAGAGAAAGTAGATTTTTAATCTGTTTGAAAAAAAATTAAGTTAAATGAAAACAAAAAAGAAAATTTACTTTGCCCTGCAAGGGTGGGGTCAAGTGGTGCCACAGCAATGTGGGGATGAGAAATGAAGATGCACACATTCTCTACAGTAACCTTTCTTCTGGTTAGTGTACTAGGACAGAGACAAAAACATACCCATATCAGGGAAATTGCTCCTTGGAAAACTCAAACAATGCAGTAGTGCCTTTCCTAAATTTTAGAGCACCATTTTGGTCTTATTCTTATTCTGTGAAAAATTTGTATCTGAATCTACAAAATTGAGTGTCAGCTAAATCTACTAGTTGCTTGTAATATTGCTCCTCATTTTTGAAGGGAAACAAGACTACAATGTTACTGATGTTTTGTTGTTCAGTTGTTTCAGTCATATACTACTGTTAGGGTTTGTTTTTGGCAATGATGCTGGAATGGTTTGTCACATCTTTCTCTAGTTCCTTTTAAAGATGAGGAAACTGAGGTAAACAGGTGTAAGGGACTTGCCCAGAGTTACACAGCTAGTAAGTATCTGAGGCCAGATTTGAACTCATGAAGTTGAGTTTTCTTGACCCCAAATCCAGGACTGTATCCACTGGGGCACCTAGCTGCCCTTTTATTAGTATAGGGAACTCCCAATGAAGAAGCTGTCCTCTCCCACTGCATGGTGGCATTGTCTCTACAGCAAGTCTTAGATTTACCAAAAGCACTGAGATGCTATATAGCCAGTACACTTCAGAATTAGAACTTGAACAAGGACTTTCTGATTCCAAGGCTCTGCCTCTATCCACTAGATATCTATCCATATATATTTATCCATCTATCCACTCTTTGCATTTTCCCCCTCAAATTTATGTTTGTTACATTAAAATTCCCAAGTAGCTCCCTCTCTCTCTCTCCTCACTGCTTTTCAATATGCTTTATTCTTCCCTAAATCCATAACTAATGGTTTTGCAGTGGCTATCATTCAGTGCTGTTAGCTATGATATTTTTGCCTGAGTTCATATGTCCTCACAATGGCGGAACAATGCAGCTCACCTACACTGGATCCACTATTTTACTTTAACCATGGTCCTAAATACATTAGTTATTATCCCTAGAGTCCCTTATGGATACATTTTAAAGTAGCAAAATAATTAACTTTTTTTTTAAGAATAAAAGTTAAAAAGTACAGCAGGTTTGAGGTGACTGGGATGCTTGGGAGTAGATTTTAAGGAAGAGATTCTTTCCTTTTCTGTAAAACCCCATCTCTTCTAAATAATTGTAATTCTATTTATGGTACTATGGACCCACTAACTTGCAAGAGCAAAAGGCCAGAAAAACATTAAAAAGACAAATATACAATTACAGAGAAAGAGAAATATGGGAACAAAAAGACAAGGGAAATACAGATTATTTATTTCTTGACAGCTACTGTCATGTTGATCCAACTTGGCAGCTGCTAATTGGCTCTGTGAGCAATTAGATGAGACTTTCTGCAGCCCAAGGGGTACAGAGTATGTGGCTTGGTTATATCAGCTCCTAGAATCTTCTCACCCTACCCTTCTTCCCTTAGATGTGACACCTGGGATTGTCAGGTGTTACTGGGGTCATTCTGGGACTTCACAGTAGCTATTGGGGACATCTATTAATATCATAGGAAACCATGGACAATTTTATATGGTTCTTTTAGCATTGGTATTCACAGCTGTACAACCACATGTCTGCCAAAAAAAAGGATTGACTGACCCATAAAATGTAATTTTAGTTCCCAGCTTATCAAATGAGCAATTATGTTACACACACCAGGATTCTGCTCTAATCTAGGCTGCTAAGCCCTTGACTCTCTGTATTCTACATTTTTTTCCATTTTCTTTCTTTCTTTTTTCTAGTATATTTCACATAATCTCCATACAAATTTTAGTTTAAAAACCCTGTAAATCCCAACTGTCAAATCCAAATTTTTCATTTGACTCTTAAAGCTTCATTAATGGTAACTAAAAAGCACCTATCTGAGAGGCTTTTGAAGCAGATGTTGTAATCAGTTCATTGTCTTTCAATGTCTCTCCCTAATCTCTACGTTCATTATTTCCTTGGGAAAAATAATATTCAATTTGTGTTAGATTTTTTCTGGTGTGGCCATTCATTATTCAGCTTAAGCTACCACTCAGAAACCTGGGAAAACCTCTTCACTGGATTTATACCACTTCTTCCCTTGTAAACATGTATGTGTTTATATTGCATAATTATGCTTATTTGTTTCAAGGGAAGGCTTTCATTTTTGCATGTATGTGTGTGATGTGGAAAATGTGGGACATATAATAGTAATCCTAAAAAAAGGAAGAAAAGAAATTTTCTTGTAAGAAGAACATTTTATTAGAATATAGCATTCCTTCCCCCAAGGAACTGGTGGGAGGATCAGGGGGAGTGTGATAGAAATGGATGCTTTCGGGACAAGACAGAAATCCTCAGTATATTCTGATCCTAGATTATAGGGACTCTGACTGTCTTGGAAAAGGATAATTTTCCTTTCTTTTTTGTTTTGTTTTGTTTTGTTTAAATGGAGAAGGGAAAGCTGAAATCATCTGAGAATTTGAGAAGTGAGGAAGTCATATTGGGGAGGCTAGAAAGTGAATTCCTATAAGAATGGACCAAAAGATAGATTGAAAGAATGATTACTGCTGTGACTACTTGCCCTCTTCTCATCAGAAAGGAGGTAGTAGAAAAGAATGTTATCTCAACTACTTGGAAGCCATAGAGAACATGACAAAGAATAGCTATAGCTCGTACTGTATGTCAAGAACCAGATTCATAGTCAAAATGGTGGCTTAGAAGCAGCAAAAGTCAATTCCTCTGTGAAAACCCTTCCACACCAATCAAAAATAAAGCTCTTCAAGGGGGACAGAAAACCAAATCCAACAAGAAGACAGATCTGAGAGTCCCTCCTGCTTGATTCAACTTAAAAGATATGCAGAGAAAGCTGAATTCTCTGGTTTAAAGAAAAGAAAGAAGGAAGGTCCCAGGGCCTTTGCCCCACCTACTGGGCTGAGGGTGGTTGGTGGGATCTTAAAGCGAGGGCTCCAACTTAGATGGAGTGCCTTGCTACCACAACTACATGAATCTCAGGGCTCTGACCATAGCTGGCAAGTAGGCAGCTAGAGGAGAGAAGCAGAGAAGAGGGCAAGCTGGTCAAAGCCTTCAGCCACCACACCTCCATCTTGGGCCTCTGCCTCTGTAAATTTTGGCCTCAGGACACATTCAGCTCTGCAGATCATCTCAACTAGCTTAATCCAGTTTATCAATAGTGCAGAGAAGAATCCTCTGAAGGGCAGAGGGGCTCAGTTTCACAGATATGGCAGAAAACAGGAGCAAGTATGCAGCAAGTGTGCAGAGTGGACAGAGAGCCAGGCTCAGCAGTGGGATAGAGTCATGAGTCTCTCCTGTTTGATCCAACCTGAAAGGTACACAGATAAAATCAAATTCTCAGGTATAAGGGAAAGATCCAACCCCTCCACCTACTGTGTTGAAACCTGTAGTAGGAATCCTACTGACCAAGATCCTAGGGCGAAGGCTACAACCTCAACAGAGTACCTTGGTACCACCATGGGAAGCTCAGGGCTCTGATGGGGCAGCTGGCAGGGAAGTGGCTGGCAGAAAGAAGTAGAGAGGAGGACTGAGAGCAACTTCCTTCAACCTCCACACCCTCACTTTCACCTTCAGCTTTTGTGGGAAGCTGGGGAAGATCTGGCCTCAGGGCACATTAATACAACTGTTTAGCTCCATCAGCCTAATTCAGTTAATAAGCTTAGCAGAGAAGAAGCTCCTTCAGGGCAGAAAAGCCCAAACTTGCAGATCCAGTAAATAAACAGAGGAGCAAGAATTCAGCCAATAAGGAGGGGGAAAGAAGGAAAAAATGTGAGTAAAGAAGAGAAAAAAGAAAAAAGAATTTACAATCAACAGCTTCTATTCAGGTAATGAATAAAGGACAAATGGAAAAGAGGAGGACCAAGGAACATCAAACAAAAACTCAGGAACTTTGGACCTAGGATTTGGAAGAACTCAAAACATAATTCAAAAAACAAGAGAGGCTGAAGAAAATTGGGGAAAAGAACTTAAAAAGCAAAATAGGCAATCTGGAAACAGAGGCACATGAACTAAAACAAGAAAATAGTATCTTAAAAGCTGAAATTGACCAGCTTGAAAATGCAAAGATAGTAAAAGAGAAAAATAATTACCTGCAAAGAAAAATAAATCAAAAGGAAAAGGAAAATCAAAAAAGCAGGGATGAAGTTCAGTCTTTAAAAATTAGAATTGAACAACTAGAAGAAAATGACTTCACAAGGCAGCAAGAGTCTATAAAACAAAATCAAAAGAATGAAAAAATTGAGGAAAATATGAAACATCTCAATGATAAAACTGCAGTCCTGGAAAATAGATCCAGAAGAGACAATTTAATTATTATTGGACTACTAAAAATCATGACTGAAGAAAAAGCCTGGACATCATTCTACAGAAAATTATCCAAGAAAACTGCCCTGATATTCTTGAACAAGAAGATAAAGTAGAGATTGAAAGAATCTACAGTTCACCTCCTGCATTAAATCCCCAATTGACAATGCCCAGGAATGCTATGGCCAAGTTCAAGAACTTCCAAATGAAGGAAAAGTTATTACAAGTTGCTAAAAAGAAACAATTCAGATATCATGGAGCCACAATCAGGATTACATGGGACCTGGCTGAGTCCAGACTTAGGGACTGGAAGGCATGGAATATAATATTCCAGAAAGCAAGGGAACTGGGTCTACAACTAAGAATCAACTACCCAGCAAAATTGACTATATTCTTGCAGGGGAAAGTATGGTCATTTAATAAAAGAGAAGATTTCCAACCATTCCTGAAGGAAAGACAGGACTTAAACAGAAAATGTGATGATCAAATACAGAACTCCAGAGAACCATCAAAAGGTAATTAAGAAAGGGAAAAAAATTTAAGAGACCCAATAAGTTCAAATGATTTGTATTCCTATGAAAAAATGATATTGGAATATCTTAACAACCATTATTATCATCAGGGTAACTAGAAGAAGTATACCTAGAGGTTAAAGTGATAAATTGTATAGGATGATATGTCAAAAAAATATATATATATATAAAAACTAGGGGTAAAAAAGGATAATACTAAGAGAAATGGGAAAAGAAATAAAATGTGGTAAATGTATATTTCAAAAAGAAGTGCATGGTGGTGGTGGTGGGGAAGCGGGGAGAGGAAGACCAATATAATGGAAGGGAGGAAGAGATTGATGACAGGTAATACTTAAATCTTATACTCATTGGAATCGGCTCAGAGAGGGATGAACAATCAGATCCATTGGGGCAGAGAATTGTATTGTACCCTATTGAGAAGTAGAGGATTATAAACTGGTGGGGAAGGGAGAAATACAAGGGAGGGAAAGGTTGGGGAGTTGTTTAAAAGGCAAAAGGAGGTAAGGTAAAAGGTAAGAGGAGAATAATAAGAAGGGAGAAGATGGGAAGGGGAGTAACATTAGGGAGGGGAAAGTTGGGGAGACTGAATAAAAGTGAAAAGTTGGAGAAGAGGGCAAGAGGGATAAGAGAAAAGGCAGAATCAAAGGAGGAAATCAAAATGGAGGGGAATATACAGACAGTAATCATAACTGTGAATGTGAATGGGATGAACTTACCCATAAAAAGGAAGCAGATAACAGAATGGATTAAAAACCAGAACTCTACCATATGTTGTGTACAAGAAACACACTTGAGGCAGGTAGACATACACTGGGTAAACGTAAGAGGGTGGAGCAGAATTTACTGGGCTGCAACTGAGACACAGAAGGCAGGAGTACCAATTATGATCTCAGACAAAGTTAAAGCAAAAATAAATGTCATTAAAATAGAGATAAGGAAGGTAATTACATCTTGATGAAAGGCAGTATAAATAATGAAGAAATACCAATACTCAACATATATGCACCAAATAGTATAGTATTCAGATTTCTAAAGGAGAAATTAAAGGAGCTTAAGGAGGAAATAGATAATAAAACCATACTAGTGGGGAACCTCAACCTTCCCCTATTAGAACAAGATTAATTGAACCAAAAAATAAATAAGAAAGAAGCAAGGGAAGTGAATGAAACATTAGAAAAATTAGAGCTAATAGATATCTGGAGAAAAATAAATAGGGATAAAAAGGAATATACCTTCTTTTCGGCAGCACATGGCACATATACAAAGACTGTCCATGTACTAGGGCATAAAAACATTACAAACAAATGTAGAAAAGCAGAAATAATAAATGCAATTTTTTCAGACCATTATGCAGTGGTTCCCAAACTTTTTTGGCCTACCGCCCCCTTTCCAGAAAAAATATTACTTAGCCCCCTGGAAATTAATTTTTTAAAAATTTTAATAGCAATTAATAGGAAAGATAAATGCTCCCGTGGCCACCACTCCAGCACCCACCAGGGGTGTTAGCACCCACTTTGGGAATCACTGCCATAATGCAATAAAAATCATAATCAATAAGGGCTTATGGAAAGGCAAATTTAAAGTTAATTGGAAACTAAATAATTGAATTCTTCAAAACTGATGGGTCAAAGAAGAAATGAAAAAACAATTACTGATTTCACTAAAGAGAATGACAATGAGGAAACAACCTGTCAAATTCTATGGGATACAGCCAAAGTAGTATTCAGGGGGCAATTTATATCCCTAAATGCATATATCAATAAATCAGATAGAAAAGAGAACAATTAATTGGGCATGCAACTTAAAAACTAGAAAGAGGACAAATTAAAAATCCCCAGATAAAAACCAAATTGGAAATCCCAAAAATCAAAGGAGAAATTAATAAAATTGAAAGTAAAAGGACTATTGAAGTAATAAATAAGACTAAGAGCTGGTACTTTGAAAAAACAAATAAAATAAAATACTAGTTAATCTAATAAAAAAAATCAAATCATCAATATCAAAGATGAAAAGGGTGACCTTACCTCTAATGAAGAGGAAATTAAGGTAATTACTAAGAATTATTTTGCCCAGTTAGATGGTAATACATATGATAATCTAGGTGAAATGGATGCATATTTACAAAAATATAAACTGCTTAGATTAACAGTAGAAGAAACAGAATACTTAAATAATCCCATATCAGAAAAAGAAACTGAGCAAGCCATCAAGAAACACCCTAAGAAAAAATCTCCAGGACCAGATGGATTCACAAATGAATTCTATCAGACATTCAAAGAACAACCAATCCCAATACTATACAAACTATTCGACAAAATAAAGAAAGACGGAATTTTAGCAAATTCTTTTTATGACACAAATATGGTAATGATTCCAAAGTCAGGCAGACCAAAAACAGAGAAAGAAAATTATAGACCAATCTCCTTAATGAACATAGATGCAAAAATCTTAAATAGAAAACTAGCAAAAAGACTCCAGAAAATTATCATGAAGATTATTCACTATGACTAGGTGGGATTTATACCAGGAATGCAAGGATAGTTTAATATTAGGAAAATCATCCATATAATTGACCTTATCAATAACCAAACCAACAAAAATCACATGATTATTTCAATAGATGCAGAAAAAACCTTTGACAAAATACAACACCCATTCCTATTGAAAACACTAGAAAGTATAGGAATAGATGGGCCTTTGCTAAAAATAACAAATCGCATATATTTAAAACCAACAGCAAGCATCATCTGCAATGGGGATAAGTCGGAAGCCTTCCCAATAAGATCAGGAGTGAAGCAAGGATGCAAATTGCTAGCAATAGTAATTTGAGAAGAAAAAGAAACTGAAGGGATTAAAGTAGGCAATGAGGAAACTAAACTCACTCCTTTCAGATGATATGATTGTATACTAAAAGAACATTAGAAAAACAACAAAAAGACTAGTGTAAATAATGAACAACTTTAGCAAAGTTGCAGGGTACAAGATGAACCCGCATAAATCATCAACATTTCTATATATTTCCAACACAATTCAGCAGCAGGAGTTAGAAAGAGAAACTCCATTTAAAATCATTTTAGACAGTATAAAATATTTAGGAATCTATCTGCCAAGATAAACACAGGAATTATATGAACACAACTACAAAACATTTTCTGCACAATGAAAACTAGATCTAAATAATTGGGGAAAATGTTAATTTCTCATGGGTAGGATGAGCTAATATTATAAAAATAACAGTCCTATCCAAATTAATTTACTTATTCAGTGTCATACATATCAAACTACCAAGAAACTTTTTTATAGAATTAGAAAAAATTATAACAAAGTTCATTTGGAAGAACAAAAGATCAAGAATATTAAGGGAACTAATAAAAAAAATGTAAAGAATGGGGGCCTAGCAGTACCAGATCTTAAACTGTTCTATAAAGTGGTGATCATGAAAATAATAAGGCACTGGTTAAGAGACAAAAGGGAAGATCAGTGGAATAGACTTGGGGTAAATGACCTCAGCAAAATGGTGTATAATAAACCCAAAGACCCTAGCTTTGGGGACAAGAAATTGGAAAACAGTATAGGAGAGATTAGGTTTAGATCAGCATCTCACACCTTATATCAAGATAAATTGAGAATGAGTAAATGATTTAAATATAAAGAGGGAAATTATAAATAAATTAGGTGAACATAGGATAGTATACCTGCCAGATCTATGGAAAAGGAAAGAATTTAAGACCAACAAAGAGATAGAAAATATTACAAAATGTAAAATGAATAATTTTAATTACATTAAATTCAAAGGGTTTTGTACAAACAAAACCAATGCAAAGGGAGGAAGGAAAGAAGGAATGAAGGGAGGAAGAAAGGAAGAAAGGAAGGAAGGCACATTTAAAAGAAGTGAAGATTGGAAATATGGCTTTAGCACAAGAAACAGTGAAGTAAGGAGCAGGGAACTTGTACTATCATCAATCTGGTTCTTGTGTTTTTTTAAATTTTTAAATTTTTTATTGATTAATTAATTTAGAATATTTTCCCATGGTTACATGATTCATGTTCTTTCCCTCCTCTCTTTCTTCCCTCTCCCCTCCCAGAGCCAATTAGGGATTCCACTGGGCGTTGCATGTATCATTGTTCAAAACCTATTTCCATATTTGTATTATAGTGATCATTCAAAGTCAACATCCTATAAGGATGATATTAGAAAATAAGCATTATTTTATTAGTTTAGAGATAAGAAGTAGAGAAACTGGCTTGAGGAAGAATTGGAGTTTCAAATAGAGCTGAGAGAGAGAGTGTTAATGTCAACTGTTGGCAGTTGTAACCGTTATTCTTTGACAGTTACACTCTCTGGCTGTGGTATTTTGGCAGTTGGCTTCTGGCAGTTGACAGAGCCACATGCAGGTTCTTTTCTCTTGAAGGGCTGGAGAAGGTAACATCTTTGCCTCTCTCTATCTCTGTCTGAGTGAAAGACTTGAAGGAGTGGCACATTTTCTTTTCCAACTTAGGAAACACTATTTGTTTTATCTGTTACTGTGTATAGATTGGTTAAACTCTGAAAAGACTGTTGTTTGGTTTGGTCTGTTAAGGCTCAGAGTCCTAACCTGATTCTTGTTGAGACTCAACCAGCTAGCCTTGGCTATCTTTATAACTTAAAGGTGAAGAATTATGGTGGTACTTTTAGTTGGAATAGTATAAAATTTTGTTAGTTAGATCAGGGAGGATTAGCATAGTCTGTGAACCATAGGAAAAGTGGTTTCTTGCAGAACCTGAGAGTTTATTTGGGTAGAGTTAGAATCCCTTAGAATTAGAAATCCTTTTACCCTTATATATTTAAAATAAAAAGTTTAATTTTCTACAACAAGAGTTTCTTTAGCGTTCCTTGAGCCTGGCCCTGAAGGGAAGTTTGTCTTTGAGCTTCATTTCACTTTACCACTGAAGATACTTTTGCTAACATCTATCAAAAGTATAAGAATCAATTTTGAACCTTTATTTTCCTCCTATCTGGCTCATCTATTTTATTTTTACAATTCCCAGTCATACCCCATTGACCATGTGATCAATCATATGTTTTTCTTCTGCATTTCTAATCCCACAGTTCTTTCTCTGGATTTGGATAGCATTCTTTCTCATAAAACCCTCAGAATTGTCCTGGGTCGTTGCATTGTTGCTAGTAGAGAAGTCCATTACATTGGATTGTGCCCCAGTGTATCCATCTCTGTGTACGATGTTCTCCTGGTTCTACTCCTTTCACTCTGCATCAATTCCTGGAGGTCTTTCCAGTTCACATGGAATTCCTCATTATTCCTTTCAGCACAATAGTATTCCATCACTATCAGATACTCGTTCAGTCATTCCCCAATCGATGAACACCCCCTCATTTTCTAGTTTTTTGCCACTAGAAAGAGTGTGGCTATAAATATTTTTGTACATGTATTTTTCTCTATTATCTCTTTGAGGTACAAACCCTGCAGTGGTATGACTGTGTCAAAGGGCAGGTATTCTTTTAAAGCCCTTTGTGCATAGTTCCAAATTGTCTTCTAGAATGGTTGGATCAATTCACAACTCAACCAGCAATGCATTAGCATCCCTATTTTGCCACATCCCCTCCAACATTCATTACTTATTTATCACAATGTACAAAAGTGTCTAATACAATGTACTACAGAAATGATTAAATGTTTACTGAATGTAATTTGATTAATTCTACCAAGGTAGGACAAGGGACTAAAATATCTATCTACTCACATACACCAATATATAGAGAATCTATGATTTCTGTCACAATGGGGATTCATTGATAACTTAGGACAAAAGTCTTAAAACACTGGTAGAGGTTCAGCAGTTAAGTGATCTCACAACGAATGTTCGGAGGTGGGATTTGAACCTAGATTTTTCTTGATTTTAAATCCAGTACTCGATCCATCAGCTAAGGGGCACAATGGATAGAGCCCTGGATCTGGAGTCAGAAAGACTCATCTTCCTGAGTTCAAACTTAGCCCCAAATTCTTATCAGTTGTGAGACCCTGGGCAAGTCACTTAACCATATTTGCCTTGGTTTCTTCATCTGCAAAATGAGCTGGAGAAGGAAATGGGACACTATTCCAGTATCTTTGCCAAGAAAACCCAAATGAGGTCATGAAGAATCACACAGAACTGAAATGACTGAACAACAAATCCATCATTTCAAATAGTCCATTCATGAGGGGCAGAGCTAAGATGGCAGCTTAGTAGCAGCAAAAGCTGAAACTACTCTGACCATCCTTCCAAATAGTTCACTCGTATCCAAGAGGACAAATTTAACAGCCAATTTGGTGAGCTAAGAGGGTACATTAGCTTACAGTGGCATCATTAGGCTTGCTCTTGCTTTGGGATCTCAGCTAACTTAATCCCTGAGTGTGGAGAATTGTGTAGCTATCAAAAAGACATTAATAAGTAGATCTATAACTAGCACAAGGCCAGCAGGACTAAGTACCAGACGGAAGTATAAGAAAGAGAAAGCTGTTTCCTGTCCTCCTAACTTGACAAAGGACCTGACATTCAACTAACCTCAATCCCTATTTTTGTTGTGGTCATTGTCCTGGAGTGTCCGACTCTTTGTGACTCTATTTGGGGTTTTCTTGGCAAAGATCCTGGAGTTGTTTCCCATTTTCTTCTCCAGCTCATTTTAAAGTTGAGGAAACTGAGGCAAACAGGGTGAAGTGACTTTCCCAGGGTTGCACAGCTAATAAGTGTCTAAGGTCAGTTTTGAACTCAGGAAGAGGAATCTTCCTTACTCCAAGCCCAGGATTCTATCCACTGTGCCACCTACGTACCCAATATGCCTCTCTTTTCTCCCCACTAAAAAGGGAAAGGAGTAGAACCAGTCTGTCTCCCACAAGTGTGGAGAAGAATCTTTTGCATTTCCATTGCATATGGCTGTCAACATAAATAATTCTGCGCAAAGATAGATGTGTTTTGTGGGAATTTAGAAGCCCTGAATAGCAAAATGTTTCAATAACATATATAGCTGTCAATGGTAAAAGCCGGGTGACCTTTGTCCTCAAATCAGGCAAACTACTGAAAGCCTAAGGCAAAGGCACTGTGGGAATCTCTGCTGCCACCTCTGCAGTCTCCCAGGGATTATGATGGCTCTCTGCCTGGAGTGCAGAAAACTAATCCACTTGGATTTCATTTAGACCGAAATCTATATGCTTGTCTTCAGCCTTTTGGTCCTTATTCTCTAAGTCAAAAAAGACCATGTAGTACTGAGATCATTTAGAGAAACAGAAGAAACCAAACTTTGGGGAAAAAATAGAATTATCAATCAAAAGAGATGACTGATTATACTGGAACTGTGAGTTAAGATGGTTTCTGTGTTGGCGAGTCAGAAATTAAAGATAAAACAAATCAATTAGAACAGGGGCTGTAAAATGACAAAGAACAAGGTTGGATCCAAAGAACAGACATGAGAAAATACCGCTCCCAATTCTATTGCAAAGGTGTATGGACTGGGGGTGTGGAACATGGCATATACTGGCAGAATTTTTCTTTTAGTACATTGATTACTAGTGCTGATTTATTTTTTCTTTTTCTTTAAAAAATATTTTATTATAAGAAATAGCTTGCTGTGAGGCAGGAGGGAGAAATCTAGGCAATGTAAAAACAAATGATGTCTATAAAGTATATTAAAATATTAAGGGTAAGGACAGGTTTAGGGATTATTAATTATGTGGGCAACTGATTGCGAGGGACAGGCAGGATCCAGTGTGCTGTAAGGAGCGGAAACTTTCCAGTCAGCACCTGGAGCCAGTTTATTCCAGCACAGGAAAGAAGCCCTAGTGGCTCATGGGAGGGGAGGAACTGGAGAGGGCTCTATAAATCATCCTCTTGCCTTCAACACCAGTGAGCAAACAGTTCATCAGCAGCCCTGTGATTACTTACTGCAGGCTGGCTGAGGTCTCTCAGTGTTCTGGCATCAGAATTGTCCCAAGTGGGGGAGGAATTATAAAAGCCTGCCTTGAGCCCTGCAAGAATAGTAGAAGTAGTAGTAATAATAATAATACTGATGATGATGAAAAAATTGTTATTGTTTGTCTTTTGTTTTTGAAGAGAACCAATGATGTCACTGGGTGATGTCTTGATTTTTGCATGAATTGAATTTCAAGGAGTTATACAAAATCCAAAGTCATCAGCCTCACTTTCTCTTCCAGTCATCCAAATCCAGGGGCAAGACAAAAGTCAAGATAACTGGCTATGGCCGGTGTGTAGTGGATGACCTTGTCATCTTCCTTGTCTGACCTAGCTCTAAGCACTCCACAGCACCTGCTTCAGCTGCCTTCATGGCCTTTAATAATCATAGCTAACATTTAAATAGCACTGTATAGGACTTTACAAATATGAATCACATTAAATTATAAATTAGATAAATAAATATATATCATATGCTATGTATAAAATTATAAATTATACATTAAATTATAACTCACAACAATCTTGAGAGGTAGGGGCTATTATTTTTCCCTATTTTTCAGATAAAGAAACTTATGCTGGCAGGAATTAAGCTAGTACGTGGATTTGAACTCAGGTCTTCCTGATTCTAGCACTCTATCCATTGCACATCCAAATCCGGGTAAGCAACTAGTCAGTCACTCAGTCAACAAGTATTTGTTGAATTTCTACAATATGCCAGAGACTATTGTAAACAGTTGGGATACACTGTGGCTCTGAGATATTGGGGGGAGATAACCTGCAAACATCTGTATGCAAACTGGATCTATACAGGATAATTTGGAGATAATCAATAGAGGGAAGGAAGGTACTACCATTAAGGGCAGTAGGAAAGGCTTCTTTTTAAAAAATTAAAAAAACTTTTAAATTTTTGGAAATTTTTATTTAATTAATAAATTTAGAATATTTTTCCATGGTTACAAGACTCATGCTCTTTCTTTCTCCTCTCCCTTCCCATCTCCCATAGCTGATACGCAATTCCACTGGGTTTTACATAGTGGGAAAGGCTTCTTATAGAAGGTGAGATTTTAGCTGGAACTTGAAGGAAGTCAGGGAAGGTTGGGGAGACAGAGAGGGCTAGGGTGGCAGTACTTCAAAACAAAACCAAACTAAAAAAAAAACCATATAATTTCAGCCCACATCTAACAACACCACCTCCCCACTCCATTACCAATTCAGACAAAAATGTGAAACCATCCCCAGGTCCCCCAGGCTGCCCTTTTGTGTTTCCTGATATTTAAATATTCATAATAAACCTAATTCCATCTGGAAAAAATAATGAAAAAAGCAGAAGATTCTACACTCTATGTATGTATATATTTGCATGTAAGTGTGTATGGTCCATTAAGTTTGTAGCAGAATTTACTGGTTCAGATCCACCCTTGTTCCCATAAAGTAGAATTTTATGGCACCTTTAGATCACAAAAAAAACTGCCAGTAGACTAAATCACTCAGTTTCTGAAGGAGCAGCTCCTGTAAATAAACGAGCATTAAATGTGAAGTTTTTGTCTCTTGCTCACCCCCATCAATCAATAACTTGTATCGAACAGAAACGGTATACTGAACACTGGCCTAAGCATTGTAAATAATACAAAAAAATCATGAGACCTGGTCTTTGCCCTCAAGATACTTTACAATCTAGTTAGCATGACAGATCCTGCACTTAGGGAAATGACTTAGGAACACTCTCAAAGCAAAACGTCACCAAGGAGTGGTCTATCAATAATACCACTGAGCACTGGAAAACTAGATAGGAAGCAGGGCACCTAACCTCGATTTCTGGGAGATGCACTCTCTAGTCCCAGCTGTTTTTGCCAATGAGGGATGGGTGGCCTTGGGCCCTTCGTCACCTCAGATTCTGCAACTTAATAACGAAGACATAGATGCCTTCTAGGACTCTACTTTTCCCAATTAAATTCTGCAAAGATTTACACATGAACTGCTGAGCAGAGAGTAGTCTATGATACTAAATGACAGTTCATTCCAACCCTTTCATATTCAAGATAGAAAAACTGAGGCCCAGGAGCACCCCAAGTGGGTGGACTAAGTCGAGACCACTCTGAGACTGAGTTTTCTCCTCTTGAAAATGGAGATATCACTACATTCACTACCTGGTTTATCGTGTGTGTGTGTGTGTGTGTGTGTGTGTGTGTGTGTGTGTGTGTGTGTGTGTGTGTGTGAAAATCATATGAAAGAAGATGTAATACATTTTATAATGAGAAAGTACTACAATTTAGGCATTGTGGCATAGTAAGATTAGATGGAGAGCTGATCTGGGAACCAAGAAGACCTGTGTTCAAAGCCCTGCCTTTTAGACATACTGATTATGTGATGCTGGGCAAATAATTTAATCTATCTGTGTCCAGGTAACTCTGTATGACTATACTTTTCAGGGAAGAAAAAGTGCCAACCTACATTGATAGATATTAACTGATATTCATCTAGCATTCCCTATCTTGAAGAAATCCCAGATCCCCACCCAAACAATCCATTCAGGAAATAATCCACCCCAATAAATGAAGAAAGACTATTGGCTAGATTCTAACCTGCTGATGGAAAGACAGCTTCTTGAGTTTATTAATAAATCCTACCAAGTAGCCTACGTCTAGGACACCTCTCAGGATCCTGGGTTAGCTGACATAATTCTCAAAAAATCAATACCAATTCTTGGCTTAAACTGGATAATGAACCTCCTTGGGCTATGTTGTGACCTCTTCATTTTTGCTTTTGTTGCTGATCACTGGAGGTGACTCCTGGGTAAACTTATCATCCCAAACTGAGGAGATCCCAAGACACATGAATATGTAGGCACAAAAGTTTCTGGAAATGTAAGCATAGAGTTAGTGAAATCATGGGCATAGAAGAAATTATGGCATTATGAAGAGAGATTTCAAAATAACTGCTGGTACTAAGGATATACCAAGTGGCATCGGGAGAATGAAAAGTTAAATGAGACTATAATTTCCAGGAGCCATAATAATATTGGTAGCCTATGCTACATACAGTACATTGTGGAGTTGCCTGCTATATTATATATTTTTGCCCACTATTTATACCTGCGTATTAGGAAATTTTTGGGGAAAGGAATACATCTCCATTTGTATACTATCAGTCAAGAGGGAAAATAGCATTTAACTGACAAAAATCTTTTTTTCTGGAACATGTGTTATCAGGAGACATAGGCTAATTCTAGTTCTGCAACAAATTAGCTATATTGCTTTTCACAAATCATTTCCTTTTCTAAGCCTCAATTTCCTCGAATGTAAATTGAAGAAGTTGGACTAGATGATCTCTAAAGTGCTTTCCAACTCACAATCTACAAATCTATATAAGCATGTTATTAAAGAAAGCAAGACATTTCTAGTTACTGAGGTTCTCAGTATAAGAGTGATGAGATTCAATGTGTGGGTGGGATAAGAAAGATTAGTCATATAAGGTATATTTAGAGGTGAGAGGTAGGCTAGATTTTGAAGAATTGGAAGGATGCACATTCTTAGAGAAAAGGGAAGTAAACAATCTCCAGTTCTTGGCATGCAAAAATGCTCTGAGAAATAAAGAGCTTCTTTTGAAAAACATTGTATTTTCAGAATTGTGATTGGGATAGATGAGATTATTCTTCCCCACTCTTCCCTAAATAGTTTATGGAGTAGTCAGCCACTTTACTGCCTCTGAATCTAAAATGAAAATGGCTAAGCATGGAAAATAATTCTTTTTCTCATTTCTCTAGTATCTACTTCATCATTCCTGTAAGAGAGCAAAGCCTTCTTTCCTTTGGGGACAGACCTCAGGTTGAACTCAGGGTACCAAGTTATCTACTATAGTAATTCTCTGTATTAATAGTTACTAATAAAGAGGGTTGGAGAAGCCTAGTTCAGTCTTGTAACTGTTATTCAGAGCCATCCTTTATTGGGCACAATAGGAGGAGTTGACTACAATTTCTAAGATAATGATATTTGAGAGAACTCCTTGAGGATTTCATTTGGAATCCAATTTGATTTGTGTTTTCTTTCCTATTCTTTCTTGGCTGTCATTTATTTTTCCTCCTACAGAGAGACTGATTTTTCCTCCAATGGCCATTAGCATTTATGAGTGTCAAAGATAGATAGATCACATTTGACAGAGTTTTTGTGGAATCACATAACAAAAAAATAGCAACAATAACAACAACAGAGACTTGGAATCAAGCCTCAGATCTTTCACCAGTTCACAGTTGTTTTAATTATTTGGCCATTACTTTTCTTCTCAATAGAATCAAAAAGCATTTATTAAGTACCTACTATGGGGTTAGGCACTCTACTACGCTCTGAGGATAGAATAAAGGTAAAAAATAGCCCATGCCTTCAAGGAACTCACAGTCTAACATGACAGATCACATGCAATCAAAATATATATAGGATAAACTGGGAGTAGTCTCAGAAAGGAAGGTACTAGAACAAAGAGGGGCTAGGAAAAGTTTCTTGTAGATAGTAGGATTTTAGCAGAGACTTGAAAGAAGCCAAGAGGCATAGATGAGAAGACAAAGAGTTCCAGATAGGCAGGACAACCAGAGAGAAAGTTGAGAGATGGAACATGGGTATGGAGGTATCATGGGTATGGAAGAGTAAGAAGGCCAATGTCACTGGATCATAATGCACATTAAGGAAGGGAAGAAAGTCATAATACTGGAAAGGGAGGAAGGGGTCAGGTTAAGAAGGGCTTTAAAAGCCAAATAGGATTTTAGGTTTGATCCCAGAGATAATAGGGAGTCAGTAGAGTTGATTGAATGGGAGATAACATGTTCAGTCCAGGGCTTCTAGAAAACCACTTCCATAGCTGAGTGGAAGATGGACTGGACTGGGGAGAGTCTTAAGGTATGGAGATGATATAGCAGGCTACAAGTTCAAATATAGGAGAAAAGGAAGCATATTCAAGAGATGTTATGAAGGTAGAAACAACAAGACCTGCCAATGTATTGTATACAGAGGAATGAGAGGGTAGGGAGTTGAAAATGACATCTAGATTGTGATCCTGGGTAACTGAGAGGATAATAAGAAATAAGTAATAAATAATTTTTTAGTAATAAGAAATTAAGAAAGATAAGAAAACTAGAAAGAGACAAGGATTTTGGGGGAAAGATAATGTTTGACTTTGGACATATTGAGTTTAATATATTTATGGGGCATCCTGTTTAAGATATCCAATAGGCAGTTAGAGAAATGAGGCTGGAGATCAGGAAATAGTAACCCCCAGGCTAGAAAAATAGATCTGATAATTATCTGCTGAGAGATGATGGTTGAATCCATGGGAGTCAATGAAATAAGTATTTCTTAGAGGGATAAGAGAAGAGAATCCAACACAGAGCCTTAGGGGAATACCTATTGTTATTGGGCACGAACTGCATGAAGATATAGCAAAGGATACTGAAAAGGAATGGCCATATACATAAGAGAATGGATTCAGGAGAGAGGAAAGAACAATATCCTAAAAACCCTGAAAAACCCTGAAAAAAAGAGGAGAATATCAAGGAGAAGGGAGTGATAGTGTCAAATATTGTAAAGAAGTCAAGAAGCATGAGGTTAAACGAGAGAACATTAGATGCTGCAATGAAGAGGTCATTAATAACTTTTAGAGTAGTTTCAGTTGAATAATGAGTTCAGAAGCCAGAATGTACAGAGAAAGAAGGACAAGAAAGAAAATGGAGGTACTTATTGTAAATGACCTTCTAAAGGAGTTTAGCTGCAAAAAGGAGGAGGATTGTAGAACAATAGTTGGGATAAATGGATCAAATGAGGATTTTTTTTTTAGCACAGGGGGAAAATAGTGTATTTGTAGAAGTTTTTTAGAGAAGGGAAGTGGCCAATAGACAAAAATAGATTAGTGAGAGAATAGTGTTAATAGAGATGGCAATCTGCATGAAAAACTGGGATGGAATGGGATGAGGAGACTGGATTCGATGCTTGCTAAGGTCATTTTCAGCTCACGAAGTTCTGAGATGAAACAGAAAACCAAATAGTTCTGGTTTAAACGTTTATGGTAACATCTCTTGACAGTCACTGAATTTTCCCAGTTCTTATTTTTCTAGAAATCTTGTTTTCTAGAAATGAAAGACAGATAGGAACTATGAATTTTCCTTATTCCAAAGTGAGAGTCATGAAGTCCATACAGCTAGTTGAAGAACTGGCCTTTGTTAAGTATTAATTGTTCCAGCATGCAAATGCATATCCTTTGGTTGGTATCTGAATACAATAATTTAATAGTAATAGTAGATTGCACTTAATCACTTTTTTAATGTTTACAAAGTAAGGTAGGTAATACAATGTTAGATCCCATTTAAAGATGAGGAAAATTAGTTTCAGATAAGTTAAGTGACCTGTCCAAGGTCTCACAGTATGTGAAAACTAGATCTCAAATATTCTAATAGCAGACCTATGCCTTTTTCTATATCATGACACATCTCTCCATGATTCATTTCATCTCGTTGTGGATGGAGATAAGCATTTACTCAAAAACCAAAGGTCGGGATCGTACATCAATAAGTTTCTTTTACATGCTAACCAGAGGACATATTTAGTTCAAAAAGGCATTTATTTATATGGCATAGAATGGCCTTGAGATTAGTCTACACTTGTACTTAGGGCACAAATAAGGGTGCTAAGAGGGTATAGACAGGCTTTCACAAGTAATATTTCACAGTAGAGCATATCTTTATGATCACACAATTGACTGAAAGTTGCAGAAAATACAAGATTTCATGGTGTTCTTTTTTAAATGATAAAAAAACAATTATTTGATTCACTAGAGCAAAATGTTCCCTTAAGGCTCTCCTTTAACAAGGAATCTCTTTTGCATATATCAAAATTATGCAAAATTCCTTGGGAAATAAAACCTTATTTGATTATCCTCTGGTATGAATGTTAATAGAGATATAAAACAGGTAGAAATATTCAGGATCAGGAGATCCAGCATAAGAGTCCACATTGAAGAGTAATTCTCTTTAGATGGTGAGGCCTTCCAGATGCTCTTGTTTGTGGATAACTTTGTATTTGTTATGTCAAACCTTGAATGCTGCAGAACCTCCTGGATGGGTTCCTTACCAATTCAAAGCACTTTGACTATCTACATAGGAAAAAATGAGTGGATGAAGACTCAATTAATCAATTAATGAATATTTATTAAACACTATGTGTTATTTATTAAGCATCTACTACACTGTGCAAAGCACTGGAGTCATTGGGCTAAGTGCTAACTGCCAGTATACAGTACCTATATTCTAGTATTTATAACTTGGATAGATATTCCAAATGGAAATGAGTTGGATCCAGAATTGAACAGAGAAATGAGAGCAAGCTGCTTGCTTTTGGAAAATTCTATACTCTTTTTTTAATGATCCCAAACCTCCCTGACCAAAATTTTTTTTTTTGAAATATTGATATTATTCCTGTGCCACTTGTATGGCTTAAATTCATGGAACAACACTAGTCTTTGAAGAATTAGAAAGGAGGATCACCCAGAAAGCAATGCTGAAGTTGACAGTGGGCATGAGCTGGTTGCAGCATATCACAGATATAATGGGGGCCTGGTCATTGGAACCCAATCCTGAGAACATGCACGCATGATGTATACTTCCTACTGCCAGTCAAATGGAATCTGCTTCCAGAAAGGCATGATGATACGCTGGGAAAAATGCCTTACTCTCCTGGTTCGGAGCATATGCCAGCATTATTACTTTTTCTAGTTCTCTTATCACATGAAAAAGAAGAGTCTTTTAACTGGCTGCTGACCCAGAATAAATTACATTAAAAATTCTAATTGACTGGGGCCATTTTCTCTTTTCTGCATGGCTGTGTTTGAGTGAGGCTGCAAGGACAGTTATAAAGCCTACAGATGGGGGAGAGAGAAATAAAGGCCTTAGAACTTTTTCTTCCTATCTAGGCTACTGCCACATAGCCTGGGAATGCATGACTCTACTATTGTTTCTGTCTCTGCTTTATTTATTATTTCCTGCTGTAGGCAAGAAATATCAGAGATGGCTTCAGCTTTGTGTGTTTCAAAAGGTTAGACTAATGAGCACCAGACATCCAGGAGTTGGAGACAATAACAGAATTTGCTGGAGGCAGAAGATGGGTGAGATAGCAGTATAGGTCTTGAAGAGTGACTTATTTAACCCAAACTAGTGGTAACTGAGATGCCAATTCATCTAGTGAATTTGCCATATTTGGAAGTAGGGTAATTATTTTGTAAGAACTGATTAAATTTTGAGCCTATTCTATCCAAGAGACCAAAGGGGTACAAGGAAGACCAAGGTGTTGAGTAGAAAAATTTGAAATGTCTGTTCTTGCTTAATCTTTTCTGTAAGTATCTTATGCAAAAGCTAATTGATATACTGGGGTGTGAATCTGTAGAGGCTATTGATAATATAAGGTAGATATCAATGGTATCTGATGATTAACAATGTGGAGAACACACCACAATAGGAGCCTGTGTCCATGGCATTAGAAAGAATCACACTGATTCTTCAGGAGATAGTCCTAGAACATTAGGAGGAAGAGATAATCTTACTCTGAAGGTCTCCTCTCTTAAGTTAGAGTAGAAGTTGGGATAAGAATCTTTCAAGTTTACACAGACTACATAAATCAGGGATTATAGAGAAGAGTAAGAGATGTGTCAAAGGAATGTGTGAAAGAAAAAGAAGATAACATGATATGTCAAGAGTGAAGTGATGACTGGTTTAGCCCAAGTACTCCAATGTGATGTCAAGAGAAAGCAAGAAAGGATTCCAACATGTTTGTTGCACCCCTTTTATAAATTTATGAAAACATATGGTAGAAAGTCACACAGGATGGACAGGTTTAGATGGGCTGAGATTTTTATCATTAGAAAGAGTACCTACACCAATGAGATCACAGATCCATGTGAGTCTTGGAAATACCCAATCTCAAAGACTGACACACCATCAGTGGGAGAGGGGACATATCCAAGATGGGAAACTCACAATGGGGCACAGTTTTAGGGAACATGTGGTCAGGACATACATACGTCCAATGCAACACATGCTCCTGATGCTGCAAAGCTGATGTTTGCTCTGGCCATTTCAGAGCCAGCTGCTTTTATCAACTCTTTAGCTAACCCCAAGGGAGCCACTTATTTAGTCATTTCAGTTGTGTCTGACTCTTTGCAATCCCTTTTTGGGGGGTTTCTTGGAAGAGATACTGGAATAGTTTACCATCTTCTCCATCTCATTTTACAGATGAAGAAACTGAGACAGAGTTAAGTGACTACCCCATGATCACAAGCTCATAAGTGTCTGAGGATGAATTTAAACTCAGGTTTTCATGACTCCAGGGTTGGCACTATAAAATTTAAATTAATATCCAATAACTCCAAGTATTATATTTTATAAAAGTTTAATAACCACTTGAAGTAGAAAGAAAATGAACTAAAAGAAATAGAAGTTCAATTATCTAACAAAAAGTAAACCCATGTGTGTAGATTCTCCTGCCTGACCCTTTCCCAGGCACGGTCCGGGGGAAAGAGAATGAGGGGCAACGCTACACAAAACTTATATCCTCCCTATATTAGCATGTAACATGAGAGGGAACATGGGAAGCTGAGATTTAGAGTTCTGGGGAGCAAATCCTAATTACACAGCACTCTGTCTACTGTACCATCTACTTTTCCTGAGGGAGTCATTAGTGTTTACTGAAAAAGTGAGGACCATAGAGCTGCACATAGAGAAAAACATTTTGGCAACAAACAATATGGAGGATTGACCAAAGTGAGAGAGACTCAAGACATGGATTCAGGAGGCTATTGAAAAAAACCTAGGAAAGAGATAACGAAGGCTTGAATTAAGGTGAGGAGAGAGAAGGGATTATACGTAAGACTTATTTTCAGGGTAGAAATGATAAGATTTGACAATTGATTGTAAATATAGAGTGAGAAAGAATAAGGAGTTGAGGGTAATGCTCATTATTTGCTTTGAAAGACTCGAAGAATCATGATGCTTCATACTTTCCTTCTATTCAAATCTCAGAGTTGGGTGGAGGTAGACAAGACTGAAAAATGAATGGAGATTCTTTTATTCTGATTTCTGGATAGCACAAAATTACTGATTCTCTAATGGGATATTAATAAAGGATTCATTCTTTGGAAAACACTAAGGCAATTACTATATATAGGCTCTATCTCTTGCCCATCCCTTTCATCATTTCCCTTTTCTCTTCCAATTCCCTTTCCTTCCCCCTCTTTTTCTTTCTTTTTTTCTGTTCACTTGTCATGCTTTAGGTGACCTAGTGGTACACACCTATATAAAGAAGTTGGGGATTCCTGTTTTAGAAACAGATAGAGATATCCCATTTAAAATAACCACAGACTTGGGGCAGCTGGATTGAGAGACAGGAGGTCCTAGGTTCAAATATGACCTCAGACACTTACTAGTAGTGAGCCTCTGGGCAAGTCACTTAACCCCCATTGCCTAGCCCTTACCACTCTTCTGCCTTGGAGCCAATACACAGTATTGACTCCAAGATGGAAGGTAAGGGTTTTTAAATAAATACACAGAGAGAATAAAATACCTGGAAGTATACCTGCCAAAACAAATCCTGGAATTAAGAGAACATAATTATAAAACACTTTTCACACAAATAAAATTGTTTAAATAATTGGAGAAATAGTAATTGTTCATGGGTGGGCAGAGCTGATATAAGTAAAATAATAACCCTTCCTAAACTAATCTATCTTGTCAATGCCATTCCAATTAAATTACCAAAAAAAATATAATTGAGGTAGAAAAAATAATAACAAAATTCAATTGGAGGAACAAAAGATTAAGAATATCAAAGGAATTAATGAAAAAATGTAAAAGAAGGAGATCTGGCAGTATCAGATTTTAAACTGTTTTATAAAACAGTCATTATTAAAACTATTTAGTATAGGCCATGAAATAGAAAAGTAGGTCAGTGGAACAGAAGAGTCATACAATAAACAGTAGTAAAAGATAATAGTAATCTTGTATTTGACAAAAATGTAGATCCAAATTTTGGGGATAATAACTCACTCTTCTGTAAAAATTGCTGGGATAGTTGAAAAGTAGTTTTTGGAAGAAAATAGGCATAGAAAAATATCTTACACCATTTACTAAGATCAAGACATAAAGGGAGATGTCACAAGGGAATTAGAAGAACAGGGACCATGTTAGCTATCAGATTTATATATATATAGGAGAGGAAATTTATGAATAAACAAGTTAGAGAATATTGTGAGATATAAAATGGATAATTTCGTGCACACAAAATTAAAAAGATTTTGCCTGAATAAAACAAATGTAGCCAAAATTATAAGAAAAGCAGAAAATTGGAGAGAAAATTTATAGACTGTTTCTCCAATAGAGGTTTCATAACTAAAATACATATAGAGAACTTAGTATAAGTTCTATGTATAAGAATAAGAGCCATCTCCCAACTGAGACTCAAAAAATGATCTGACAGTTTTCTGATGAAGAAATTAAAGCAATATGTAGGAATATAAAAATGCTCTAAATCTCTGATTAGAGAAATGCATATCAAAATAATTCTGAGATATCATCTCATACCTATCAGATTGGCTAAAATAAAGGGAAAAAATGTCAAATATTGGAGGGCATATGGAAAAATGGGCACACTAAAATACTGTTTGTGGAACTGCAAATTGATCCAACTATTTTGGGGAGCAATTTGGAATTATATCCAGGGAGTTATAAAACTATATATACCCTTAGTCCCAGCAATACCACTATTGGGTCTGTTTCCCAAAGAGATCAGGGAAAAAGGTAAAGAACCTTTATGTTCTAAAATATTCATAGCCACATTCTTTGTGGTGACAAAGAACTGGAAATTGAGGGGATGTCTATTGGGGAATGACTGAACAAGTTGTAGTATATCCATAAGAAATGAGGAGCAGTTTAATTTTAAAAGAAACTTGGAAAGACTGTGAAATAGTGAAGAGTGAAATGAATAGAACCAAGAGAACATTATATTCAGTTGCAGAATTAATATCTGAAGAATAATTTATGAATGTCCAATTCTAGAGAAAACTGATAAACAGAAATATAAAAGAGATAATTTATATATATATATATATATATAT